>NC_086452.1:179746493-180346493 GCF_028390025.1 Pseudophryne corroboree
TCCAGTCTATATTAGCAGCAGACACAGTACAGTACGGTAGTCCACGGCTGTAGCTACCTCTGTGTCGGCACTCGGCAGTCCATCCATAATTGTATACTAGTATCCATCCATCTCCATTGTTTACCTGAGGTGCCTTTTAGTTGTGCCTATTAAAATATGGAGAACAAAAATGTTGAGGTTCCAAAATTAGGGAAAGATCAAGATCCACTTCCACCTCGTGCTGAAGCTGCTGCCACTAGTCATGGCCGAGATGATGAAATGCCAGCAACGTCGTCTGCCAAGGCCGATGCCCAATGTCATAGTACAGAGCATGTCAAATCCAAAACACCAAATATCAGTAAAAAAAGGACTCCAAAACCTAAAATAAAATTGTCGGAGGAGAAGCGTAAACTTGCCAATATGCCATTTACCACACGGAGTGGCAAGGAACGGCTGAGGCCCTGGCCTATGTTCATGGCTAGTGGTTCAGCTTCACATGAGGATGGAAGCACTCAGCCTCTCGCTAGAAAAATGAAAAGACTAAAGCTGGAAAAAGCACAGCAAAGAACTGTGCGTTCTTCGAAATCCCAAATCCACAAGGAGAGTCCAATTGTGTCGGTTGCGATGCCTGACCTTCCCAACACTGGACGTGAAGAGCATGCGCCTTCCACCATTTGCACGCCCCCTGCAAGTGCTGGAAGGAGCACCCGCAGTCCAGTTCCTGATAGTCAGATTGAAGATGTCAGTGTTGAAGTACACCAGGATGAGGAGGATATGGGTGTTGCTGGCGCTGGGGAGGAAATTGACCAGGAGGATTCTGATGGTGAGGTGGTTTGTTTAAGTCAGGCACCCGGGGAGACACCTGTTGTCCGTGGGAGGAATATGGCCGTTGACATGCCTGGTGAAAATACCAAAAAAATCAGCTCTTCGGTGTGGAAGTATTTCACCAGAAATGCGGACAACATTTGTCAAGCCGTGTGTTCCCTTTGTCAAGCTGTAATAAGTAGGGGTAAGGACGTTAACCACCTCGGAACATCCTCCCTTATACGTCACCTGCAGCGCATTCATAATAAGTCAGTGACAAGTTCAAAAACTTTGGCCGACAGCGGAAGCAGTCCACTGACCAGTAAATCCCTTCCTCTTGTAACCAAGCTCACGCAAACCACCCCACCAACTCCCTCAGTGTCAATTTCCTCCTTCCCCAGGAATGCCAATAGTCCTGCAGGCCATGTCACTGGCAATTCTGATGATTCCTCTCCTGCCTGGGATTCCTCCGATGCATCCTTGCGTGTAACGCCTACTGCTGCTGGCGCTGCTGTTGTTGCTGCTGGGAGTCGATGGTCATCCCAGAGGGGAAGTCGTAAGCCCACTTGTACTACTTCCAGTAAGCAATTGACTGTTCAACAGTCCTTTGCGAGGAAGATGAAATATCACAGCAGTCATCCTGCTGCAAAGCGGATAACTGAGGCCTTGACAACTATGTTGGTGTTAGACGTGCGTCCGGTATCCGCCGTTAGTTCACAGGGAACTAGACAATTTATTGAGGCAGTGTGCCCCCGTTACCAAATACCATCTAGGTTCCACTTCTCTAGGCAGGCGATATCGAGAATGTACACGGACGTCAGAAAAAGACTCACCAGTGTCCTAAAAAATGCAGTTGTACCCAATGTCCACTTAACCACGGACATGTGGACAAGTGGAGCAGGGCAGGGTCAGGACTATATGACTGTGACAGCCCACTGGGTAGATGTATGGACTCCCGCCGCAAGAACAGCAGCGGCGGCACCAGTAGCAGCATCTCGCAAACGCCAACTCTTTCCTAGGCAGGCTACGCTTTGTATCACCGCTTTCCAGAATACGCACACAGCTGAAAACCTCTTACGGCAACTGAGGAAGATCATCGCGGAATGGCTTACCCCAATTGGACTCTCCTGTGGATTTGTGGCATCGGACAACGCCAGCAATATTGTGTGTGCATTAAATCTGGGCCAATTCCAGCACGTCCCATGTTTTGCACATACCTTGAATTTGGTGGTGCAGAATTTTTAAAAAAACGACAGGGGCGTGCAAGAGATGCTGTCGGTGGCCAGAAGAATTGCGGGACACTTTCGGCGTACAGGCACCACGTACAGAAGACTGGAGCACCACCAAAAACTACTGAACCTGCCCTGCCATCATCTGAAGCAAGAAGTGGTAACGAGGTGGAATTCAACCATCTATATGCTTCAGAGGTTGGAGGAGCAGCAAAAAGCCATTCAAGCCTATACAATTGAGCACGATATAGGAGGTGGAATGCACCTGTCTCAAGCGCAGTGGAGAATGATTTCAACGTTGTGCAAGGTTCTGATGCCCTTTGAACTTGCCACACGTGAAGTCAGTTCAGACACTGCCAGCCTGAGTCAGGTCATTCCCCTCATCAGGCTTTTGCAGAAGAAGCTGGAGACATTGAAGGAGGAGCTAACACGGAGCGATTCCGCTAGGCATGTGGGACTTGTGGATGGAGCCCTTAATTCGCTTAACAAGGATTCACGGGTGGTCAATCTGTTGAAATCAGAGCACTACATTTTGGCCACCATGCTCGATCCTAGATTTAAAGCCTACCTTGGATCTCTCTTTCCGGCAGACACAAGTCTGCTGGGGTTGAAAGACCTGCTGGTGAGAAAATTGTCAAGTCAAGCGGAACGCGACCTGTCAACATCTCCTCCTTCACATTCTCCCGCAACTGGGGGTGCGAGGAAAAGGCTCAGAATTCCGAGCCCACCCGCTGGCGGTGATGCAGGGCAGTCTGGAGCGACTGCTGATGCTGACATCTGGTCCGGACTGAAGGACCTGACAACGATTACGGACATGTCGTCTACTGTCACTGCATATGATTCTCTCCCCATTGAAAGAATGGTGGAGGATTATATGAGTGACCGCATCCAAGTAGGCACGTCACACAGTCCGTACTTATACTGGCAGGAAAAAGAGGCAATTTGGAGGCCCTTGCACAAACTGGCTTTATTCTACCTAAGTTGCCCTCCCACAAGTGTGTACTCCGAAAGAGTGTTTAGTGCCGCCGCTCACCTTGTCAGCAATCGGCGTACGAGGTTACATCCAGAAAATGTGGAGAAGATGATGTTCATTAAAATGAATTATAATCAATTCCTCCGCGGAGACATTGACCAGCAGCAATTGCCTCCACAAAGTACACAGGAAGCTGAGATGGTGGATTCCAGTGGGGACAAATTGATAATCTGTGAGGAGGGGGATGTACACGGTGATATATCGGAGGATGATGATGAGGTGGACATCTTGCCTCTGTAGAGCCAGTTTGTGCAAGGAGAGATTAATTGCTTCTTTTTTGGGGGGGGTCCAAACCAACCCGTCATATCAGTCACAGTCGTGTGGCAGACCCTGTCACTGAAATGATGGGTTGGTTAAAGTGTGCATGTCCTGTTTTGTTTACACAACATAAGGGTGGGTGGGTGGGAGGGCCCAAGGACAATTCCATCTTGCACCTCTTTTTTCTTTTATTTTTCTTTGCGTCATGTGCTGTTTGGGGAGGGTTTTTTGGAAGGGCCATCCTGCGTGACACTGCAGTGCCACTCCTAGATGGGCCCGGTGTTTGTGTCGGCCACTAGGGTCGCTTATCTTACTCACACAGTCAGCTACCTCATTGCGCCTCTTTTTTTCTTTGCGTCATGTGCTGTTTGGGGAGGGTTTTTTGGAAGGGACATCCTGCGTGACACTGCAGTGCCACTCCTAGATGGGCCCGGTGTTTGTGTCGGCCACTAGGGTCGCTTATCTTACTCACACAGTCAGCTACCTCATTGCGCCTCTTTTTTTCTTTGCGTCATGTGCTGTTTGGGGAGGGTTTTTTGGAAGGGACATCCTGCGTGACACTGCAGTGCCACTCCTAGATGGGCCCGGTGTTTGTGTCGGCCACTAGGGTCGCTTATCTTACTCACACAGCTACCTCATTGCGCCTCTTTTTTTCTTTGCGTCATGTGCTGTTTGGGGAGTGTTTTTTGGAAGGGCCATCCTGCGTGACACTGCAGTGCCACTCCTAGATGGGCCCGGTGTTTGTGTCAGCCACTAGGGTCACTTATCTTACTCACACAGCGACCTCGGTGCAAATTTTAGGACTAAAAATAATATTGTGAGGTGTGAGGTATTCAGAATAGACTGAAAATGAGTGGAAATTATGGTTTTTGAGGTTAATAATACTTTGGGATCAAAATGACCCCCAAATTCTATGATTTAAGCTGTTTTTTAGGGTTTTTTGAAAAAAACACCCGAATCCAAAACACACCCGAATCCGACAAAAAAAATTCGGTGAGGTTTTGCCAAAACGCGGTCGAACCCAAAACACGGCCGCGGAACCGAACCCAAAACCAAAACACAAAACCCGAAAAATTTCCGGCGCTCATCTCTACTATATACATGATGTGGTTAATTATTCACTGGTACCTGGTGACAGAACGTATACTGGATTCCCTCACAATGTAACTTTATATCTGTCACCTATATATACATGATGTGGTCATTCACTGGTACCTGGTGACAGAACGTATACTGGATTCCCCCACAATGTAACTTTATATCTGTCACCTATATACATGATGTGGTCATTCACTGGTACCTGGTGACAGAACGTATACTGGATTCCCCCACAATGTAACTTTATATCTGTCACCTATATACATGATGTGGTCATTCACTGGTACCTGGTGACAGAACGTATACTGGATTCCCCCACAATGTAACTTTATATCTGTCACCTATATACATGATGTGGTCATTCACTGGTACCTGGTGACAGAATGTATACTGGATTCCCCCACAATGTAACTTTATATCTGTCACCTATATACATGATGTGGTCATTCACTGGTACCTGGTGACAGAATGTATACTGGATTCCCCCACAATGTAACTTTATATCTATCACCTATATACATGATGTGGTCATTCACTGGTACCTGGTGACAGAATGTATACTGGATTCCCCCACAATGTAACTTTATATCTGTCACCTATATACATGATGTGGTCATACACTGGTACCTGGTGATAGAACGTATACTGGATTCCCCCACAATGTAACGTTATATCTGTCACCTATATACATGATGTGGTCATTCACTGGTACCTGGTGACAGAACATATACTGGATTCCTCCACAATGTAACTTTATATCTGTCACCTATATACATGATGTGGTCATTCACTGGTACCTGATGACAGAACGTATACTGGATTCCCCCACAATGTAACTTTATATCTGTCACCTATATACATAATGTGGCCATTCACTGGTACCTGGTGACAGAACGTATACTGGCTTCCCCCACAATGTAACTTTATATCTGTCATCTATATAATAATTATAGTAGTACAGTACAGTAGGCCATTGCTGTATCTTGCAGCTCTGTGTCACTGCAAGTATCCATTCCATATCTGTGCGGCATTTTTGTGAGCGGTATATATAGTAGAGATGAGCGGGTTCGGTTTCTCTGAATCCGAACCCGCCCGAACTTCATGGTTTTTTTCACGGGTCCGAGCAGACTCGGATCCTCCCGCCTTGCTCGGTTAACCCGAGCGCGCCCGAACGTCATCATGACGCTGTCGGATTCTCGCGAGACTCGGATTCTATATAAGGAGCCGCGCGTCGCCGCCATTTTCACACGTGCATTGAGATTGATAGGGAGAGGACGTGGCTGGTGTCCTCTCCATTTAGATTAGAAGAGAGAGAGAGAGAGATTGACCAGATTTACTGGAGCTTAGGAGTACTGTAGAAGTGTAGAGAGTGCAGAGTTTACTAGTGACTGACCACAGTGACCACCAGACAGTGCAGTTTTATTTAATATATCCGTTCTCTGCCTGAAAAAAACGATACACACAGTGACTCAGTCACATACCATATCTGTGTGCACTGCTCAGCCCAGTGTGCTGCATCATCTATGTATATATATCTGACTGTGCTCAGCTCACACAGCTTATAATTGTGGGGGAGACTGGGGAGCACTGCAGTGCCAGTTATAGGTTATAGCAGGAGCCAGGAGTACATATTATATTAAAATTAAACAGTGCACACTTTTGCTGCAGGAGTGCCACTGCCAGTGTGACTGACCAGTGACCTGACCACACTGACCACCAGTATAGTTAGTAGTATACTATATTGTGATTGCCTGAAAAAGTTAAACACTCGTCGTGTGACTTCACTTGTGTGGTGTTTTTTTTTTTATTCTATAAAAAACTCATTCTGCTGACAGACAGTGTCCAGCAGGTCCGTCATTATATAATATATACCTGTCCGGCTGCAGTAGTGATATATATATATTTTTTATATCATTATTTATCATCCAGTCGCAGCAGACACAGTACGGTAGTTCACGGCTGTAGCTACCTCTGTGTCGGCACTCGGCAGTCCATCCATAATTGTATACCACCTACCCATGTTTTTTTTTTCTTTCTTCTTTATACATACATACTACTACATCTCTTTATCAATCAGTCTATATTAGCAGCAGACACAGTACAGTACGGTAGTCCACGGCTGTAGCTACCTCTGTGTCGGCACTCGGCAGTCCGTCCATAATTGTATACCACCTACCCGTGGTTTTTTTTTCTTTCTTCTTTATACATACATACTACTACATCTCTTTATCAACCAGTCTATATTAGCAGCAGACACAGTACAGTACGGTAGTCCACGGCTGTAGCTACCTCTGTGTCGGCACTCGGCAGTCCATCCATAATTGTATACCACCTACCCGTGGTTTTTTTTTCTTTCTTCTTTATACATACATACTACTACATCTCTTTATCAACCAGTCTATATTAGCAGCAGACACAGTACAGTACGGTAGTCCACGGCTGTAGCTACCTCTGTGTCGGCACTCGGCAGTCCGTCCATAATTGTATACCACCTACCCGTGGTTTTTTTTTCTTTCTTCTTTATACATACATACTACTACATCTCTTTATCAACCAGTCTATATTAGCAGCAGACACAGTACAGTACGGTAGTTCACGGCTGTAGCTACCTCTGTGTCGGCACTCGGCAGTCCGTCCATAATTGTATACCACCTACCCGTGGTTTTTTTTTCTTTCTTCTTTATACATACATACTACTACATCTCTTTATCAACCAGTCTATATTAGCAGCAGACACAGTACAGTACGGTAGTCCACGGCTGTAGCTACCTCTGTGTCGGCACTCGGCAGTCCGTCCATAATTGTATACCACCTACCCGTGGTTTTTTTTTTCTTTCTTCTTTATACATACATACTACTAAATCTCTTTATCAACCAGTCTATATTAGCAGCAGACACAGTACAGTACGGTAGTCCACGGCTGTAGCTACCTCTGTGTCGGCACTCGGCAGTCCGTCCATAATTGTATACCACCTACCCGTGTTTTTTTTTTCTTTCTACTTTATACATACATACTACTACATCTCTTTATCAACCAGTCTATATTAGCAGCAGACACAGTACAGTACGGTAGTCCACGGCTGTAGCTACCTCTGTGTCGGCACTCGGCAGTCCGTCCATAATTGTATACCACCTACCCGTGGTTTTTTTTTCTTTCTTCTTTATACATACATACTACTACATCTCTTTATCAACCAGTCTATATTAGCAGCAGACACAGTACAGTACGGTAGTCAACGGCTGTAGCTACCTCTGTGTCGGCACTCGGCAGTCCGTCCATAATTGTATACCACCTACCCGTGGTTTTTTTTTCTTTCTTCTTTATACATACATACTACTACATCTCTTTATCAACCAGTCTATATTAGCAGCAGACACAGTACAGTACGGTAGTCCACGGCTGTAGCTACCTCTGTGTCGGCACTCGGCAGTCCGTCCATAATTGTATACCACCTACCCGTGGTTTTTTTTTCCTTTCTTCTTTATACATACATACTACTACATCTCTTTATCAACCAGTCTATATTAGCAGCAGACACAGTACAGTACGGTAGTCCACGGCTGTAGCTACCTCTGTGTCGGCACTCGGCAGTCCGTCCATAATTGTATACCACCTACCCGTGGTTTTTTTTTCTTTCTTCTTTATACATACATACTACTACATCTCTTTATCAACCAGTCTATATTAGCAGCAGACACAGTACAGTACGGTAGTTAACGGCTGTAGCTACCTCTGTGTCGGCACTCGGCAGTCCGTCCATAATTGTATACTAGTATCCATCCATCTCCATTGTTTACCTGAGGTGCCTTTTAGTTGTGCCTATTAAAATATGGAGAACAAAAATGTTGAGGTTCCAAAATTAGGGAAAGATCAAGATCCACTTCCACCTCGTGCTGAAGCTGCTGCCACTAGTCATGGCCGAGACGATGAAATGCCAGCAACGTCGTCTGCCAAGGCCGATGCCCAATGTCATAGTACAGAGCATGTCAAATCCAAAACACCAAATATCAGTAAAAAAAGGACTCCAAAACCTAAAATAAAATTGTCGGAGGAGAAGCGTAAACTTGCCAATATGCCATTTACCACACGGAGTGGCAAGGAACGGGTGAGGCCCTGGCCTATGTTCATGGCTAGTGGTTCAGCTTCACATGAGGATGGAGGCACTCAGCCTCTCGCTAGAAAAATGAAAAGACTCAAGCTGGCAAAAGCAGTAGCACCGCAAAGAACTGTGCGTTCTTCGAAATCCCAAATCCACAAGGAGAGTCCAATTGTGTCGGTTGCGATGCCTGACCTTCCCAACACTGGACGTGAAGAGCATGCGCCTTCCACCATTTGCACGCCCCCTGCAAGTGCTGGAAGGAGCACCCGCAGTCCAGTTCCTGATAGTCAGATTGAAGATGTCAGTGTTGAAGTACACCAGGATGAGGAGGATATGGGTGTTGCTGGCGCTGGGGAGGAAATTGACCAGGAGGATTCTGATGGTGAGGTGGTTTGTTTAAGTCAGGCACCCGGGGAGACACCTGTTGTCCGTGGGAGGAATATGGCCGTTGACATGCCTGGTGAAAATACAAAAAAAATCAGCTCTTCGGTGTGGAGGTATTTCAACAGAAATGCGGACAACAGGTGTCAAGCCGTGTGTTCCCTTTGTCAAGCTGTAATAAGTAGGGGTAAGGACGTTAACCACCTCGGAACATCCTCCCTTATACGTCACCTGCAGCGCATTCATAATAAGTCAGTGACAAGTTCAAAAACTTTGGGTGACAGCGGAAGCAGTCCACTGACCAGTAAATCCCTTCCTCTTGTAACCAAGCTCACGCAAACCACCCCACCAACTCCCTCAGTGTCAATTTCCTCCTTCCCCAGGAATGCCAATAGTACTGCAGGCCATGTCACTGGCAATTCTGACGATTCCTCTCCTGCCTGGGATTCCTCCGATGCATCCTTGCGTGTAACGCCTACTGCTGCTGGCGCTGCTGTTGTTGCTGCTGGGAGTCGATGGTCATCCCAGAGGGGAAGTCGTAAGACCACTTTTACTACTTCCACCAAGCAATTGACTGTCCAACAGTCCTTTGCGAGGAAGATGAAATATCACAGCAGTCATCCTACTGCAAAGCGGATAACTGAGGCCTTGGCATCCTGGGTGGTGAGAAACGTGGTTCCGGTATCCATCATTACTGCAGAGCCAACTAGAGACTTGTTGGAGGTACTGTGTCCCCGGTACCAAATACCATCTAGGTTCCATTTCTCTAGGCAGGCGATACCGAAAATGTACACAGACCTCAGAAAAAGAGTCACCAGTGTCCTAAAAAATGCAGCTGTACCCAATGTCCACTTAACCACGGACATGTGGACAAGTGGAGCAGGGCAGGGTCAGGACTATATGACTGTGACAGCCCACTGGGTAGATGTATGGACTCCCGCCGCAAGAACAGCAGCGGCGGCACCAGTAGCAGCATCTCGCAAACGCCAACTCTTTCCTAGGCAGGCTACGCTTTGTATCACCGCTTTCCAGAATACGCACACAGCTGAAAACCTCTTACGGCAACTGAGGAAGATCATCGCGGAATGGCTTACCCCAATTGGACTCTCCTGTGGATTTGTGGCATCGGACAACGCCAGCAATATTGTGTGTGCATTAAATATGGGCAAATTCCAGCACGTCCCATGTTTTGCACATACCTTGAATTTGGTGGTGCAGAATTATTTAAAAAACGACAGGGGCGTGCAAGAGATGCTGTCGGTGGCCAGAAGAATTGCGGGACACTTTCGGCGTACAGGCACCACGTACAGAAGACTGGAGCACCACCAAAAACTACTGAACCTGCCCTGCCATCATCTGAAGCAAGAAGTGGTAACGAGGTGGAATTCAACCCTCTATATGCTTCAGAGGTTGGAGGAGCAGCAAAAGGCCATTCAAGCCTATACAATTGAGCACGATATAGGAGGTGGAATGCACCTGTCTCAAGCGCAGTGGAGAATGATTTCAACGTTGTGCAAGGTTCTGCTGCCCTTTGAACTTGCCACACGTGAAGTCAGTTCAGACACTGCCAGCCTGAGTCAGGTCATTCCCCTCATCAGGCTTTTGCAGAAGAAGCTGGAGACATTGAAGGAGGAGCTAACACGGAGCGATTCCGCTAGGCATGTGGGACTTGTGGATGGAGCCCTTAATTCGCTTAACAAGGATTCACGGGTGGTCAATCTGTTGAAATCAGAGCACTACATTTTGGCCACCATGCTCGATTCTAGATTTAAAGCCTACCTTGGATCTCTCTTTCCGGCAGACACAAGTCTGCTGGGGTTGAAAGACCTGCTGGTGAGAAAATTGTCAAGTCAAGCGGAACGCGACCTGTCAACATCTCCTCCTTCACATTCTCCCGCAACTGGGGGTGCGAGGAAAAGGCTCAGAATTCCGAGCCCACCCGCTGGCGGTGATGCAGGGCAGTCTGGAGCGACTGCTGATGCTGACATCTGGTCCGGACTGAAGGACCTGACAACGATTACGGACATGTCGTCTACTGTCACTGCATATGATTCTCTCACCATTGAAAGAACGGTGGAGGATTATATGAGTGACCGCATCCAAGTAGGCACGTCACACAGTCCATACTTATACTGGCAGGAAAAAGAGGCAATTTGGAGGCCCTTGCACAAACTGGCTTTATTCTACCTAAGTTGCCCTCCCACAAGTGTGTACTCCGAAAGAGTGTTTAGTGCCGCCGCTCACCTTGTCAGCAATCGGCGTACGAGGTTACATCCAGAAAATGTGGAGAAGATGATGTTCATTAAAATGAATTATAATCAATTCCTCCGCGGAGACATTGACCAGCAGCAATTGCCTCCACAAAGTACACAGGGAGCTGAGATGGTGGATTCCAGTGGGGACGAATTGATAATCTGTGAGGAGGGGGATGTACACGGTGATATATCGGAGGATGATGATGAGGTGGACATCTTGCCTCTGTAGAGCCAGTTTGTGCAAGGAGAGATTAATTGCTTCTTTTTTGGGGGGGGGTCCAAACCAACCCGTCATATCAGTCACAGTCGTGTGGCAGACCCTGTCACTGAAATGATGGGTTGGTTAAAGTGTGCATGTCCTGTTTTGTTTATACAACATAAGGGTGGGTGGGAGGGCCCAAGGACAATTCCATCTTGCACCTCTTTTTTCTTTTATTTTTCTTTGCGTCATGTGCTGTTTGGGGAGTGTTTTTTGGAAGGGACATCCTGCGTGACACTGCAGTGCCACTCCTAAATGGGCCCGGTGTTTGTGTCGGCCACTAGGGTCGCTTATCTTACTCACACAGTCAGCTACCTCATTGCGCCTCTTTTTTACTTTGCGTCATGTGCTGTTTGGGGAGGGTTTTTTGGAAGGGACATCCTACGTGACACTGCAGTGCCACTCCTAGATGGGCCCGGTGTTTGTGTCGGCCACTAGGGTCGCTAATCTTACTCACACAGCTACCTCATTGCGCCTCTTTTTTTCTTTGCGTCATGTGCTGTTTGGGGAGGGTTTTTTGGAAGGGACATCCTGCGTGACACTGCAGTGCCACTCCTAAATGGGCCCGGTGTTTGTGTCGGCCACTACGGTCGCTAATCTTACTCACACAGCTACCTCATTGCGCCTCTTTTTTTCTTTGCGTCATGTGCTGTTTGGGGAGGGTTTTTTGGAAGGGACATCCTGCGTGACACTGCAGTGCCACTCCTAAATGGGCCCGGTGTTTGTGTCGGCCACTAGGGTCGCTTATCTTACTTACACAGTCAGCTACCTCATTGCGCCTCTTTTTTTCTTTGCGTCATGTGCTGTTTGGGGAGTGTTTTTTGGAAGGGCCATCCTGCGTGACACTGCAGTGCCACTCCTAGATGGGCCCGGTGTTTGTGTCGGCCACTAGGGTCGCTAATCTTACTCACACAGCTACCTCATTGCGCCTCTTTTTTTCTTTGCGTCATGTGCTGTTTGGGGAGGGTTTTTTGGAAGGGACATCCTGCGTGACACTGCAGTGCCACTCCTAAATGGGCCCGGTGTTTGTGTCGGCCACTAGGGTCGCTAATCTTACTCACACAGCTACCTCATTGCGTCTCTTTTTTTCTTTGCGTCATGTGCTGTTTGGGGAGGGTTTTTTGGAAGGGACATCCTGCGTGACACTGCAGTGCCACTCCTAGATGGGCCAGGTGTTTGTGTCGGCCACTAGGGTCGCTTAGCTTAGTCATCCAGCGACCTCGGTGCAAATTTTAGGACTAAAAATAATATTGTGAGGTGTGAGGTATTCAGAATAGACTGAAAATAAGTGGAAATTATGGTTTTTGAGGTTAATAATAATATGGGATCAAAATGACCCCCAAATTCTATGATTTAAGCTGTTTTTTAGGGTTTTTTGAAAAAAACACCCGAATCCAAAACACACCCGAATCCGACAAAAAAAATTCGGTGAGGTTTTGCCAAAACGCGGTCGAACCCAAAACACGGCCGCGGAACCGAACCCAAAACCAAAACACAAAACCCGAAAAATTTCAGGCGCTCATCTCTAATATATAGTATTACAGTGCAGCATTTTGGTGACCCAACAGTATATAGTTGTGTACAGTAGGCCATTGCTGTATCTTGCAGCTCTGTGTCACTGTAATTATCCATCCATTCCATTTTCTTCCAGTGATTTGGACCAATAATACCATTAATTAGAACGGATAATTCCAGTGATTTTGTCATTTTCTTCCAGTGATTTGGACCAATAATACCATTGATTAGAACAAATAATTCCAGTGATTTTGTCATTTTCTTCCAGTGATTTGGACCAATAATACCATTGATTAGAACGAATAATTCCAGTGATTTTGTCATTTTCTTCCAGTGATTTGGGCCAATAATACCATTGATTAGAACGAATAATTCCAGTGATTTTGTCATTTTCTTCCAGTGATTTGGACCAATAATACCATTGATTAGAACGAATAATTCCAGTGATTTTGTCATTTTCTTCCAGTGATTTGGATCAATAATACCATTGATTAGAACGAATAATTCCACTGATTTTGTCATTTTCTTCCTGTGATTTGGACCAATAATACCATTGATTAGAACGAATAATTCCTGTGATATTGAGGTATTTGTGTCGCTTAGCCTAGCTGTCCAGCGACCACAGGGCACCTCTTTTTCTCTTTTCTTTGCATCATGTGCTGTTTGGGGACTATTTTTTTTAAGTGCCATCCTGTCTGACACTGCAGTGCCACTCCTAGATGGGCCAGGTGTTTGTGCCGCCCTCTTGGGTCGCTTTGCTTAGTCATCCAGCGCCCTCGGTGCAAATTTTAGGACTAAAAATAGTATTGTGAGGTGTGAGGTGTTCAGAATAGACTGGAAATAAGTGGAAATTGTGGTTATTGAGGTTAATAATACTATAGGATCAAAATTACCCCCAAATTCTATGATTTAAGCTGTTTTTGAGGGGTTTTTGAAAAAAAAAAAAAAAACACCCGAATCCGACAAAAAATTTTCAGGGAGGTTTTGCCAAAACGCGTCCGAATCCAAAACACGGCCGCAGAACCGAATCCAAGACCAAAACACAAAACCCGAAAAATGTCCGGTGCACATCTCTAGTCGTTATACATAAAATTTCACTTGGAAAACATAGCACAAAATGTAATATTGGGGGTAATTCCAAGTTGATCGCAGCAGGATTTTTGTTAGCAATTGGGCAAAACCATGTGCACTGCAGGGGAGGCAGATATAACATGTGCAGAGAGAGTTAGATTTGGGTGGGGTGTGTTCAATCTGCAATCTAATTTGCAGTGTAAAAATAAAGCAGCCAGTATTTACCCTGCACAGAAATAAAATAACCCACCCAAATCTAACTCTCTCTGCACATGTTATATCTGCCTCACCTGCACTGCACATGGTTTTGCCCAATTGCTTTCAAAAATCCTGCTGCGATCAACTTGGAATTACCCCCATTATGTAGTTAACTATCTTATTTGATCATTACCCAAGGCATTCAGGAGGTAGCAAATCTAACTCTATCTGCAAATGTTATATCTGCCACACCTGCAGTGCACATGGTTTTGCCCAACTGCTAACAAATTTGCTGCTGCAATCAACTCTGAATTACCCCCCATGTTACTATGTCCTCTTTCACTTTCCCTTTGCTTTTTTCCTTATTGAGGTAATAATGGGATATGTTCATGTATTCCTTATATTGCTAATTCTTATGCCAGTGTATGTTTGGGGAATTTAGATACTGGGAATATCTAAACTGAATTAACATTTCAGTTGCAGATTTTCCCCCTTCTCCCTTTTTCTTTTTATTATCATCTGTTTTTATTATTGATGTACTATGTCCGATATTGTGGTTTTCCTATACATGAGGTCTCAATTTCGTAAACTTTATCGGGTTCTAGTTTATGGTAATAATATGTTGAGTTTGATGTCAATGTCCATGTTTTTCGATGGTTTATAAATAGGATTATGTTTAGATGCTCCTGTACTATGCCAGGAGGTGACAGTGGGTATTTAAGGCTGACCCGCCTCCCACCTATAGCCATTAGTCCACCACGTAGTCATTGTGATGGACCCTCTAGCTTCTTTATGGACGCTATTTCTGTTTTTGTCCCCTCTTTACTCCTTTTTTTCTTTCTATTTTATCGTTTTGCCATTACATCTCCTATATAATAGCCCAGATCTGTGACTGTGTGTATAACGCTGGGCGTGGCTAGGAGCTCTCATTGGGTTAGCGACAGGTCTATCACACCCAGTCCACAGCTTATTGGGTGAGAAATGCCATTCTACACAGGATACATCCAATGGGAGGCTCTGCCCTTTGGCTGCTGTGTGTTCCCACTTCCCAGAGCAGGATTAACAATGGGGCTGATGGAACTGCAGCTACAGGCCCACACCCCAAAATAGGCCCACTGCATCTGCAACAACATACTCTCCAACAATTTACACATAAAAATCGGTACAAATTCGAGAAGGAAGTTTGGAGAGCCAAAAGTCGGTACAAACTATAAGAAAAGGTACTGTACCTGCCAAAAAGGTACAGTTGGAGGGTATGAAGTAAGTCTCCGTGCTGTAGATAGGGGAAAAAAATCCTTTAACTGCAGCGTCCAATGTCCTACTGCCAGTCCGCCTGCCCCCTCCGGCATCAACAATCCCCACTCCCTAGCCGCGGTGCTGGTGGAACAAAAGCTTCTGAGACCAACTGCATAGATATGTATGAAAGCGGCGCAAAGGAAGGCTTTCACAGCCCTCCCTGCGCCGCATACTCTCTGAGCCCCGGAGCCTCCTCTGCGCGTGATGTCACAGAAGTGCCTCCCCGCCACAACCGCGCCCAGATCCCCAGAGGCCCTGACTCCGCAACACAGCACCTGGGCTGCCGGCCTGGAGGCCCCGAGATGGTTAATGTAATGGATAGAGTTGGTGATATCGCAGAGGGTAATGTCTGGACGCTGAATCAATGTAAACTCCAACCACAGCACCTACTAGGTGATTCATCAGGCCCTGAGTGCACTGTTCATGCTGTTGCAATGGGCTACGACCCCTTAACCATGGCACGCCCTTTGTCCGTGCAATATTTAACCACTCACACAATTATGGTTGGAGGTAATACTCCATATAATAAAAATATTGCACGCCACAAGGGCGTGCAAGTGTTAAGGGGGTGTAGCCCCTTACGACAGTGTGAAGAGTGCCCGTAGGGCACGATGAATCACCTAGTGTTCTTTATTTTGATGTTTTGATATTTACACTGTATGCGCATGCCCACAAGAATGTATTATATTATCGATCCATATCATAATGCTCTTTTCACCCTCTACAGTATTGTGACATTTTTAAGCCTTAATGTGAAACGATCAGGTCTGAATAACCCCCTCACTACCCATTGTGCTTCAGCGACTAAGGGCCTAATTCAGACCTGATTGCTAGCAAGTGATTTTTGCACTGCTGCGATCAGACAGTCGCCACCTACAGGGGAGGGTATTTTAGCTGTGCTAGTGTGCGATCACATGTGTAGCAGGGCTGTACAAACAGATTTTGTGCAGTCTCTGTGCAGCCCAGGACTTACTCAGCCGCTACGATCACATCAGCCTGTCCATGACCGGAATTGACGCCAGGAATCCTCCCTGCTAACGCTTGGATACACCTGCGTTTTTTCCAGACACTCCCTGAAAATGGTCAGTTGACAGTCACCCACAAACGCCTACTTCCTGTCAATCTCCTTGCGATCGCACGTGCAAATGAACCGTTGCATCAAACCCATCGCTGAGCAGCGATCTGCTTTGTACCCATGCGACGCGCCTGAACATTGCGGTGCATGCGCAGTTTGTGCCTGATCACCCACCGTACGAAAACGCACAGCAGTGATCAGGTCTGAATTACCCCCTAAGTCACACTTGGACTTGTGTATATGGTATCATTGCCATGCTGTACATCCCATATTATGTAAGCCTCTAGAACTGTGAGACATCAATTGTGTTCTATTTTGATTTAAAGCATTTTATGCACATATTGCATCAAACTTATAACTGAATCTTATTTATAAGTACATAACAGTTTTTAGTACTGTAGTTTTCAGATGTATTCATTACAAACTTGAGATAAGTATTTTATTTTGGATAAAATGCTTTTGATTTTGGGATAATTCTTTCCAGCAAAGGCCAGGTTCACCCACATACTGTACTGTAGATCTTGCAAAAGACAAGCTGGAATGGGTGTAGTATGGTGTGCTGCCCGTCGCGCTCCCGGCAGCCTGCATACTGACCGCCGGCATACCGACAGCTGGGTGAGCGCAGATGAGCCCCTTGCGGGCTCGCTGCTCTCACCATGCTGCGGGCACGGTGGCACGCTATCTATTCTCCCTCAAGGGGTGTTGTGGACCCCCAAGAGGGAGAAAAGGTGCCGGTATGCCGGGTGTCGAGATTCCGGCGCCAGTATACTGTGCGCCGGGATCCCGACACCCGGCAAACTGAAGACCACCCGCTGGAATGGTGTAACACCTCAATGTAGCTTTAACAATATGCATCCTGGAAAAAAATGACTGGCCATCAAACATCTAAACAGGTTATTTTGTGCTATAAAATATTGTCGCAATTCAAATTATAACTAGGGATGAGCGGGTTCGGTTCCTCGGAATCCGAACCCGCCCGAACTTCATGTTTTTTTACACGGGTCCAAGCGATTCGGATCTTCCCGCCTTGCTCGGTTAACCCGAGCGCGCCCGAACGTCATCATCCCGCTGTCGGATTCTCGCGAGGCTCGGATTCTATCGCGAGACTCGGATTCTATATAAGGAGCCGCGCGTCGCCGCCATTTTCACACGTGCATTGAGATTCATAGGGAGAGGACGTGGCTGGCGTCCTCTCCGTTTATAGAGAAGAGAGTGAGACAGTAGAGAGAGACACAGTAGTAATTTTGGGGAGCATTAGGAGGAGTACTAGTTACTTGCTGAAGTGATAGATAGTGTGACTGTATATTATCTGACTTGTGGGGGAGACACTGACAGTGGGGAGCAGTTAGAGTCTGAGAGCAGGACTCAGGAGTACATATAACGTACAGTGCACACTTTTGCTGCCAGAGTGCCACACTGCCATTGTGACCACACTGACCACCAGCATAATATATATTGTGATTGTCTGCTTAGGAGTACTACTTGCAAGTTGCTGATAGTGTGACCAGTGACCTGACCACCAGTCACCACCAGTTTAATATATATATATATATATATATATATATAATTGTATATAATATATATATAATATTGTATACCACCTACCCGTGGTTTTTTTTTTTCTTTCTTCTTTATACATACTACTATAGTAGCTTACTGTAGCAGTCTGCGGTGCTGCTGAGCTGACTGTGTCCAGCAGGTCCGTCATCAGTCATTACATAATAAATATATATACCTGTCCGGCTGCAGTACTAGTGATATTATATATATATATATATATATTGATTTCATCTCATTATCATCCAGTCTATATTAGCAGCAGACACAGTACGGTAGTCCACGGCTGTAGCTACCTCTGTGTCGGCAGTCGCTCGTCCATCCATAATTGTATACCACCTACCCGTGTTTTTTTTTTCTTCTTTCTTCTTTATACATACTACTATAGTAGCTTACTGTAGCAGTCTGCGGTGCTGCTGAGCTGACAGTGTCCAGCAGGTCCGTCATCAGTCATTACATAATAAATATATCTACCTGTCCGGCTGCAGTACTAGTGTGATATAATATATATTGATTTCATCTCATTATCATCCAGTCTATATTAGCAGCAGACACAGTACGGTAGTCCACGGCTGTAGCTACCTCTGTGTCGGCAGTCGCTCGTCCATCCATAATTGTATACCACCTACCCGTGTTTTTTTTTTTTTTTCTTCTTTATACATACTACTATAGTAGCTTACTGTAGCAGTCTGCGGTGCTGCTGAGCTGACAGTGTCCAGCAGGTCCGTCATCAGTCATTACATAATAAATATATCTACCTGTCCGGCTGCAGTACTAGTGTGATATAATATATATTGATTTCATCTCATTATCATCCAGTCTATATTAGCAGCAGACACAGTACGGTAGTCCACGGCTGTAGCTACCTCTGTGTCGGCAGTCGCTCGTCCATCCATAATTGTATACCACCTACCCGTGGTTTTTTTTTTCTTTCTTCTTTATACATACTACTATAGTAGCTTACTGTAGCAGTCTGCGGTGCTGCTGAGCTGACAGTGTCCAGCAGGTCCGTCATCAGTCATTACATAATAAATATATCTACCTGTCCGGCTGCAGTACTAGTGTGATATAATATATATTGATTTCATCTCATTATCATCCAGTCTATATTAGCAGCAGACACAGTACGGTAGTCCACGGCTGTAGCTACCTCTGTGTCGGCAGTCGCTCGTCCATCCATAAGTATACTAGTATCCATCCATATCCATTGTTTACCTGAGGTGCCTTTTAGTTGTGCCTATTAAAATATGGAGAACAAAAATGTTGAGGTTCCAAAATTAGGGAAAGATCAAGATCCACTTCCACCTCGTGCTGAAGCTGCTGCCACTAGTCATGGCCGAGACGATGAAATGCCAGCAACGTCGTCTGCCAAGGCCGATGCCCAATGTCATAGTACAGAGCATGTAAAATCCAAAACACCAAATATCAGTAAAAAAAGGACTCCAAAATCTAAAATAAAATTGTCGGAGGAGAAGAGTAAACTTGCCAATATGCCATTTACCACACGGAGTGGCAAGGAACGGCTGAGGCCCTGGCCTATGTTCATGGCTAGTGGTTCAGCTTCACATGAGGATGGAAGCACTCAGCCTCTCGCTAGAAAAATGAAAAGACTCAAGCTGGCAAAAGCACCGCAAAGAACTGTGCGTTCTTCGAAATCCCAAATCCACAAGGAGAGTCCAATTGTGTCGGTTGCGATGCCTGACCTTCCCAACACTGGACGTGAAGAGCATGCGCCTTCCACCATTTGCACGCCCCCTGCAAGTGCTGGAAGGAGCACCCGCAGTCCAGTTCCTGATAGTCAGATTGAAGATGTCAGTGTTGAAGTACACCAGGATGAGGAGGATATGGGTGTTGCTGGCGCTGGGGAGGAAATTGACAAGGAGGATTCTGATGGTGAGGTGGTTTGTTTAAGTCAGGCACCCTGGGAGACACCTGTTGTCCGTGGGAGGAATATGGCCGTTGACATGCCTGGTGAAAATACCAAAAAAAATCACCTCTTCGGTGTGGAAGTATTTCAACAGAAATGCGGACAACATTTGTCAAGCCGTGTGTTGCCTTTGTCAAGCTGTAATAAGTAGGGGTAAGGACGTTAACCACCTCGGAACATCCTCCCTTATACGTCACCTGCAGCGCATTCATAATAAGTCAGTGACAAGTTCAAAAACTTTGGGCGACAGCGGAAGCAGTCCACTGACCAGTAAATCCCTTCCTCTTGTAACCAAGCTCACGCAAACCACCCCACCAACTCCCTCAGTGTCAATTTCCTCCTTCCCCAGGAATGCCAATAGTCCTGCAGGCCATGTCACTGGCAATTCTGACGATTCCTCTCCTGCCTGGGATTCCTCCGATGCATCCTTGCGTGTAACGCCTACTGCTGCTGGCGCTGCTGTTGTTGCTGCTGGGAGTCGATGGTCATCCCAGAGGGGAAATCGTAAGACCACTTTTACTACTTCCACCAAGCAATTGACTGTCCAACAGTCCTTTGCGAGGAAGATGAAATATCACAGCAGTCATCCTGCTGCAAAGCGGATAACTGAGGCCTTGGCATCCTGGGTGGTGAGAAACGTGGTTCCGGTATCCATCATTACTGCAGAGCCAACTAGAGACTTGTTGGAGGTACTGTGTCCCCGGTACCAAATACCATCTAGGTTCCATTTCTCTAGGCAGGCGATACCGAAAATGTACACAGACCTCAGAAAAAGAGTCACCAGTGTCCTAAAAAATGCAGCTGTACCCAATGTCCACTTAACCACGGACATGTGGACAAGTGGAGCAGGGCAGGGTCAGGACTATATGACTGTGACAGCCCACTGGGTAGATGTATGGACTCCCGCCGCAAGAACAGCAGCGGCGGCACCAGTAGTAGCATCTCGCAAATGCCAACTCTTTCCTAGGCAGGCTACGCTTTGTATCACCGGTTTCCAGAATACGCACACAGCTGAAAACCTCTTACGGCAACGGAGGAAGATCATCGCGGAATGGCTTACCCCAATTGGACTCTCCTGTGGATTTGTGGCATCGGACAACGCCAGCAATATTGTGTGTGCATTAAATCTGGGCAAATTCCAGCACGTCCCATGTTTTGCACATACCTTGAATTTGGTGGTGCAGAATTTTTAAAAAAACGACAGGGGCGTGCAAGAGATGCTGTCGGTGGCCAGAAGAATTGCGGGACACTTTCGGCGTACAGGCACCACGTACAGAAGACTGGAGCAACACCAAAAACGCCTGAACCTGCCCTGCCATCATCTGAAGCAAGAAGTGGTAACGAGGTGGAATTCAACCCTATATATGCTTCAGAGGTTGGAGGAGCAGCAAAAGGCCATTCAAGCCTATACAATTCAGCACGATATAGGAGGTGGAATGCACCTGTCTCAAGCGCAGTGGAGAATGATTTCAACGTTGTGCAAGGTTCTGCTGCCCTTTGAACTTGCCACACGTGAAGTCAGTTCAGACACTGCCAGCCTGAGTCAGGTCATTCCCCTCATCAGGCTTTTGCAGAAGAAGCTGGAGACATTGAAGGAGGAGCTAACACGGAGCGATTCCGCTAGGCATGTGGGACTTGTGGATGGAGCCCTTAATTCGCTTAACAAGGATTCACGGGTGGTCAATCTGTTGAAATCAGAGCACTACATTTTGGCCACCGTGCTCGATCCTAGATTTAAAACCTACCTTGGATCTCTCTTTCCGGCAGACACAAGTCTGCTGGGGTTCAAAGACCTGCTGGTGAGAAAATTGTCAAGTCAAGCGGAACGCGACCTGTCAACATCTCCTCCTTCACATTCTCCCGCAACTGGGGGTGCGAGGAAAAGGCTCAGAATTCCGAGCCCACCCGCTGGCGGTGATGCAGGGCAGTCTGGAGCGACTGCTGATGCTGACATCTGGTCCGGACTGAAGGACCTGTCATCGATTACGGACATGTCGTCTACTGTCACTGCATATGATTCTCTCCCCATTGAAAGAATGGTGGAGGATTATATGAGTGACCGCATCCAAGTAGGCACGTCACACAGTCCGTACTTATACTGGCAGGAAAAAGAGGCAATTTGGAGGCCCTTGCACAAACTGGCTTTATTCTACCTAAGTTGCCCTCCCACAAGTGTGTACTCCGAAAGAGTGTTTAGTGCCGCCGCTCACCTTGTCAGCAATCGGCGTACGAGGTTACTTCCAGAAAATGTGGAGAAGATGATGTTCATTAAAATGAATTATAATCAATTCCTCCGTGGAGACATTGACCAGCAGCAATTGCCTCCACAAAGTACACAGGGAGCTGAGATGGTGGATTCCAGTGGGGACGAATTGATAATCTGTGAGGAGGGGGATGTACACGGTGATATATCGGAGGATGATGATGAGGTGGACATCTTGCCTCTGTAGAGCCAGTTTGTGCAAGGAGAGATTAATTGCTTCTTTTTCGGTGGGGGTCCAAACCAACCCATCATTTCAGTCACAGTCGTGTGGCAGACCCTGTCACTGAAATGATGGGTTGGTTAAAGTGTGCATGTCCTGTTTATACAACATAAGGGTGGGTGGGAGGGCCCAAGGACAATTCCATCTTGCACCTCTTTTTTCTTTAATTTTTCTTTGCGTCATGTGCTGTTTGGGGAGTGTTTTTTGGAAGGGCCATCCTGCGTGACACTGCAGTGCCACTCCTAGATGGGCCAGGTGTTTGTGTCGGCCACTAGGGTCGCTTATCTTACTCACACAGCTACCTCATTGCGCCTCTTTTTTTTTTTGCGTCATGTGCTGTTTGGGGAGTGTTTTTTGGAAGGGCCATCCTGCGTGACACTGCAGTGCCACTCCTAGATGGGCCCGGTGTTTGTGTCGGCCACTAGGGTCGCTTATCTTACTCACACAGCTACCTCATTGCGCCTCTTTTTTTCTTTGCGTCATGTGCTGTTTGGGGAGTGTTTTTTGGAAGGGCCATCCTGCGTGACACTGCAGTGCCACTCCTAGATGGGCCCGGTGTTTGTGTCGGCCACTAGGGTCGCTTATCTTACTCACACAGCTACCTCATTGCGCCTCTTTTTTTCTTTGCGTCATGTGCTGTTTGGGGAGTGTTTTTTGGAAGGGCCATCCTGCGTGACACTGCAGTGCCACTCCTAGATGGGCCCGGTGTTTGTGTCGGCCACTAGGGTCGCTTATCTTACTCACACAGCTACCTCATTGCGCCTCTTTTTTTCTTTGCGTCATGTGCTGTTTGGGGAGTGTTTTTTGGAAGGGCCATCCTGCGTGACACTGCAGTGCCACTCCTAGATGGGCCAGGTGTTTGTGTCGGCCACTAGGGTCGCTTATCTTACTCACACAGCTACCTCATTGTGCCTCTTTTTTTCTTTGCGTCATGTGCTGTTTGGGGAGTATTTTTTGGAAGGGCCATCCTGCGTGACACTGCAGTGCCACTCCTAGATGGGCCCGGTGTTTGTGTCGGCCACTAGGGTTGCTTATCTTACTCACACAGCTACCTCGGTGCAAATTTTAGGACTAAAAATAATATTGTGAGGTGTGAGGTATTCAGAATAGACTGAAAATGAGCGGAAATTATGGTTTTTGAGGTTAATAATACTTTGGGATCAAAATGACCCCCAAATTCTATGATTTAAGCTGTTTTTTAGGGTTTTTTGAAAAAAACACCCGAATCCAAAACACACCCGAATCCGACAAAAAAAATTCGGTGAGGTTTTGCCAAAACGCGGTCGAACCCAAAACACGGCCGCGGAACCGAACCCAAAACCAAAACACAAAACCCGAAAAATTTCAAGTGCACATCTCTAATTATAACTAGAACTGATACAATCTATAAGGCTGAAGAAAACAAAAAAAATAACCAGATGCTCTCCTTATATGTATACACACAAAATGATAAAAAACTAGCGCTGTGATTGTTTTAATAATTTAGTTTAAAACATTCATAACTGGAGAATCCAGAAAACATGTAGCTTCATCCAGTTATGTCTTCAAACGGTCCCACGTTATTGAAAAGACACTTACATTTAAATTCAATCCCGCGTTCCTATAAAGGTATCTTTTACACCCATAGACAGTGACTGTAGTTCGTGTCAAAGACAAAAACGCTGTAGGAATCACACTTACATTGACTTTCAGTCTCGCGTGCACTGAAAGGTTTCTTTTAGTCCCCCGCACAGTGTAGACAGAAGGCAGGAAACCAGTGTACTTAAAAACCTCACAGATTTATTCATAAAAGCATCAAGAACATGGATACAGCAACAGAACGTCCCACAGTCAGAGGATGATCATCACGGCATTTAACTTCAACGCGTTTCAAGGATTTCTTTCCCCTTTGTCAAGAAGTATCCTTATATGGTTAAGATTTTTTTTTAATTAACATTAATTTATATAGTGTCAGCATATTCTGTTGTGCTTTACAATGGGAAACAAAATTGTAATAAAACAAAGAAGCAAGATTTAAAATGTTACTTGTAAGTAAAAATAATAACTTGTTTGCTCAAAATTAATAAAACAAGTTATGTATACAAAAAAATAAACAATGTATAAAAAAACAATTGTGCAATAAGCACAGATTGATAATCACAATGATATTTAATACTTTTTTTTTCTTTTAATAACGTGCGAATTACTCTTGTGTCATACTCGGTTCTCCTCCAGGAAAATGCTGTAATCACTAACAAATCCAACATTTAGTAAATTTCCCCCATAGTCTCTTTTTAATTAAAATCTCTTCTGATTTGAGGTGTTGAAGGCTTACTTTTATTGTACTATAAATTTTAATAACTTTTTATATTTTTTAGGATAATGAAACGTATTAGATCTTTTTAAAAAATATTTACATATTTCACATCATCCAAAGAGGATTTTTCCTAATATTACAGTACATTACTACTACCCCCTTGTTTTGGATTTGGTATTATAGTAAATTAATGGAGCGCTTGTATAATAAATATATATTAATGTATGTTAAATGTATTAAAAATGTACAATCAATTCTGAAAAAGAAAAAAGGGAAAATTTATAGAACAATGCGGTGCAATGTTAAATGTTTACAGCTTTTTGTAGAAAGATTAGTAGTCCAGCTGCAGAGCTATAGCATGCACATATACTGTAAGTGTCCCTCTTGACACAATGTTAAGGACCCAGGTTGGATCACTATCTGTCCCTATCCTACCTCAAGTCCTTCGGTCTTGGTATTGGTTTTGGATCTGTATCTCCTTTCGCGTTTTGGATCTGAATTTGGTTTTGCCCAAACTGCCCTTGCGTGTTTTGGTTTTTGAGCTGTATTTTTTTTTACAAAGAACATAAAAACAGCTAAAATCACAGAATCTGGGCCTGTGTTTGTTCCTACAGTATTATATACCTCAATAGCATTCATTTCCAGTCATTTCCATTCAAGTTATACCACCTCACAGCTCACAGATTTGTTTTCATCCAGTTTAGGCTTAAGGCTGCACCGAGGTAGATAACTAAGTTAAGCGGCTGCAGTGGGCGACACAACTTCCAACATGGCACATCTGGGAAACAGAATGGCACTGCAGTGGCAGACAGGGTGGCAGTTTAATAACCTATAAAAATGTTTGTCGTCTGCACAGAAGACAGTCAGCAATGCTCCAAACAGTGCATAATGCAAAGAAAAGTGGCGCAAGATGTTATTGTCCTTGAGCCCTGAGGAAGGAAAGTATTCTGAAAAAGGTTGGTGTTATGAAGACCCCTGAGGTTTAATTACGCAAAAATTGTTTAACTTATTGGCCTTAAGAATCTTATCCATCTGGAGAAGTTTGATATCTCAAACTGTTTTTCCCAGAAACAGTGTGGTGAGGAGAGTTTTTTCTTTTTTCTTTTGAGCCTTAAGATATATAGTGGAACAATATATATATATATATATATATATATGTGGGTGAGCACCTGGGATCCAGTGATCATCAAGCAGTATGGCTTAGTATAAAGACAGGATCCAACTCCTGTCACACAAAAACAAAGGTGTTGGATTTTAGAAATGCTGACTTTGCAAAAATGGGGAGATGTTTAAGTGATTCATTGGCGGACTGGAGGTACTTGGAAGGGGTGCAGGAGAGGTGGGAAAAACTGAAAAGTGCAATACTAAGGGCAACAGACCTTTGTATCAAAAGGGTTAGGAAAAGCACCAGTAAAAGGAAGCCAGTGTGGTTCACAAAAGAAGTATCAACTAGTGTGAAAGCAAAAAAGATGGCTTTTAGGAAATACAAACAGACTCAAAATAATAATGACAAAGAGGTGTATCTTGACAGATGGAAGGATGCTAAGAAAGTGATCAGACATGCAAAGGCAGAAGCTGAGGAGAAAATGGCCCAGTCAGTAGATAAAGGGGGCAAAACTTTTTTTTTAAGTATATAAATGAAAGGAGAAAATCAAATGGAGGAATAATAAGACTTAAGACAGAGAGTGAGAATTTGGTGGAGGGAGACAAGGCAATAGCAGATCACCTAAATAATTATTTTTGCTCAGTATTTACTACAGAAGGAGAAGGGAAGGGGCCAGAGTTAAGTTGCAAGGACATTCATAAAAATAAGGTAGATAAAAGTACATTTACAGAGGAGAAGGTCCTAACTGAACTTTCAAAACTAAAAGTGGATAAATCAATTGGGCCAGATGGGAAAAACCCAAGGATACTAAAAGAGCTAAAAGATGTGCTGGTGGCACCATTAACAGAATTATTTAACCAGTCACTAAATACAGGTGCCATTCCAGAGGACTGGAAAAGAGCAAATGTAGTTCCACTGTACAAAAGTGGAAGCATGGAAGAAGCAAGTAACTACAGACCAGTAAGCCTTACATCAGTAGTAGGGAAAGTAATGGAAAAACTACTAAAAGAAAGAGTTGTGGAATATCTTAAATCAAACAACTTACAGGATCCAAAACAGCATGGATTTACTGGTGGGAGATCATGCCAAACAAATCTTATTGACTTTTTTGACTCTGTGAGGAAAATAATAGATCAAGGGAGAGCTGTAGATGTAGCATATCTAGACTTTAGTAAGGCATTTGACACTGTCCCACACCACAGACTGCTAAATAAACTTGAAAGTGTGGGGGTGGATTATAAAATAGGTAAATGGATAATAAACTGGTTGCAGGATAGGAAACAGACAGTTGTAGTAAATGGAGTGCAATCTATGGAGGGAAATGTTACCAGTGGAGTACCCCAGGAATCTGTAATCGGACCAGTTCTCTTTAATATCTTTGTTGGTGACATTGCAAATGGTATTGAAGGGAAAGTATGCCTTTTTGCAGATGATACAAAGATATGCAACAGGGTAGACACACCAGGAGGGGTAAAACAAATGATTGATGACCTAGCTAGACTTGAAAAATGGTCAAGAACATGGCAACTACAGTTTAATGCTAAAAAATGCAAAATCATGCACTTGGGTCTCAAAAACCCAAAGGCTAAACATAGTATCAAGGGTACTATAATGGAAACTACTGAGGAGGAAAGGAATTTAGGAGTCACTATTTCAAGTGACTTAAAGGCAGGAAAGCAATGCAACAAAGCAATGAGAAAGGCAAGTCAGATGCTTGGTTGCATAGGAAGAGGAATCAGTAGCAGGAAAAGAGAAGTAATAATGCCACTGTATAGGTCATTGGTGCGGCCTCATCTGGAATACTGTGTCCAGTTCTGGAGACCATATCTCCAGAAGGATATAAATACATTAGAGAATGTACAAAGATGGGCAACTAAAATGATGCATGGCCTACATCACAAAACTTACCCGGAAAGGCTAAAAGATCTTAACATGTATAGTATGGAGGAGAGAAGGGAAAGGGAAGACATGATAGAAACTTTCAAATATACCAAAGGTTTTCACAAAGTTCAGGAGGGAAACATTCTTCAAAGGAAGAGAAGTATTAGAACTCGAGGACATACACTGAAACTGGAGGGAGGCAGGTTCAGGGGAAATTTAAGGAAAAATGACTTCACAGAAAGGGTAGTGGATAAGTAGAATAGCCTCCCATCAGAGGTGGTAGAGGCTAAGACTGTAGAGCAATTTAAACATGCTTGGATAAGCATATGAATATCCTTACAAAGAATTAAGGTTAAAAAAAGGTTGAGATTACCTAAAGGATAAAAAGTAAAAGGGGCAGACTAGATGGGCCAAGTGGTTCTTATCTGCCATCAAATTCTATGTTTCTATGTAACAAACCATACCAGCCTATTCAAGGGTTAGAGATTTGGGGGGATATTCAGATGTTTGAAAAGTCAGTTGGGTGTCTGTTTTTTCCTATCTAATAGACAGGAAAAAACAGACACCGAACTGACTTATCAAATATTTGAATTCCCCCCTATGTTTTTTATTGTTTTAAGAATTCAATTTTTTTTATGTTTGCATATGGACACTGTTACGTAAAAAATTCATTTCTATAAGTCACTTTTTTGAGACTCCAAAAACCTACTTTTTACTTGAATGCTGGAAAGTCCAAAGTTGACAACCATCCGGTGGTGATATTGTGGATAAAGAAACCTTTTGATGTGTATAGGGAAACGTGGCCTAGGTAAGTGTCACTCTAGCAGGCTATGCATGTATCATATGGAGAGGGTGAAAAACGGGGAGAAAATAAATCTTTATGTGAACGCATCTCATATAGTTGGCATGAGTCCAGAGGTTCCTTTTGCAGTAGTGAAGAATTGATGTACACTGCTGGTTAACCTTTGTGCCTTGGTACTCTCCAATTGTATTGAAATACACAGGATACTGGAATCAAGATATTCATGTGGATATATACCAGTGCTTGTAAACCACTCGCTTTTGTATTGTGTATGTGCTGGTCAAGAATTAGTGCCCTCGTAAGTTGGGACTGAGTTGCAGCTAGAAGGGTGCAAGTTATTACATCTGATACTGTATTTCTTGTACTGTCTGACATGCCTATTTGGATGCTATCACTAAAATAATAATCAACCATGAATATTACACTGTGGTACAGCCTATAGTGTCACAGTAATTGTATGAAATATTACACTGCGGTACAGCCTGCAGCATCACAGTAATTATATGAATATTACACTGGAGTACAGCCTGCAGTGTCACAATATGTGTATGAAATTGGGGTACAACATGCATTGTCAAAATACTTGTGTGAATATTACACTATGGTGTGACCAACAGCATCACAATACTTGTATGAAATTGGAGTATGACCTGCAGCATCAAAATACTTGTATGAATATTACACTGTGGTATGAACTACAGTGTCACAATACTTGTATGAAATTGAGGTACAACCTAGAGCGTCACAATAAGTTTATGAATATTACACTGTGGTACGGCCTGCAGCATCACAATACTTGTTTGAAATTGGGGTATGACCTACAGCGTCATAATACATGTATGAATATTAAGCCATGGTATGAACTGCCATGTCACAATACTTGCATGAATATTACACTGCGGTAGGACCTGCAGCATCACAATACTTGTATGAAATTTGGGTACGGTCTACAGCAGGCATTCCCAACCACGGTCCTCAAGGCACACCAACAGTGCAGGTTTTAGTGATATCCAGGCTGCAGCACAGATGATTAAATCAAAATAACTAAGGTACTAATTAAGTCACCTGTGCTCAAGCCTGGATATCACTAAAACCTGCACTGTTGGTGTGCCTTGAGGACCGTGGTTGGGAATGCCTGGTCTACAGTGTCACAATACGTATATGAATATTACATTGTGGTCTGACCTGCAGCACAATAATACATGTATGAATATTACACTGCGGTACGGGCTGCAGCATCACAGTACTTGTATGAATATTACACTGGAGTACAGCACACACAAAAACTTACACTTTATTTAACTTATATCTGTAACTCATTTTTTAGTGTGACATGTTAAAGTGTTACACTAATAGCTAGGGTATGAGGAGCGTTGCAGTTGTCAGAGAGCTCACACTTGATAGAAATCCTTCTGAAGTCTCCCTGCCAGACAAGGGCTAGCTTTGAATTCCCATGCTCTCAGGTATTCATGAAGCTCTCCCACAGAATCCACAAATCTGTCCCAGTGCTGCAGGGCTGGGATTTTAAACTGCTTGTCAGCCTCTCACCTTACAACTACTGCACACATTCCTGGCTGTGGACTGTCTCCCCTTTATAGAGCCAAACAGCTCCTTTTATAGCCTCGTCCTGCCTGCGGATCCTGTCTCCCCTTTATAGAGCCAAACAGCTCCTTTTATAGCCTCGTCTCAGTTCATACCAATGGGAACACCCACAAGCTACACAACTTTTTTCAGTATTCAAACCCCTGAGGCTTCTGGGAGAGGCAATCTTGCCTGCTTTTGGTCAAAAGCAGCTATCTTTGTGTAGTCTCTGCACTAGAGAAGCCATCCTGCTTAGCTAGTGGTGTGTGCAATAGGATCAGAGGGGCTACATGTATAACAAAACATGCTCCATCTGTATATACAGTGCATCCGGAAAGTATTTTGTTATGTTACAGCCTTATTCCAAAATGGAATAAATTATTTTTTCCCCTCAAATATCTACCCACAATGCCAATGTGAAAAATGTTTTTTGGAGATTTTTGCAAATTTCTTAAAAATAAAAAATGAAGAAATCACATGTACATAAGTATTCACAGCCTTTGCTCAATACTTTGTTGATGCACCTTTGGCAGCAATTACAGCCTCAAGTCTTTTTGAATATGATGCCACAAGCTTGGCACACCTATCTTTGGCCAGTTTCACCCATTCCCTCTTTGCAGCACCTCTCAAGTTCTATCAGTTTGTATGGGAAGCGTCGGTGCACAGCTAATTTCAATCTCTCCAGAGATGTTTAATCGGATTTAAGTCTGGGCTCTGGCTGGGCCACTCAAGGACATTCACAGAGTTGTCCTGATGCCACTCCTTTGATATTTTGGCTGTGTGCTAAGGGTCTTTGTCTTGCTGATGCACTGTACATACTTCATTTGTTCTGTAAATTGGTATAGGAACTGTAGCCACGCTGTCAGCATCAGTCATCAAAGTATACTACTAGTGAAAAAGAATAGCTCAGAAGGTTAGGATGGGCACTGTGATTTATGTTGACATTCATCGTGTCAACATTCATAGAGCTCAATCCAATTGCCTGCAAAGGGTGCAATGTGCTGTTGCCACAGCATTTCAGTACTGGCAACGGCACAGGGACTCGAACCCTTCGCGGGCTGTTTTCAGCTCAAATTCACACAAAATTGCTCAGGGCCCTATGGGGCCAATGTGGGAGCCTATGTTTGTGCGAGTTCAGGTAGCCGTAAAGTGCAGCCGCTGCCACAATGACTCCCAGCCACACATCTAATTGGATTGAACCTATAATGTCAACATGAGAATGTCAACATGGTTATTATTTTGACATTAAAGATGTGGTCTTTTTTTATAAAGTTGACATGTCCACATGACATGTCCCTAAGCCTAATGCTAATGTCGACATATCATATGTCGATATTCTGTCCATGTCAACATTTTCCAGGTGTCTTCGTTATGATGTTGACATTTTAAGCATCAGATAGACAATTGTTAGTGTAATTAGTCAAGAATACAATTAATACATCCCTGATATTCGAGTTTCATATACAGTATGTTAGACATAATCCTCCATGTTACAATGCTGACCGCGTCACTGTATAGATTTATATTTGCTTTGCACAAATGTGCCTATTTGACATCATCCTCTTTTAGCTGTGGGGAATACTATGGGGGTCATTTCGAGTTGTTCGCTCGTTGCCGATTTTCGCAACGGAGCGATTAAGGCGAAAATGCGCATGCGCTAAGTATTTTAGCACAAAACTTAGTAGATTTACTCACGTCCGAACAAAGAATTTCCATCGTTGAAGTGATCGTAGTGTGATTGACAGTAAGTGGGTGTTTCTGGGCGGAAACTGACCGTTTTCTGGGAGTGTGCGGAAAAACGCAGGCGTGTCAGGGAAAAACGCGGGAGTGTCTGGAGAAATGGGGGAGTGGCTGGCCGAACGCAGGGCGTGTTTGTGATGTCAAACCAGGAACGATACGGGCTGAGCTGATCGCAGTGTAGGAGTAAGTCTCGAGCTACTCAGAAACTGCTAAGAATTTTCTATTCGCAATTCTGCTAATCTTTCGTTCGCAATTCTGCTAAGCTAAGATACACTCCCAGAGGGCGGCGGCCTAGCGTGTGCAATGCTGCTAAAGTCTACTAGCGAGCGAACAACTCGGAATGACCCCCATATGTGAATATTTGCACGATTGTGAACTCTGAGTGTAAATGCCAGCAAAACATTGAATATTTCTAGATCATTTTATTTGCTATTACTTTTGGACGACCAATCAGATATTGTTGTTTACATTATCCAAGACTATCCTTATTTGGTTGGTAACATGTATAGCTGAATGTTGGTATCATGAGTTCATTACAATTGTTTGTTCGTTTAAGCATTGCTTTCCCACCTGGTTTGTGCAATGGCATTCTATTGAAAGCATATTCCATCACCCCAGTGAGTTACCATAGCTGTAACCTTCTTTATCCTAAAATGGCCTTTTACCAGGGCCCATTGAGAAATGTGTTGCAACACAGTAGATGAAGACTACAATGACTTGTCCATATTACTGTACACTGTAGATAAATAAATCTGGATGCTGAGTCATAAAATGCTGTTCATGGCAAGAGGTATGTGAGAAAGAGAAGCAGTGAGGATAGCTATGAGAAATAGGAGAGGGTTTAAAGGGAATGATTGGAGCAGGGTTTTCCAACCATCAGAAGAAGATGACTTGGATGGAATACATATAATTTACCGACAGACGGGATGCCGGCTTTCACTATACCGACAGCGGCATCCCGTATGTCGAAATCCTGGCAGCAAGGCAGCAAATCCCCTCGCGGGCTCACTGCATTCACGCAAGGTTATATTCCCTCTCGGTTGGTGGAGTGGACCCAACATTAGAGTGGGAATACCCCTAGTTTGTTGGGATTCTGGCCAGCGGCATTTCACCAGCTGTCGGGATTCCGGCATCAGTCTCCTGAATGCCGGGACCCCGACAGCCAATATATTAACTATATCCCACTGGGGCATGTGTAGTTAGGGGTTATGGGGAAGTAAGTGTGGGAAGGTGCATTGATATTCATATGGTAACTCCCTCTGAAATTCTTGAGTTTGCCCCCAGTGATTAACAAAGAGTGAAATATCCACCAGCTGATGAGAAGAGTAAAGGTGTTCCTTGCAAAGTAGAGTATGTGCACCAGTGCAATAGTCCATACAATGTACATTTGTTTTCCATTTGTGTAGCCAGATTATGGAATTAAGATAAATGAGTGGGTGATGATTTATTTTCAAGCACATGAGGCACTTGTGCTTCATTCCGGGACCCGCACAGCAGCACTACCTAGGGCTGTCATGACCAGTGGCAGTTACTGCCTGTGGGCTGCAGTGCCTACCACATAGTGCATGGGAGGTGGGGCGGTTAACACATACATGTAATGTTGTATGTAATATATGTCCTGGCTGCCTGTCCCCGGGAATCATGCAGCCCCCAGACTTCTGTGAAACTAGCCAATGGGAATCTGTGGGCAGGCTTGTAGTGGAAGAAGAAGTGATCCCTAATACTGAGTCCTGAGTGCAGTGGTGGCTGTGAAACGCAGAGCACTGCTGATAACCAGGGTAAGGCAGCCAGCACATGTATTACATGTATGTTAATATGCGTTAACAGTCACCCCCCCTTCATGCAATATGTGGACCCATGTGATACAGCTGAATCTACAGGGCCTGTGTAATTAGAACTCTCTGCTCTCTGCACCACTTGGCCCACCTGCATTAGAGTCCCAGACAGGGGCATAAGTTCATCCCAGTCACCTGGAGGCAAGTTGTAGTTAGGTGTCCCTCCCCCCTTAAGAAACGAAAAACAAACATGGGGGTAAATTTACTAAGATGGGAGTTCTATTTAGGATGAGATGTTGCCCATAGCAACTAATCAGATTCTACTTCTCATTTATTTAGCACCTTCTAGAACATAATACCTGGAATCTGATTGGTTGCTATGGGCAACATCTCATCTTAAATAGGACTCCCATCTTAGTAAATTTACCCCATGGTGTGTGTGTGTGTGTGTGTGTGTGTGTGTGTGTGTGTGTGTGTGTGTGTGTGTGTGTGTGTGTGTACAGTATACGTGTGTGTGTGTGTGTGTGTGTGTGTGTGTACAGTATACGTGTGTGTGTGTGTGTGTTTGTGTGTGTGTGTGTGTGTGTGTGTGTGTGTACAGTATGTGTGTGTGTGTGTGTGTGTGTGTGTGTGTGTGTGTGTGTGTGTTGACACTCTCTGTTATAGAAGCAGGTGTCCGGTTAAAGTTAGATTATAGAATCATATGTCAGTCCCACACCTTCACGGTAAGGTTTAGACAGAACCAGCACACTGCGTGATATTCAAATCATTTTTGAAGTAAAAATAATTTGTACATCACGTAGTGTGCTGGTTCTGTCTAAACCTTACTGTGAAGGTGTGGGACTGACATGTGATTATATATATAAATATATATAAGTTCCACTGTTGCTGAATTAGCAAGCTGCACGTCACTCCATTGTAAAAAAGGTGCTTTTAATGAACTTTTGAATTTAAAAACAGCATGTTTTTCACCACTGATTACAGCAGCCAGAATTAATTCTGACGAAGGGACTATGCCAGGTCCCGAAACGAGCCGTTGACATGACAGGCAGGCTGTTTTTTCTATGTATTTAAATTCAAAAGTTCATTAAAAGCACCTTTTTTGCAATGGAGTGACGTGCAGCTTGCTAATTCAGCAACAGTGGAACTTATACATTATAGCACGAGCACCCAGCATTACCAATACCAGCAAAGGAGTGCCGGATCATCCAAGGTACATAAAAAAAAATATATATATATATACACAAAAGATAAGGGTACTTATATACACACACGACTTGCAGAGTTATACATATAGATAGTACTCTCAGCCAGTCTACAGGGACAGGAACCTGCAGTGAATTAGCAGGGCTCCAGCTACACTGTGTGACAACGGCCTATGGGTCAGTCTGACAAGATTAAGTCATCTGCAGTATGCAGAATCAGCGTTCACTGGTGGGTCTCATCTCACAGTCCATCAGCAGTGGTGGGTGCCCCATCGCTTACTGCAGCTCAGGCTGAGCGATACCAGGCGGGATCCGTCCTGTTCCCTATTTCTGGTGTTAGCAGAACTGCTGGGATAAAGCCCATTAACTCTGCAGCAGCGGGTGTACCACGGAGCTCCATTAGAAGAGCAGCAGTCACACTTGGATCCACATGTGAACCACACAGGTGCTGCTGTATATGCAAGTGTTCCTTCAGCAGGGCCGGCTCTACCATTAGGCAGCTGCCTAGGGGCGCCGGACCCCAGGAGCACGCCGCTGATTACGTCTAGCAAAAAACTGAAGGATGTCTCTGTATGCGGCTGCCTACTTTCACACTACGCTGGCTGCTGCTGTGGGTCTAATCAGGTGCGGTCGTTGCTATCAGGCTGTACCACATAGGGGTATATGCAATTGCCGACGAATCGCGGCAATTTTTCGCCCGTTTTTTAATTCGACACAATTCGACCGCCGAATTCCGGCAGGTGGGTGCCGGAATTCAACATATTCAATAAAAAACGGATTCGACAGTCCCGCTGTCGAAAAACGGCCGATTTGACGGATTTTGATTAGATTTTTAAAAATGTTAAAAAAAATGGGAAAAAACGGTAAAAAAAACCCGAAAAAAAATTGCGTGGGGTCCCCCCTCCTAAGCATAACCAGCCTCGGGCTCTTTGAGCCGGTCCTGGTTGCGAAAATACGGGGGAAAAAATGACAGGGGATCCCCCGTATTTTAACAACCAGCACCAGGCTCTGCGCCTGGTCCTGGTGCAAAAAATACGGGGGACAAAAAGAGTAGGGGTCCCCCGTATTTTTTGTACTAGCACCGGGCTCCACTAGCTGGACAGATAATGCCACAGCCGGGGGTCACTTTTATACAGCGCCCTGCGGCCGTGGCATTAAATATCCAACTAGTCACCCCTGGCCGGGGTACCCTGGAGGAGTGGGGACCCCTTCAATCAAGGGGTCCTCCCCCCAGCCACCCAAGGGCCAGGGGTGAATCCCGAGGCTGTCCCCCCATCCAAGGGCTGCGGATGGGGGGCTGATAGCCTTGAGTAAAATGTAAGAATATTGTTTTTTCCAGAAGTACTACAAGTCCCAGCAAGCCTCCCCCGCAAGCTGGTACTTGGAGAACCACAAGTACCAGCATGCGGGTGGAAAAACGGGCCCGCTGGTACTTGTAGTTCTACTGAAAAAAAAATACCCAAATAAAAACAGGAGACACACCGTGAAAGTAAAAGTTTATTTCATACATGCCGACACATACATACTTACCTATGTTGACCCGCCGACTGCCACGTCTCCAATGTCGCCGATGATCCGGGGTACCTCTGAATAAAATTATACTCACCTGATCCAGTGTCCTGGTCTTTTATTATAATCCACGTACTTGGCAAAAAAACAAACCGCATTAACCCGAACCAGACGGACTGAAAGGGGTCCCATGTTTACACATGGGACCCCTTTCCCCGAATGCAGAGACCCCCCGTGACTCCTGTCACAGAAAGGTCCCTTCAGCCAATCAGGAAGCGCCACTTCGTGGCACTCACCTGATTGGCTCTGCGCGTCTAAGCTCAGACGCGCATTGCACAGCCCCCTCCATTACTTTCAACGGTGGGAACTTTGCGGTCAGCGGTGAGGTCACCCGCGGTCAGCGGCTGACCGCGGGTAACCCCACCGCTGACTGCAAAGTTCCCACCATTGAAACTAATGGAGGGAGCTGTGCGATGCGCTGTCTGCCAGCTCAGACGCGCATACAGCCAATCAGGAGAGTGCCACGAAGTGGCGCTTCCTGATTGGCTGAAGGGACCTTTCTGTGACAGGAGTCACGGGGGGTCTCTGCATTCGGGGAAAGGGGTCCCATGTGTAAACATGGGACCCCTTTCAGTCCGCCTGGTCCGGGTGTTCGTTTTTTTTATTTTGACAAGTACGTGGATTATAAAAAAAGATCCGGACTCTGGTTTTTGGTGAGTATAATTTTTTTTGCAGGTACCCCGGATTCTTCACTGACGAGGGGGTCGTGGCCAGTGTTGGAGTGTCAACATAGGTAAGTATGTGTGTGTCGGCAGGTGTGAAATAAAGTTTTACTCTCACGGTGTGCGTGTCCTGTTTTTATTTGGGTATTTTTTTCCAGTAGAACTACAGGTACCAGCGGGCCCGTTTTTCCTCCGCATGCTGGTACTTGTGGTTCTCCAAGTACCAGCTTGCGTGGGAGGCTTGCTGGGACTTGTAGTACTGCTGGAAAAACAATATTCTTTCATTTTTCAAAAGGCTATCAGCCCCCCATCCGCAGCCCTTGGATGGGGGGACAGCCTCGGGCTTCACCCCTGGCCCTTGGGTGGCTGGAGGGGGGGACCCCTTGATTGAAGGGGTCCCCACTCCTCCAGGGTACCCCGGCCAGGGGTGACTAGTTGCGTATTTAATGCCACGGCCGCAGGGACCAGTATAAAAGTGTCCCCCGGCTGTGGCATTATCTGCCCAGCTAGTGGAGCCCGATGCTGGTGTAAAAAATACGGGGGACCCCTACACTTTTTGTCCCCCGTATTTTTTGCACCAGCACCAGGCGCAGAGCCCGGTGCTGGTTTTAAAAATACGGGGGATCCCCTGTCAGTTTTCCCCCCGGATTTTTAGAACCAGGACCGGCTCGAAGAGCCCGAGGCTGGTTATGCTTAGGAGGGGGGACCCCACGCATTTTTTTTTTCTGATTTTTACCCCATTCCATTTAAAAAAAACTAAAAATTTTTTTTATATTTTTAAAAATATATAAATAATACTTGTGCCTCCTAAATAGACAAACCATGTACCTGATCCCTTCTAATATAAATAGATATGCTATTACCAATAAAAAAACACAAAAAAAACATGTTTTTAAATTTTTTTATTACATTCCGCCAGCAAAGTGTGGCGGATTGAAAATTACGAATTTACTGTCTAAAAGCACTGTTGTCGAATTTACAATCTTCAATTGAATATACTTTTGTCGAATTGCCGCATTTGTACCATTGCAGAAATGTCGAATTTGACAAATGTCGAATTTTAAAAAGTCGAATTTGGAAAGTCCGTTTTTTTGACGAAAAGTACTGAATTGCATTGTCGAATTATTTTTTTTGGCAAAAATGTTCAGTTTTTCGACATTTTCAGGAATTCGACCGCAATTGCATATACCCCATAGTGTCTCAGCGCTTCCTCTGTGCTGACATGTGTAACAGCAAGTCATGGGAAGGCACATAGGAGGTTGATGTAACTATGGCTCCTGTGGACAGCTTCATGGCCACTCCTAATAGCCATGATGTCCTTCTCCAGGCTCCAGGATCCTGACTCCAGCAGCAAGCTGCACCTGACTACATCTCTGCACCCAGCAGCATTGCTGTAATGCTGCTGCCCCCTGCAAGAGGAACCAAGTCAATTATGAGGGAAAACAAGAAGCAACTTTTAGGTAAGTAACCCATGGGGATTTCTGCGGGACCACAGACAGTACAGATCTTACAGCCTGATAGGTGGTTTGCACTTGTAAACAGCATAATAGGGAAAACACAGGCACTGGGGCACAATAAAGTACTGTACATATGGAGGGTACATATGGAGGGGGTGGAGGCGTACTGGGGGGCAGTATATTATCCCATCACTAGGCAAAAATGGGAAATTGGCCTGAGTGTCCTGTACAGTTCCTAACATGCCAGCTAAACTGTATACATAGGCAGAAAGGATTTGAAAGTGAAAGTATATTGTGAACAAAGTAACACAATTTTGTGACTTTGTTTAAAATATACTTTTTCACTTTAAAATTCCTTGGACAGTATTCAAATTATATATCACGCCCAATCTCCTTTCTATAGTAATCTCTGTTATCGCACATATCGCGCCCATAGTAATAAGGTTTAGCTGCGTAAAGGGTTGGACGCCCTCACTACCCTGGGGGTAGCGAGCTAAATATATTATACCACGCCATTATTATACCACGCAGAAACAGAACGGGTGTGGAAGGGGGTGAAAAGAATAGAATACTGCCCCTTGAGTGCTGAACCTTTTCTTTGTATATGTATAATGATGCAATTCACACCAGCCCACCTTGTGGCCACCTGCATCTCCCCTCTGAGATTTGGTGGTGGTGGGGTTTGCAGATTAGGGGGTGCTAGACTGAAGCTTTGCCTAGGGTGCAGAGAGACCTTGCAGCAGCCCTGCCCTTCAGAGTTGGAACCCAGAGGCAGGCATCTCCATTGCCTCTGGGAGTTCTGCCTCTGGCCCCAGAAGGTCACTGACCTGATGGGGCCACCCGAAGGCTTGGTGACTTCCATTTTTTCTGCTGCGGGGTACACTGGGCTCCACAAGGAATGGACAATGGGGTGTGTAGAGTAGGATCTTGATCCAAGGCACCAACAGGCTCAAAGCTTTGACTGTTCCCAGAATGCATAGTGCCGCTTCCTATATCACCCCGCCTCCCTGCACAGGATCTCAGTTTTGTAGTTGGTGTTGCAGTAGCAGGCACTCAACAGAGGGGCTGCTCCAGGCAGCCCTAAGAAGAGCTTTTTTTCTGAGGAAAAAAGTGAAGACTTCAAGGGCAGCAGCAGTGTTACATGTCAGTGGACATTCACGGCTGCAGCTCCACCTCTCCCCAGCGGCGCTGTACACTCCCGAGCCCTGGTTGCCGGTTAACTACAGCAGGGGGCTCCGGTTTTCTTATTGTCAGGCACACACGACGGGGGCTCTCCGGGATCGCGTGGCCGCGCTTCGGGAGGTGGTAAGTGGGTCCCGCTTGCGGAACCCGGTCTTTATCGCTATCCGGCGCGGTCAGTGGGAGGCGGGCCGCGCGCACTGGCGTTGGACACTGTGGCAGTACAGGCGATCCCACTAGATCACCAGGGCATGGGACAGGTCAGGTTTTCTCTATAAACTGTTTTATTAGAGCCCGCAGTACGCGATGATTTTGCCAGCAGGGGGATAGAGCTTGGACCTGAAGCCCCTCCCCTAGACCCAGGGCGCCATTTTCTGCAAATGTTCCCGCCCTGGAGCTGCATTTCTGTCTCTCCCTCACTCTCTGGCAGTGTCTGCGGCGCCATTATCCCTCAGCTCACTGTTCCTGGGAATGCTTGGGTAAATCCTCCTATGTAAAGCCGCCTGGTTGTTAGTGCTGTGACTTTACAAGACACTTAAGTATTCTACCTGCCTTTTTTAGTCAGTGTTAGTTAAGAAAAAGTGCACTTAGTCAGGGTTTCCTAGTACAATTACCCTGTGATATACATCCAGTTCTTACTGTGTACTGTTATATCTATTGTTATATAGCTGTGTAAGCTAGTCCAGTGCAGTATTATTGTTAGTATTAACCTCTGCATTGTACAGACTGTGACTATTTGTGTGTGCATTTGATAGCTGAGTGGTGTCCATTTCGTGTCTTTCACTCAACCTGCTATCCCTATATTCTATAACCTGAGGGGGCTTGGTGCATCAGATTTTATCTAATATAGGATTTTCATAAAGATATACTGTATTACGTATTTTTCTCTGTGATTTAGTCACCATATCTCTCCTTTATCTCTGCTGGTGCTGACTACACTGCGCAGGGGTTTGGGCTAGAGGTATTGTGCTGCTGACAAATTGTACTGTGTTACCTGATACTGCAAGTTATATCATGTCTGCTTCTGAGGGTAACGGTTCTGGAGCTGAACACACTGCCGGTGTTGCTGAAGACGCAGATACCTGTGAGGAGAATATAGCAGCTTTGGGCTCTGGTTCTGGGGGCTCTTTGCCCCCCAGTGGGACAGTGGCAACGGGGGCAAATAATGACCCGCCGTGGGCCACTTTTTCCATGCTTCTGCATACGCTAGTTCATAAACTAACACCCCCTATGGGACCTCCAATGCCGGTGCAACCGTTTGTGGCCCCTGCAGCTAACCCGCCGTGGGCGGACGATTTATCTGCTCAAATAAAGAAGATGAACCAGTCCCTGACTACTAAAAAGTCTGACCGTCGCTCGCCTACGTCCAAGGGGTCCTCTAAGCGAGCGCTTGTCTCCTCACAATCCACTGCTGCCACTGACACCTCGTCGGATGAAGACGGCACTTACACTGACCCCACAGGTTCTGACTCAGATACGGCTGATGGGGAGGGTGGTTCACATGTGGATGTTCCTGATCTTTTGGAGGCAATGAAGTTAATTTTACAGATTACGGATGATCCCGAGCCATCCGTTCCTCCTAAGAAACCAGATAGGTTCAAGCGTCAGAAGGTGATTAAACAAGTTTTACCTCACTCTGACCACCTAATTGATATACGTCAGGAACCCTGGGAAAACCCGGGTGCAAAGTTTGTGCCTCAAAAGAAGATGCTGGCTCGCTATCTCCTTGCGCCGGAGCTGTCAAAGAATTGGGAAACGCCTCCTCCAGTGGACTCACATGTGGCTAGGATGGTGGTTTCCTCAGCTCTACCGGTCACCACCATCACGTCTCTAAAAGAGCCTACAGATAAACGTGTGGAGGGTTGTCTGAAAGCGATTTACACCCTCATGGGTGCTGCACAAAGGCCCACTGTTGCAGCTACTTGGGCTGCAGAGGCCATTGAAGCATGGGCCTTGGAGTTAGATGCTGAAATCTCCTCTGACCATGCTAGACAATGCTTGTCTTATATTGTCACAGCTTCTCATTATATTAAAGAGGCGGCTTCTGATGCCGGTATCCTGGCAGCCAAGGCCTCTACTACGTCAGTCCTGGCTCGCCGGATATTGTGGCTGAGATCCTGGTCTTTGGATCTGGACTCTAGAAAAACCCTGGAGGTACTCCCTTTCAAGGGAGATATTCTGTTTGGGGAGGATTTAAATAAGATTGTGGCTGACTTGGCTACTGCCAAAACTGCCTGTCTGCCAAGTACTGCTCCTTCTGTGTCAAAGGCTAAAGCTACTTTCTTTCACCCCTTCCGTCCTTCAGGTAAAGCAAAAGGTCGAGCGTACAACAAGCAGGCCCGCACTTCCAAACCTGGTAAGCCTAAGCCCAAAAGAGCCTGGGCGGCCCGTCAGCCAGCTTCCAAGACAGATAAGCCTGCCGCATGACGAGGCGGGCCTCCCTCTGGGGGATCCCAGGATGGGGGGCCGGCTTCTAGGGTATACCCAGGAATGGTTGAAGACCACTTCAGATGCCTGGGTACGGGAAGTCGTCACGCGAGGTTACGCCATAGCCTTCAAAAACCGACCCTCTCATCGATTTTGCCAGACAGATGTCCCGTTGGACAAGACAAAGGCAAACACTCTACATTCGGTGGTACAGACCCTCCTGGATACAGGAGTCGTAGTACAGGTGCCTCTTGCGCAGAGGGGCCGGGGGTACTATTCTCCGCTGTTTCTAGTCCTGAAACCAAATGGGTCCTCCCGGCCCATTCTCAACCTCAAGGCATTGAACAGGTTTGTGAAGGTTTCCAGGTTCCGGATGGAAACCCTTCGCTCTATAGTTCTGGCCTTGGAACCTGGGGACTTCATGGTCTCCCTGGATATACAGGATGCTTACCTGCATATTCCTATAGCAGTGTCTCATCAGCAATACATGATATTTGCGATTGGCAACTGCTATTACCAGTTTCGGGCGTTACCTCTTGGTTTAACAATGGCTCCGCGAGTCTTTACAAAAGTCATGGCGGTGATGACGGTGGTACTCCGCCGTCAGGGAGTCAGGATACTGCCGTATTTGGATGACTAGTTAATCCTGGAAAATTCCCCAGAACTTCTCCTGCGTCATCTAGATGTGACGGCCCAGTTTTTGCAAGCCCACGGGAGGCTCATCAACTGGAAGAAGTCATCCCTAATCCCTGCTCAGAGCATGGTGCATCTGGGAGCACTATTGGAGACCCACAACCAGCGGTTGTTCCTGTCTCAGGAGAAAGTCCTGAAACTTCAAGACAGGATTCATTGCTTCCTATCTCGTCCGCAAGTGTCGATACAGTCGGCGATGCAGGTGCTGGGCCTCATGGTGTCAGCATTCGACATGGTGGAGTGTTCTCAATTTCACTCTCGCCCTCTCCAGAGGCTGATTCTAGCCAAATGGGATGGCCTGCCTCACCGGATCAGGTCTCAAATGATCTCATTGACTCCGGAGGTCCGTCTGTCGCTGCTCTGGTAGCTCCGGGACCAACAACTGTGCAGGGGCCATCCGTTCTGGATATCCAACTGGGTCCTGTTGACGACAGATGCCAGACTAAGAGGTTGGGGCGCGGTGCTGGAGCAACACTCCCTTCAGGGGTGGTGGACCAAGGAGGAGTCCCTCCTCTCGATCAACATTCTGAAGTTGCGGGCGGTCTTCAATGCCTTGAACCTAGCCCAGCATTTAATTCAGAACCGTCCTGTTCAAGTACAGTCGGACAACGCCACCACAGTGGCTTACATAAATTATCAAGGCGGCACTTGAAGCCGCCTAGCAATGAAGGAAGTATCACGGATTCTACAGTGGGCAGAACGCCATCTATCGGCCATATCGGCAATATTCATTCCGGGAGTCCTGAATTGGGAAGCGGACTTTCTCAGTCGTGAGGACGTGCATGCCGGTGAGTGGGGCCTCCATCCAGAAGTGTTTCAACTCCTAATGGAAAGGTGGGACCTTCCAGACGTAGATCTGATGGCGTCTCGACACAATCACAAGGTTCCGGTCTTCGAAGCAAGGACAAGGGATCCTCAAGCAGCATTCGTGGATACGCTGGCGGTACCGTGGAGGTTTCGGCTGCCGTACGTGTTCCCTCCGGTGTCACTCCTGCCCAGGGTAATTCGGAAGTTTAAGCAAGAAAAAGGAATTCTGCTTCTCATAGCTCCAGCGTGGCCCAGATGGCACTGGTTCTCAGACCTGCCAGGCCTATCGTCAGAGCGTCCAATTCTACTTCCACAATGCCCAGACCTCCTCGTTCAGGGCCCCTGTGTCTACCAGGACCTAGCCCGGCTGTCTTTGACGGCGTGGCCCTTGGAGCTTCCGTCTTAAGGGCTAAAGGGTTTTCTGAGGCAGTCATTCAAACTATGTTGCGGTGCGCATCTAACGATTATGACGCTTCCAAGTTTAGTATAGCCAGCTTTTCTTCAGCAGGGCCTGGACTTAGGCCTGCGTCTGGCCTCCCTCAAGGTTCAAATATCTGCCTTGTCGGTGTGGTTTCAGAGAAAAATTGCGACCTTACCTGATGTGCATACCTTTACTCAGGGCGTGTTGCGTATCCAACCTCCCTGTGTCCCGCCTGTGGCTCCTTGGTTTTCGAGGCATTACACGAGTCTCCGTTTGAACCTCTTGGTTCAGCTGACCTTAAGTGGCTTTCCCTCAAGGTGGTGTTTCTGCTGGCTATTGCTTCAGCTAGAAGAGTGTCGGATTTGGGTGCCTTGTACTGTAGTTCCCCATATCTGATATTTCACCATGACCGGGTGGTTCTTAGGACTCGTCCCGGCTATCTACCTAAGGTGGTTTCTTCGTTCCATTTTAATCAGGAGATTGTAGTTCCGGCACTTGTTTCTCCTGATCTGTCACCCAAAGAGCGGTCTTTGGATGTGGTACGGGCTCTCCATATCTATGTGAAGAGAACTGCTCCTATTAGGAAATCTGATTCTCTTTTTGTTGTGTTTGGGTTTCACAAACGGGGCTGGCCTGCTCACAAGCAAACTCTGGCCAGATGGATTAGAATGGTGATTGCACATGCTTATGTGAAGGCTGGTCTCTCTGCTCCTGATCACATTAAGGCCCATTCTACTCGGTCTGTTGGACCTTCTTGGGCGGCCCAACGTGGTGCGACCCTTGAACAATTGTGCAAGGCGGCTACGTGGTCCTCTGTGAACACGTTCATAAGGTTCTATGCCTTCGATACTGCCGCTTCCCAGGATGCTTCCTTTGGACGCCGGGTTCTTGTGCCCGCTACAGTGCGTCCCCTCCCATAAGGAACTGCTTTAGGACATCCCCATTGTCCATTCCTTGTGGAGCCAAGTGTACCCCGCAACAGAAACAAGTTTTATGGTAAGAACTTACCTTTGTTAAAACTCTTTCTGCGAGGTACACTGGGCTCCACAAGGCGCCCACCCTGACGCACTTATCTTCTTTGGGTTGGTATGGCATTAGCCGCTGACACGTCTCCTGTCGTGAGAATGAGGTGTTGTGGCTACTAATCGTTGTCGTCTCTTTTCCTGCTACTGCATTGGACTGGTTGAATAAAAACTGAGATCCTGTGCAGGGAGGCGGGGTGATATAGGAGGCGGCGCTGTGCATTCTGGGAACAGTCAAAACTTTGAGCCTGTTGGTGTCTCGGATCAATATCCTACTCTACACCCCATTGTCCTTTCCTTGTGGAGCCCAGTGTACCTTGCAGAAAGAGTTTTAGCAAAGGTAAGTTCTTACCATAAAACTCGTTTTTTGTTTATAAGAAAACAATAACATTCAGTTGTAGTGTGCTCTCAAAATTGACAGTTGAAGGAAAAGCATGTGAGTGGCATGTACAATACGTGTGAGCAGCCCCATGTTAGTTGTCTCCTGGGGACTACCAGAGTGTGTAACAGGCAGACCCTGTGTCCAGCCAACACCTCCCACAACACAGTAGCAGTGTCCCCTGACACAGGCACTCTTTATTCATCTGCTCCACAACAGCATGTGCTTCACCTTCCAGACATGAAAAAACAATCACATTCATTTAATAATGAACATAACAAAATTTGTTTTGGGATGGGGCGGACAATAATATTGGCCCTCATTCCGAGTTGTTCGCTCGCTAGCTGCTTTTAGCAGCTTTGCACACGCTAAGCCGCCGCCTACTGGGAGTGAATCTTAGCTTTGCAGAATTGCGAACGAAAGATTCGCAGAATTGCAAAAAGAAATTTCTTTGCAGTTTCTGAGTAGCTCGAGACTTACTCTGCCACTGCGATCAGTTCAGTCAGTTTCGTTCCTGGTTTGACGTCACAAACACACCCAGCGTTCGCCCAGACACTCCCCTGTTTCTCCAGCCACTCCCGCGTTTTTCCCAGAAACGGCAGCGTTTTTTCACACACACTCATGAAACGGCCAGTTTCCGCCCAGAAACACCCACTTCCTGTCAATCACACTCCGATCACCAGAACAAAGAGATTTCTTCATTAAGGCGTGAGTAAAATACCAAACTTTTTATCAAATTTACTTGGCGCAGGCGCACTGCGAACGTTGCGCATGTGCAGTTTGCAACTAATCGCACCGATGCGAAGAAAAATAATGAGCGAACAACTCGGAATGAGGGCCATTGTGTTGTGGGTAGGCCTGACCGGTAAATATGCTCCTGTTTTAGGGGCTGACCCTTCTGTTCAGAGGGGCCCACAGCCATTTCTACTCTGCACAATGACTTTCATTTCACACCAGTTCAAAGCTGGAAGTCTTCAGGTCTGTTCTGTTTTAATAAAACCCATTCTGCATCTCCATGCTGAGAGAGAGCTTTTCTAGGAATACTTAATCCAATGTAATAAAAATTGTCATCCAAAGTGCCATTTGTAGTAGAAAGTCCTAGTGTTCTTTCATCTCACAATTAATATAAGCCATAAATTAGACTATATCAGGCGGGATGTAATGGCTTCCGAGCAGAGGTGGATATAGACCTCATGGGGTTCTAAGCAAGACACATATTTGGGCCCCCCTCCCTCAAACTATCCACAGCACTATATTTTCCTTCCTGATTTATGCCTCTTACATTATTTGTTGTTTTTCCACCTCTATTACAGTATATTACTTCCCCCTTCCCCCTGTTTTGTTCATATGTTTGTAAATCCAGTCATAAGGACACAGAGACATGTGAGTTCACTGCTCTGCTGTTTTATTCCATCCAACTCCAGGCACACTGCACACTGGACCACCCAATTCCCAGCATCCCCCTGGTCCCAGGGACCATCACTGAAGATTCAGGCTTACACATATTAGTAAGGGAGTGTCTACAAATATTAAGCATTCTAATACACTAACATCACATCCTCTTTTCTTTAAAGATAAGCCCTGTACGCTTCAATGCAACAATTAACAACGTCATATTAAGAACATCATCTAACACATTTTAATGAGTCTCTCAGGTCTGCGTATTTCCCTTTGGGGTCTTTCATACACAGTCTGTGTTTCATCGACCATGTTGGGCCTTTCTAGAATCGTAGTTTGTTCACCATTATCAGGATCATCATACATGTCAGATGAAGGGTATTATTCAGTCATGTTGTTTTCATTATGGTTAGGTTGAGATCTTAAATCCACCCGATTTCTTCTTACTTCCGTTCCACGCTCTGTATGTATAGTATAAGATCTTGGTGCTACTTGTGCTTGCACAATACCTTTCTGCACCCAAATACCTTTCTCGTGATCTCTGAGACGGACTTGGACACCCGATTTTAGATCAGATAAGCTTTTTGCTCGCCTGTCATGGAACAGTTTCTGTTTCGCCTGTTGACGTTCCTTACTCAGTCTGACCAACGCTGAGTTATGTGTATTAAGCATTTCATCATGTATCGGGAGATTTGCTCTAATCCTCCTTCCAATCAGCATTTGTGCAGGAGAAAGTCCATTCTGTAAAGGTGTACTGCGGTAGATTAAAAGACTTATGTAGAAATCTTCTTTACCTTCTTGAGCTTTTTTCATGAGACTCTTTACAGTTTTTACTGAACTTTCCACCAACCCATTTGAGCGTGGATAATGGGGACTTGATGTAGTATGGACAAATTCCCACTCATCAGCAAATTGTCTAAATTCAGCACTGGAAAACTGAGGACCATTGTCAATGAACACTTCCATAGGAACACCATGCCTTGCAAAGATTGACTTCATGCAATTGATTACGGCTTTACTAGTAGTTGTATGTAGTGTCTTCACCTCAGGGTAGTTAGAGTAATAATCAGTCACGACAATATACGTTTTCCCATTACAATCAAACAAATCTGCGCCAACTTTCTGTTACGGTCTCTCTGGCTCTGCGTGAGGACTCAGTGGCTCGACTTGTTGTTTCGGTCTATACGTAAGACATAATTCACATGTAGCTGTAGTCTGTGCTATGTCTTGGTTCATTCTTGGCCAATACATAACTTCACGCGCTCTCCGCTTACATTTTTCTTCTCCTAAGTGGCCTTCATGTATCTTGCACAGCATAGTTTTTCTTTGTCATGCAGGTATGACAACCCTATTGCCTTTGTAAATAATACCATCGACAACTGTAAGGTCACTGCGGTACATTCAATAATCATGGATAGACAGCGGGCACGCATGTTTTTCTGCTGGCCAACCTTTCAGAATGATATCTTTCAACACTTTCATTGTGTCATCTGTCTCAGTTTCTTTCCTAATCTGTTCTTGTCTTGCAAAAGACACTGGTAGAGAAGCTATGATCAAATTAACATAGGCTTCTATCTCTTCATCCATCAGACTTTTGGAACCTTCACTTTTGTCCACAGCACGAGAAAGTGTATCAGCAATGTACATGTATTTGCTGGGACAGTACAGCAAGTGTACATCATATTTCTGTAGTCTGATAAGCATTCGTTGAATTCTCATGGGACAGTCATGTAATGATTTAGTCATGATAGCTACCAATGGCTTGTGGTCAGTTTCCACTGTAAATGTTTGACCATACACAAACTGATGAAATCGCTCACATGCATATGTGATCGCTAGAAGTTCTTTTTCTATCTGAGCATACCTTGTTTCAGCACTTGTCAGTGCTCTTGATGCATAGATTACTGGTTGCCATGTATCCTCATGTTCTTGTAACAGCATTGAGCCTAGGCCAAATTGCAAAGCATCTGCTGAAATTCTTATTCTTTTTGCAGGATCAAAGAATTTTAGCACTGGTTGTTCTGTAATGATCTGTTTCAAGTTTTGCCAACTTTCTTCTTGTTCATGTGACCACATCCACTCGTTATCTTTGTCCAACAACCATCTAAGAGAGGTTGTTCGTTCAGAGAGTTGAGAAATAAACTTTCCTAAGTAAGTAATCATTCCTAGGAATCTTCTGACGTCATGTTTTGTTCATATGTTTGCAAATCCAGTCATAAGGACACAGAGACATGTGAGTTCACTGATGTGCTGTTTATTCCATCCAACTCCAGGCAAACTGCACACTGGACCACTCACTTCCCAGCGTCCCCCTGGTCCCAGGGACCATCACTGAAGATTCAGGCTTACACATATTAGTAAGGGAGTGTCTACAAATATTAAACATTCTAATACACTAACATCACAACCCCTTCACTGATTGCCCCATGTCCACTCACTGGGCAGTATTCAAATTATATATAACGCCCAATCTCCTTTCTGAAATGATCCCTGTTATCACGCATATCATGCCCACAGTAATCAGGTTTAGCTGCATAAAGGGTTGGGTGCCCTCAGTACTCCAGGGCTAGCGAGCTGAAAAGATTATACCACGCCCATCAGCAGAAACACAGCAGGTGTGGAAAGGGGTAAAAAAAAATTGAATACTGCCCATTGACTACATTTTATATCACTTATTACCCTCTTCAGTCAGTGTGACTGTATTGATTATATATCAGTGTCCCACTGATTGTAGCAGGCAGGCCCCCATTGTCAATACACAGTAGTACTTAAAATAGAGAATAATGGCATATTTGATATATCATCAGTCAGTGGAGGTCTTGGTCCACTGAAAAATGCCCTCCATACAGCCATATCAGCAGGCCCACCTGGGACCCACAGGGCCCTACGCAGCCGCCTTGGTTGGCTCCTCTGCGTCCGAGTTGGCTGGAGGTGCGTGTTGCCGGCCAAACCTGGACGCTTTTTTAAAGCAACAATCATTTACATGATTGCTTTTGCCTTGTAAATGATTGCTGTTTGGCTGGCAACCAGCACCTCTGGCCAACTCTGATGGCATTACAACCCACCCATGAAGTTGTATTTTAGGGTAAACATTTTAGCATTTTTATTTAATGATACAAAAATAGTTAGGTATTGGACTTTGATGTGATGTTTGAAGTTTTACACAGTGTATTTCTTGAATATTTTCTACTTGTCTGCATGTAAGTGGAGTTCTGGTTGCAGAGTTGTTGCCCAAAGGAGGCGGGTAGATGTGAGTTATAGTGTGCACTGGACAGACCATACAGGCACATTGGTACTTTGCAGCAAATGCACTTTGTAATGAGGCCCAATATGGGGACTTATAAATGGTTTCATACTGGAACTGCCTTTTTAACCATGATTTTCAATTAGAAATGAGATGACCTTCTCTGACCATTGGAGTCATATCTGTCAAACCTAAACAAGAAGAAAAAAAACACCTGAAAGATTTTCCACACAGTAAGACTGAAACGACTGAAATTGGTAATTGAATCATCTTCATTTGTTTTTAATAATGTGCCCTACTTTACTGGGAAAAGTACATTTATACTGTCTATCTCATCTTCATATGAGAAAAGCCCCAACAGATATGATCAGTGTGGTCACTAGTGTTGTAATATGGTGTCTATAAGTCTAGTTAAATACTGTAGGTGACTTTTTTTGGGGTTACATTAAGCGATTAAAATCTCATATTGCAAGTTCTCAGTAACTATCCAGATATATGTAACTTCCCTGCTACTCACAGATCATTTGCTTAATGTTTCAGCTTCAAACTGCAGTTAAAAGGAGAAAAAATAAAGAACAAATACTGTAGTTTAGATAAGGAATTGAAGTTCAAATTTGCTTTCAAAAATTAGGTTTAATATGAGATGAATCACACCACAATGGGGATTTTTAATAATAATAATAATAATAATAATAATAATTTAAACTAGCTGATGTGCCCAATTTCAACCAGGCAAAGGTTTGCTGGTTGGAATATTTTACCCTCTTTTCACCCCCTTAGGAGTCAAATTTTGACTAATCCCTGCTCAGTGAGTGGCTGTAAATATAGTAAGGGCGGTATCTAATTAGCCACGATAATGCAGTTTTGCAATATTTTACTGCATTTGAGATAACTTTTCGTGGCTAAACAGATACCAAGTTATCGGTGATAAGTCTCCATATAATTTATCGCAAATTTCTCTTAACCATCTCTGAGCAGGAGATACATAGTGTAAAATCCCTATTTTAAGTAAAAAAAAAATGTTGGGATTTGGTAAAGAACCCCTGGGACACCCCCCAATGACTAGTATCATCTTGCATGACAGGATACGAATACAGTAAAATTCTGCAAGTAGATACACCGTATTATTCTGCATAAAGATATACCATGCATGATACTGATACTGTTCTGCATCCCTGGCTCATGAATGGAGTCAGGCAGAACCTGACTAGTAAGCTCCAGCCTGCAGCTAGCTATACTGCTTATTGTGGTTCATCTCTGTAGTAGAATTTAGGTCCAATGTTCATGCATTGCTGGAATCAGGCCCAGAGCTACCCACTCAGAAAAGGGATGCAGAGCAGGCAGAAGGCCTCTTCAGCCTGGTGCCTCCCTGCTGCTGCGCCACCCTGTCCCAGCTGCTGCTGCTGGCTGCTGTGCATGTTGCACTATATGACAGGCAGCAGGGCCGGCAGCTTGCAGCCTCCTCTCCCCCTCACCTATGATAGCGAGGTTGTTCCGGGCTGAAAAAGGGACGTGGCTACATGGGAATGTGTGCGGGGCTACACAGGACTTAGTTGGTGAAGCTACATGGGACAAGGCTGCTGCGGATGATTAAGAGAGCGAGTGAGAGAAACAGTGTATGTATGTACTGTATGCAGGGGCAGATTAGTACGCCTGAACGCCAGACCAGTTTCTGTTTGGCTGGTCCGATCGTCCGCTCAATGGCCACCATAATCCCCCATGCAGGCCGGCTGCCGCAATCTGAGCTCTGATCGCCGCAACGTTAACTGAAAGCTAAATGTAAACATGGCCGCCAGGGGAGCTGCTGCGCACGTGCAGCTGCGGCAGCCTACCCCATAAGGCTTTGCAGTCCTGGGCCGTCAGTCACCACTAATGGCTCTGCCTACGGGTTCGCATCCAGCCCCGAGCCTGCCCTGCCTCCAGCCCCAGAACAGGAGCCGGCAGCCAGCAATTCTGACTTCCGCTCAGTAAGTAACTGCCACAGCCTGATTACTGTGTATATATGTATATATATATATATATATATATATACGTGTGTGTATGTATGTGTGTGTGTATGTATGTATATATATATATATGTGAGTGTGTGTATGTGTGTATGTATATATATATATATATATATATATATATGTGTATATATATATGTATAAATAAATGCAGTCCAGCGGCACTCCTCCCTAGGCGTGTATAGCAAACGTGTAAGCGCCGGTGCCCTCCGTAGGAAACAAACAGCTCCCCAATCACAGCAAAGAACAACAAGACTCAGCTCTGTGGCCACAGAGCTGAGTCTTGTTGTTCTTTGCCGCGAGTGCCGCCGAACTTCTTGCTATATATATATATATATATATATATATATATGTGTATATATAGACAGTACATACATATAATAGAAATCCAGAGGTCTTAGTTACCTACAGTTTGCAAACGTATGATAAGCCACCAGGCCCCGACAAGGCTCCTCTGATGCTGGTGGTCCCTAGCTCTAGGTCTGGGCCCGGGGTGCAGAACCCCACAAACCGGCAAAGGCCAGCTACCCCAGGGAGAACAATGCGAGAAGGTAAAGTGTTAGTATGTGTTATAAAAGGAAAACAAAATCTATATACAAAAATTAATATACTAGTGAGAGTGTAATTAAAAGACCAGAAGGATTAATAAATGTGTTAAGGTGGTGCTAAGTATGATCTCGCAGTGTGCTACCCCACAGCAGCCCAGCCCCACCAATCCAGGAATATAGTCTGTTGATATATTCAGAGTATGACCAATATTATTTGAATTAAGGGGTGTTTTACCTATAAAAGCTGGCCTTTTTAAGGAGTCACAGATAGAGGCTATTTGAAAGTAAATTGCTAGGGCAATATCTTTCATCTTTGTAAATTTGTAGCTTCCATAATACCTGAGTACTTATGCAAGTAGCATTTTCAGTTTATATGTATTTAAAAGAAAAATACATCTGCAGACAAATAATGTACTGCGAGTTTAAAAATGTACTTTAATAGCCCACCGGATACTTGGGAAGATAGTGGGCCTAGTTCAGACCTCTTCGCAGCAGCAAAATCTTTCTCTAATGGGCAAAACCAATTGCACTGCAGGGGAGGCAGATATAACATGTGCAGAGAGAGTTAGATTTGGGTGGGTTATTTTGTTTCTGTGCAGGGTAAATACTGTCTGCTTTATTTTTATACTGCAATTTAGATTTTAGTTTGAACACACCCCACCCAAATCTAATTCTCTGTGCAAATGTTATATCTGCCCCCCCCTGCAGTGCATATGGGCCCTCATTCCGAGTTGTTCGCTCGCTAGCTGCTTTTAGCAGCATTGCACATGCTAAGCCGCCGTCCTCTGGGAGTGTATCTTAGCTTAGTAGAATTGTGAACGAAAGATTAGCACAATTGCGAATAGAAATTTCTTAGCAGTTTCTGAGTAGCTCGAGACTTACTCAGCCATTGCGATCAGATCAGTCAGTTTCGTTCCTGGTTTGACGTCACAAACACACCCAGCATTCGCCCAGACACTCCCCCGTTTCTTCAGACACTCCCGCGTTTTTCCCAGAAACGCCAGCGTTTTTTCGCACACGCCCAGAAAACGGGCAGTTTCCGCCCAGAAACACCCACTTCCTGTCAATCACAGTACGATCGCCAGAACGATGAAAATTCCTCGTTATGCCGTGAGTAAAATACCTAACTTTTGTGTAAAATAACTAAGCGCATGCACTCTGCGAACCTTGCGCATGCGCATTAAGCGACTAATCGCAATATAGCGAAAATCGGCAACGAGCGAACAACTCGGAATGACCACCTTGGTTTTGCCAATTATAGAAACATGTTGCTGCTGCGATCAGGTCTGAATTAGGCCCAGTGTCTGGAACAATTGGTGGGCCATTTGTAATAGAGATAACTCTTTATATTTTAATCTGTTTTAAGTGGTTGAATACTCTTGCAAGCACCTGTTGTGTGCTACTGTGCCAACAATATGGCTTCTCTAGGGAAATATCATTCCCTCACGCAAGATTGCTACCGATAGTGTTACTGAGCATGAGTGGTGCCATCTTGTCACTGTATGAGCGACATGGTGGAGGCTGAATGTCCTCCTCTTAGCTCCTGAGACCCGCAAGTTCACCCTGCTATTGCTGCTGTTACAGAACCCTGCACTGCTACCTTGTACCTAAGAGACAGTCATCGGCTGTTGAGCTGTCTACACCCTGCTCCACTACTAGAGATGAGCGGGTTCGGTTCCTCGGAAACCGAACCCGCCCGAACTTCAGGTTTTTTTACACGGGTCCGAGCAACTCGGATCTTCCCGCCTTGCTCGGTTAACCCGAGCGCGCCCGAACGTCATCATCCCGCTGTCGGATTCTCGCGAGGCTCGGATTCTATCGCGAGACTCGGATTCTATATAAGGAGCCGCGCGTCGCCGCCATTTTCACACGTGCATTGAGATTCATAGGGAGAGGACGTGGCTGGCGTCCTCTCCGTTTAGAGAAGAGAGTGAGACAGTAGAGAGAGACACAGTAGTAGTAATTTTGGGGAGCATTATTAAGAGGAGTACTACTATACTACTACTACTTGCTGAAGTGATATAGATTAGATAGTGTGACTGTATTAATTATCTGACTTGTGGGGGAGACACTGACAGTGGGGAGCAGTTAGAGTCTGAGAGCAGGACTCAGGAGTACATATAACGTACAGTGCACACTTTTGCTGCCAGAGTCAGTGCCACACTGCCATTGTGACCACACTGACCACCAGACCAGTATAATATATTTTGTGATTGTCTGCTTAGGAGTACTACTTGCAAGTTGCTGATAGTGTGACCAGTGACCTGACCACCAGTTTAATAATAATCAATCACCACCACCAGTTTAATATATATATATATATATATATATATATAATTGTATATAATATATATATATATAAAATATTGTATACCACCTACCCGTGGTTTTTTTTTTTTTTCATTCTTCTTTATACATACTACTATAGTAGCTTACTGTAGCAGTCTGCGGTGCTGCTGAGCTGACAGTGTCCAGCAGGTCCGTCATCAGTCATTACATAATAAATATATATACCTGTCCGGCTGCAGTACTAGTGATATTATATATACATATATATTGATTTCATCTCATTATCATCCAGTCTATATTAGCAGCAGACACAGTACGCTAGTCCACGGCTGTAGCTACCTCTGTGTCGGCACTCGGCAGTCCATCCATAATTGTATACCACCTCCCCGTGGTTTTTTTTTTTTCTTTCTTCTTTGTACATACTACTATAGTATAGTAGCTTACTGTAGCAGTCTGCGGTGCTGCTGAGCTGACAGTGTCCAGCAGGTCCGTCATCAGTCATTACATAATAAATATACATACCTGTCCGGCTGCAGTACTAGTGATATTATATTGATTTCATCTCATTATCATCCAGTCTATATTAGCAGCAGACACAGTACGGTAGTCCACGGCTGTAGCTACCTCTGTGTCGGCACTCGGCAGTCCATCCATAATTGTATACCACCTCCCCGTGGTTTTTTTTTTTCTTTCTTCTTTGTACATACTACTATAGTATAGTAGCTTACTGTAGCAGTCTGCGGTGCTGCTGAGCTGACAGTGTCCAGCAGGTCCGTCATCAGTCATTACATAATAAATATACATACCTGTCCGGCTGCAGTACTAGTGATATTATATTGATTTCATCTCATTATCATCCAGTCTATATTAGCAGCAGACACAGTACGGTAGTCCACGGCTGTAGCTACCTCTGTGTCGGCACTCGGCAGTCCATCCATAATTGTATACCACCTCCCCGTGGTTTTTTTTTTTCTTTCTTCTTTGTACATACTACTATAGTATAGTAGCTTACTGTAGCAGTCTGCGGTGCTGCTGAGCTGACAGTGTCCAGCAGGTCCGTCATCAGTCATTACATAATAAATATACATACCTGTCCGGCTGCAGTACTAGTGATATTATATTGATTTCATCTCATTATCATCCAGTCTATATTAGCAGCAGACACAGTACGGTAGTCCACGGCTGTAGCTACCTCTGTGTCGGCACTCGGCAGTCCATCCATAATTGTATACCACCTCCCCGTGGTTTTTTTTTTTTCTTTCTTCTTTGTACATACTACTATAGTATAGTAGCTTACTGTAGCAGACTGCGGTGCTGCTGAGCTGACAGTGTCCAGCAGGTCCGTCATCAGTCATTACATAATAAATATACATACCTGTCCGGCTGCAGTACTAGTGATATTATATTGATTTCATCTCATTATCATCCAGTCTATATTAGCAGCAGACACAGTACGGTAGTCCACGGCTGTAGCTACCTCTGTGTCGGCACTCGGCAGTCCATCCATAATTGTATACTAGTATCCATCCATCTCCATTGTTTACCTGAGGTGCCTTTTAGTTGTGCCTATTAAAATATGGAGAACAAAAATGTTGAGGTTCCAAAATTAGGGAAAGATCAAGATCCACTTCCACCTCGTGCTGAAGCTGCTGCCACTAGTCATGGCCGAGACGATGAAATGCCAGCAACGTCGTCTGCCAAGGCCGATGCCCAATGTCATAGTACAGAGCATGTAAAATCCAAAACACCAAATATCAGTAAAAAAAGGACTCCAAAATCTAAAATAAAATTGTCGGAGGAGAAGCGTAAACTTGCCAATATGCCATTTACCACACGGAGTGGCAAGGAACGGCTGAGGCCCTGGCCTATGTTCATGGCTAGTGGTTCAGCTTCACATGAGGATGGAAGCACTCAGCCTCTCGCTAGAAAAATGAAAAGACTCAAGCTGGCAAAAGCACCGCAAAGAACTGTGCGTTCTTCGAAATCCCAAATCCACAAGGAGAGTCCGACTCCAATTGTGTCGGTTGCGATGCCTGACCTTCCCAACACTGGACGTGAAGAGCATGCGCCTTCCACCATTTGCACGCCCCCTGCAAGTGCTGGAAGGAGCACCCGCAGTCCAGTTCCTGATAGTCAGATTGAAGATGTCAGTGTTGAAGTACACCAGGATGAGGAGGATATGGGTGTTGCTGGCGCTGGGGAGGAAATTGACCAGGAGGATTCTGATGGTGAGGTGGTTTGTTTAAGTCAGGCACCCGGGGAGACACCTGTTGTCCGTGGGAGGAATAGGGCCATTGACAAGCCTGGTCAAAATACCAAAAAAATCAGCTCTTCGGTGTGGAAGTATTTCACCAGAAATGCGGACAACATTTGTCAAGCCGTGTGTTGCCTTTGTCAAGCTGTAATAAGTAGGGGTAAGGACGTTAACCACCTCGGAACATCCTCCCTTATACGTCACCTGCAGTGCATTCATAATAAGTCAGTGACAAGTTCAAAAACTTTGGGCGACAGCGGAAGCAGTCCACTGACCAGTAAATCCCTTCCTCTTGTAACCAAGCTCACGCAAACCACCCCACCAACTCCCTCAGTGTCAATTTCCTCCTTCCCCAGGAATGCCAATAGTCCTGCAGGCCATGTCACTGGCAATTCTGACGATTCCTCTCCTGCCTGGGATTCCTCCGATGCATCCTTGCGTGTAACGCCTACTGCTGCTGGCGCTGCTGTTGTTGCTGCTGGGAGTCGATGGTCATCCCAGAGGGGAAGTCGTAAGCCCACTTGTACTACTTCCAGTAAGCAATTGACTGTCCAACAGTCCTTTGCGAGGAAGATGAAATATCACAGCAGTCATCCTGCTGCAAAGCGGATAACTGAGGCCTTGACAACTATGTTGGTGTTAGACGTGCGTCCGGTATCCGCCGTTAGTTCACAGGGAACTAGACAATTTCTTGAGGTAGTGTGCCCCCGTTACCAAATACCATCTAGGTTCCACTTCTCTAGGCAGGCGATACCGATAATGTACACGGACATCAGAAAAAGACTCACCAGTGTCCTAAAAAATGCAGTTGTACCCAATGTCCACTTTACCACGGACATGTGGACAAGTGGAGCAGGGCAGGGTCAGGACTATATGACTGTGACAGCCCACTGGGTAGATGTATGGACTCCCGCCGCAAGAACAGCAGCGGCGGCACCAGTAGCAGCATCTCGCAAACGCCAACTCTTTCCTAGGCAGGCTACGCTTTGTATCACCGCTTTCCAGAATACGCACACAGCTGAAAACCTCTTACGGCAACTGAGGAAGATCATCGCGGAATGGCTTACCCCAATTGGACTCTCCTGTGGATTTGTGGCATCGGACAACGCCAGCAATATTGTGTGTGCATTAAATATGGGCAAATTCCAGCACGTCCCATGTTTTGCACATACCTTGAATTTGGTGGTGCAGAATTTTTTTAAAAACGACAGGGGCGTGCAAGAGATGCTGTCGGTGGCCAGAAGAATTGCGGGACACTTTCGGCGTACAGGCACCACGTACAGAAGACTGGAGCACCACCAAAAACAACTGAACCTGCCCTGCCATCATCTGAAGCAAGAAGTGGTAACGAGGTGGAATTCAACCCTCTATATGCTTCAGAGGTTGGAGGAGCAGCAAAAGGCCATTCAAGCCTATACAATTGAGCACGATATAGGAGGTGGAATGCACCTGTCTCAAGCGCAGTGGAGAATGATTTCAACATTGTGCAAGGTTCTGATGCCCTTTGAACTTGCCACACGTGAAGTCAGTTCAGACACTGCCAGCCTGAGTCAGGTCATTCCCCTCATCAGGCTTTTGCAGAAGAAGCTGGAGACATTGAAGGAGGAGCTAACACGGAGCGATTCCGCTAGGTATGTGGGACTTGTGGATGGAGCCCTTAATTCGCTTAACAAGGATTCACGGGTTGTCAATCTGTTGAAATCAGAGCACTACATTTTGGCCACCGTGCTCGATCCTAGATTTAAAGCCTACCTTGGATCTCTCTTTCCGGCAGACACAAGTCTGTTGGGGTTCAAAGACCTGCTGGTGACAAAATTGTCAAGTCAAGCGGAACGCGACCTGTCAACATCTCCTCCTTCACATTCTCCCGCAACTAGGGGTGCGAGGAAAAGGCTCAGAATTCCGAGCCCACCCGCTGGCGGTGATGCAGGGCAGTCTGGAGCGACTGCTGATGCTGACATCTGGTCCGGACTGAAGGACCTGACAACGATTACGGACATGTCGTCTACTGTCACTGCATATGATTCTCTCACCATTGAAAGAATGGTGGAGGATTATATGAGTGACCGCATCCAAGTAGGCACGTCACACAGTCCGTACTTATACTGGCAGGAAAAAGAGGCAATTTGGAGGCCCTTGCACAAACTGGCTTTATTCTACCTAAGTTGCCCTCCCACAAGTGTGTACTCCGAAAGAGTGTTTAGTGCCGCCGCTCACCTTGTCAGCAATCGGCGTACGAGGTTACATCCAGAAAATGTGGAGAAGATGATGTTCATTAAAATGAATTATAATCAATTCCTCCGTGGAGACATTCACCAGCAGCAATTGCCTCCACAAAGTACACAGGGAGCTGAGATGGTGGATTCCAGTGGGGACGAATTGATAATCTGTGAGGAGGGGGATGTACACGGTGATATATCGGAGGATGATGATGAGGTGGAGATCGTGCCTCTGTAGAGCCAGTTTGTGCAAGGAGCAATTAATTGCTTCTTTTTTGGTGGGGGTCCAAACCAACCCGTCATTTCAGTCACAGTCGTGTGGCAGACCCTGTCACTGAAATGATGGGTTGGTTAAAGTGTGCATGTCCTGTTTATACAACATAAGAGTGGGTGGGAGGGCCCAAGGACAATTCCATCTTGCACCTCTTTTTTCTTTAATTTTTCTTAATTTAATTAATTAATTAATTTTTCTTAATTTAATTTTTTGCGTCATGTGCTGTTTGGGGAGGGTTTTTTGGAAGGGCCATCCTGCGTGCCACTGCAGTGCCACTCCTAGATGGGCCCGGTGTTTGTGTCGGCCACTAGGGTCGCTTATCTTACTCACACAGCTACCTCATTGCGCCTCTTTTTTTCTTTGCGTCATGTGCTGTTTGGGGAGGGTTTTTTGGAAGGGACATCCTGCGTGACACTGCAGTGCCACTCGTAGATGGGCCCGGTGTTTGTGTCGGCCACTAGGGTCGCTTAGCTTACTCACACAGCTACCTCATTGCGCCTCTTTTTTTCTTTGCGTCATGTGCTGTTTGGGGAGGGTTTTTTGGAAGGGACATCCTGCGTGACACTGCAGTGCCACTCCTAGATGGGCCCGGTGTTTGTGTCGGCCACTAGGGTCGCTTAGCTTACTCACACAGCTACCTCATTGCGCCTCTTTTTTTCTTTGCGTCATGTGCTGTTTGGGGAGGGTTTTTTGGAAGGGACATCCTGCGTGCCACTGCAGTGCCACTCCTAGATGGGCCCGGTGTTTGTGTCGGCCACTAGGGTCGCTTATCTTACTCACACAGCTACCTCATTGCGCCTCTTTTTTTATTTGCGTCATGTGCTGTTTGGGGAGGGTTTTTTGGAAGGGACATCCTGCGTGACACTGCAGTGCCACTCCTAGATGGGCCCGGTGTTTGTGTCGGCCACTAGGGTCGCTTAGCTTACTCACACAGCTACCTCATTGCGCCTCTTTTTTTCTTTGCATCATGTGCTGTTTGGGGAGGGTTTTTTGGAAGGGCCATCCTGCGTGCCACTGCAGTGCCACTCCTAGATGGGCCCGGTGTTTGTGTCGGCCACTAGGGTCGCTTATCTTACTCACACAGCTACCTCATTGCGCCTCTTTTTTTCTTTGCGTCATGTGCTGTTTGGGGAGGGTTTTTTGGAAGGGACATCCTGCGTGACACTGCAGTGCCACTCCTAGATGGGCCAGGTGTTTGTGTCGGCCACTAGGGTCGCTTATCTTACTCACACAGCTACCTCATTGCGCCTCTTTTTTTCTTTGCGTCATGTGCTGTTTGGGGAGGGTTTTTTGGAAGGGACATCCTGCGTGACACTGCAGTGCCACTCCTAGATGGGCCAGGTGTTTGTGTCGGCCACTAGGGTCGCTTAGCTTACTCACACAGCTACCTCATTGCGCCTCTTTTTTTCTTTGCGTCATGTGCTGTTTGGGGAGGGTTTTTTGGAAGGGACATCCTGCGTGACACTGCAGTGCCACTCCTAGATGGGCCCGGTGTTTGTGTCGGCCACTAGGGTCGCTTATCTTACTCACACAGCTACCTCATTGCGCCTCTTTTTTTCTTTGCGTCATGTGCTGTTTGGGGAGGGTTTTTTGGAAGGGCCATCCTGCGTGCCACTGCAGTGCCACTCCTAGATGGGCCCGGTGTTTGTGTCGGCCACTAGGGTCGCTTATCTTACTCACACAGCTACCTCATTGCGCCTCTTTTTTTCTTTGCATCATGTGCTGTTTGGGGAGGGTTTTTTGGAAGGGACATCCTGCGTGACACTGCAGTGCCACTCCTAGATGGGCCAGGTGTTTGTGTCGGCCACTAGGGTCGCTTAGCTTACTCACACAGCTACCTCATTGCGCCTCTTTTTTTCTTTGCGTCATGTGCTGTTTGGGGAGGGTTTTTTGGAAGGGACATCCTGCGTGACACTGCAGTGCCACTCCTAGATGGGCCAGGTGTTTGTGTCGGCCACTAGGGTCGCTTAGCTTAGTCATCCAGCGACCTCGGTGCAAATTTTAGGACTAAAAATAATATTGTGAGGTGTGAGGTATTCAGAATAGACTGAAAATGAGTGTAAATTATGGTTTTTGAGGTTAATAATACTTTGGGATCAAAATGACCCCCAAATTCTATGATTTAAGCTGTTTTTTAGTGTTTTTTGAAAAAAACACCCGAATCCAAAACACACCCGAATCCGACAAAAAAAAATCGGTGAGGTTTTGCCAAAACGCGGTCGAACCCAAAACACGGCCGCGGAACCGAACCCAAAACCAAAACACAAAACCCGAAAAATTTCCGGCGCTCATCTCTATCCACTACAGGCTCCCACCAGCCAAGAGTAGTTACCAACCTGATATCTCCATAACTGTTGACAATGCGACTATCCACCCTACCCCACAAGCTCGCTGCCTAGGTGTCACCCTTGACTCTGAACTGTCCTTTGTTCCACACATTCAATCTGTTTCTAAATCATGTTACATGCACCTAAAAAACATATCCAAAATACGCCCTTATCTTACACAAGACACTGAAAAAACTCTGATCCATGCACTCATCATCTCCCGCATTGATTATTGTAATAGTCTCCTTACTGGTCTTCCCAAACATAGGCTCTCACCTCTACAATCCATTTTAAATGCAGCTGTGGGGCTAATCTTCCTCGCTAGACGTTCTTCGTCTGATGATCCGCTCTGTCAGTCCCTCTATTGGTTATCAGTATTCTATCGTGTTAAATATAAAATACTTTTACTTACATACAAGGCTATTAACTAAACTGCACTATCATACAGTACATCTCACTCATCTCAAAATATCTCCCTACCAGATCTCTCCGCTCTGCACAAGATCTGCGTCTCTCATCCACATGTATTACCTGTTCCCACTCAAAATTAGAGGACTTTACCCGGGCTTCAGACACTCTGTGGAATGCCCTCCCATGCACAATAAGACTCTCCTCTAGTCTCCAAACCTTTAAATGTTCCCTGAAAACTCATCTCTTCAGACAAGCCTACCAAATTCCAGACCCACCCACATAACCTTCAATGCTTCCCTATCCAGTTACATCCTCTCTGTACAGTCCACATAACCTCACATATTTTGTCTTCCAACATTGCTGGGTGATCATATCATACAACCCATTAAGAGAACCTAGCAATCTGGTGGCCCATTATGCAACAGGTAGCATTTATCCTTCTGTATCAATGCCTATTTCCCTATAGATTGTAAGCTTGCATGCAGGGCCTTCCTACTTCTATGTCTGTCTGTCTTTGCCAAGTTTTGTTCTATAACTGTTGTTCTAATTGTAAAGCGCAACAGAATATCGCATCTGATATTGAAGCATTGTAACAGTGAGTACAGAGAACTGGCACTAGGCAGATATACCAAATTAGGTAGTTGGACAGATAAGATAAATAACATTATTCATATTTATTAAAATACAGTCAAAATAAGGGGGAAGCAGCCATATCAAATGTTTGAATCTAGATTTAAAATTAGCAACATCTATCGATATCGGACATCTAAAAATTCTAATTCTTGTCAGGATACATGTATTTAATTATGTGCTTTATCCAGCTGTTTTGAATGATTTCTTTAAGGGGGTATAAGAAGGCTTCTACAACACACTACAGTAGGTATTTACTTCAGATGAAGCTGAAAGACCTTCCCCAGGGAAATGCATTAAGATATCTACAGTACCTAAGCCTTATCATTTATCCTTATTTTGCCACTCAATTTTGGATGTTTTTGGATCCTTACAAGGACTGAGCTCCAATTCTATAATATTGGAGTTTATTCTCTACCTGAACCCAGGACTGGCCCGAGACAATTTTTTTTTGTAAGCGAATATATACAGTATGTTGTTGCCCCTTAGTGGAATACATAGTGGTGCGACTTCATGGGGAAGGGTCATGGTCACAGAATAGTACCACATTACACCACTGAGTTATGTCCGTTATTGACATTACTCCACACAGTAGTGCCTCTTATATATGCTACACCATATAGCAGAACCTCTTATATACAGTATGTTACTCCACAGTACAGAGCCCCTTATACAAATTATGCCATGGTAGAGCCCCTTATACATGTTACACCTCCCCCCCCCCCCCCCCCCCAGAACCACCACTGACTGGAATGTAATAAGAATGCTTAACAGCTGGTTTACAATATTTTTCAGACAGGGCTCTAGATATACTACTCATTTAGAAATGGTATAACTATTAACAAGAGCACTGACACCCATACATTGATTGTATAGTGGGCATGCTGAACACACACACACACACACACACACACACACACACACACACGGACCAGGAGTAAGAGTAGGAGCACACACTGACACACAAACAGATTGTATATGGGCACATTGACACACACACATTGAGCAGGGACCATTGGCACACTGACACACACATTGTACAGGGACCATGGGCACACTGACACACACATTGTACAAGGAGCAGGGGCACACTGACATACACGCATTGTACAGGGACAAGGGGGCGCACTCCCACCCAGATGAAGAATACCTCTGTACTGCACTACTTTGCAGGTATCCCCAGAAGAAGAGAACCTGTGCCCTGCAATTGTCCCTGGAGCGCACCTTCATGCAGGTGGGGAGTAACACACTGCAATCATTCAGTGGGGTCCGGGGGGCAGCGCAGTGTGTGAACAGGCCGGCTACAGGAGATGGCACCCTTGCAGGCTTGGTGCTGTGCGCAAATGCATACTTAGCCTAAATGCATACTTAGCTTAATAGTCTGGCCGGTCCTGCCTTAACCACAAAGCATGCAGCATATGGATACCTAGGGGATTACCTCCACCAGAGGCGTCCCTCACCTTTTATGCACGTAACATGTAATGTTACAGTGCAGCACCCGGCTCCCAGTGACGTGCCGTGGCATGAGGTAGGTGAGGCAGAGCCTTTCCTGTCATACTAATGTTTTGCCAGAGGTTTGACTGTATAAAGTATATGAAAAATGCTAAGAATATGTTTGAAATATCTTATTTGTATTATTTTAATCATTTTTTTAGCCAAAACTCTGGAGTAAAAAGGTCTATGGCAGGTGAGGCAGTGCCTCATCTGTTTCTTTTCCGCTCATCTCTGATCAAAACTCACCAAATTTCCAGGAGTTTATACTGCTGCACCTGTGTATAATGCCCAGATGTACCCTTTGGCTCATATATTGCATGTAAATCTGGCTCTGGTGCTAGCCAGTGCCTCCTGATCCATTTAGCTCACCGCATATTCCTGCCAGCTCCTGTCACTGAGCAGGAGCCGGCACTTTGGTGTCACCCCTCGGCGGGTGACACCAGGGTGTAGGACGCACCCCCTGCACCCCTTTTGTGATGCCACTGCCTCCGAAGCCAATTACTTGTGCAATTTAATGCTAAAAAGGACTGTGCTTGGACATCTATCCACCAAATTTGGGTAACACCTTGCTGATTATTCAGTTTCAGTAAGTCCAGTATCCAGACATGTGGCTAATTTCAGATATTGTTTCAGACATTTGTTATGGCTACTTCCTCATTATTTGAACTGTTTTTTTAATAAATGTGAATACTTTTTTTTTTTTTTAATCTTATCTGTCCAACTATTTACTTTGGTATATTTGCCTAGCGCCAGTTCTTTGTATACTTTTGCCATTAGCTTTTATTGGGGCTGACAACCCCACTCCAGATGCTATTGACAGCACATTGGGTATATCCTTTTATTGCACTGGTAACAGTGAGTATGGCAGTATATTCACTTTTACTAATAAACCACAAAGCGTGGTCAAGCCACAGGACTGGTTATTACCTAACTTATAACAACTGCTGTGTACAGTACTCTTATTAATAACCAAACTGCACACACATCCCCAACTGTAAGCACTTACAGATCTCCTTTTCATACAGATCTAACCACCTGGAGCAGAGGCTCAGTTTCTGGCTCTGATCTGAAAGCCATGGCAAAGGCTTAATAAACATTTTGCAATAAGTAATTAGTAGAAAGTTAATTTGACAACACGCAAACAAAAATAAGAGCAAAACAATCAACCAAAAGCACAAAGCCACATACCAAAGATTGGGTAATATAGACACTTAGAAAAGCTCACTGCATCGATCACCTGAAATCCTACAAGTTTCATTGTTTGCTTTATCCATGTCTATGAATCCTCTTTTACAAATAAGTCATCACAGAGATGTGAACTGGCCAAAATAATTATATTGCTGTTAATAAAAAATGTATGGTCTTACACATTCTGAGAAAAAGGATTTCCAACCGTAAATTTATTGAAAGGAACAGTATGAACCAACTTGATGATAAAACAGCAAGGAGATTAAGGCAAGAGGACAACTTTCCCAGCTCCCCTAACATGAAGAAGGTGTTACTGACGTTACTGAACATTCTTGATGATGATGATGAAAGATAAAGTGGAGAGATATAAACTATCAGCCAATCAGCTTCTAACAGACATTTTAAGGGCTGTGTTTGAAAAATGACAGGAGCTGATTGGTTGGTACTGTATCTCTCTCCATTTTTTCTCTCAAAGGTTTGATATCAGGCTCAAACGTTTCAACAGTAAAACCAGCTATCCTTCCCAGCTCTGTCATGTGATGCTGGGGAAGCACATATACTCAGTGGCGAGAGGACACACACATCAGCACTAGGCTGATGCGCTGTGGGTGGTCTGGCGGGGATTGCTGGAGGGGGGAGTTTTCACTTCCCCGCTCCGGCATCCGAGATATTAATACATCTCATCACTATCTCTTCCTGCTTTGCCTCAATAATAAGGCAAAGCAGAAAGCATTATAACCACATGATATGTTCGTGAATAATACATCTATCCCTCTGTTCCCTTTCCATGCAGTCTAATTAGTACCCAAATAAGCAGAGTGTGATCTAGAATGTGTAATAAGTTCATCTGTCCCAGGAATTATCTGTGAGCAGAGGTCACATGAAAGTTGATGGAGAATGACGAGGTAGTCTGTTGAGATCTGATATACTATATATATTCAGTAACATAGGGGCTAGTTTCACCCCTCTTTGGGCCACAGCTACATTGAGGCTTGGTAACAGAGCCCACTACAAGAACTCTGACCAAAATGTAAAGTTGAGATACTTTGTGGAGAGTCTTCCCTGCTTCAGGTAGCTGTAGGCCCCCCAGGGGTTAAAATTTGTGGGACGCTGAGGCAGCTGGGGCCCCCCTCCAACTAGCATCTATGGTAACTGGTAGTTATGGTCCTGCATACAACCAAACAGCAATTAGCACACCTTTTATATCCTCGATTTGTCATCTTTTATAATCGGTTTCATTATTGACTACCTTTGTATCTCAAGAGAATACCCTAAAAATGTATGCTTTTTCCTTTATTCGCCCACAGACAAGAAATAAAGATGAAAGTATTAGTTCTGAGCAGAGTTCATGCTGCAGTGCTGTACATCGCATTCTACATAATGTTCTGTGCTTTATACTGTATTATATCTAGACTATTGAAATGAGTTGCTTCCTCTCATGTGGGCTGTTATCATTGTTTATCTGGCACACCGAATAGGAATATGTATCTGCAATATTCTGAAGTGACTTCTAGTTAGTTGAATAAACATTATATAACTTGTCTTTTTCATTTTACAGCCTGTAAAAAAAGAATTTGTCAGAGCAGATTATGTACCTTGTAAGTATCACAATGTTATACCTTTTTCTCTCTATTATAAATCAGTAACAGAACTTTTCTTTACATATTTTTCCTCCTTATCCCTAAGGTTTTCCTACATCTTTGTACAACAAAGTTAGGTTTGCATAGAAGAGGTTATAGGGCATAGCTATCAAATCAGTCCAAGAAGAAAGACTTTCTATTGACACTCTTTGTGGCAATAAGTAATCTTTTTTTTCTGTCTGATTTCTTTTTCTTTTTTCCATTCACCAGTGCTCATCTTCCCGGTAACACTGACTAGCAGTAGTTAGAGTAGTCTTATTGCTTGCCAAGGCAGTTAGGTGCTAAATTGTGTCACTCTATCATGCGCAAATGATACAGCCAATGTCAGGCTTCCTATGAAAGCACAATCCAAAGCTTCCAGCACATATACTGTACATAAACAACAAAAGTGAAAGTGGACAATGGCGCTTCACATAAACAAATCACAAGTTATGGATACTTATTCCTTGGTTTAGTCCCAATGATCAACTGTCCTCCAATCCTGATTCTTCCTTTTACATTCATCTCAGTCCGTATGTATGTAAAAGCAGAAAGGAATAGAAGGAACACTGATAGTGTAATATGTATTTGAGATATAATAATTTATCCACCATAGGTGATAAAATCCTCAGGATAAGGAGAATTGTGAGCACCCCACTCACAATTTTATAGGCTATATGAAAGTTTATTTACACCCACCTCACGTGGTAACGGAACAAATGTTGTGCAAGTATCAAATGGCATACCCCACTCACAGTAATGCACACTGTTAAAAGCTTATAAAGGTATATCTACACTCCTCTTGTGTAATAACAGGATAAATGCATTCACCGGGTTGTGTAGACATCAAGGCTGGTAAGCGTACCCTAATCACAATGGTAACCGTAGTACCCAGATCCATGACCTGGGCCCAGGTCTGATGGAGGGGCCCAGTGGGGGCGTGCAGGTCCCTCCCTCTTACCTGGAAGCAGTAGCTTCAGACTTTTTTTTTCAGCCCAGCACACACTGCTATGTGCTGGGCTGTAGTGTGGCCAGGGAAGTGCTAACAGTAAAAAAAAATTCTGTATTTTTTTATAAGGGTGCATGGCCACGCCTCCTGTGATTAGGCCATGCCCCTTGAAAAGTACCTGTGCGCAGCCAGACTTTCCACTGCCCTGGCTGAGAGACATGCCATTCTCCTGTGAGTGTGTGCATCTCATGTGCTAGACACGTTCCCAAGGAGATGTGGCCATGTCCCCAGCATGCTGTGGTCACACCCCCTCCAGGGAGTGTGTGGGGGCCCAGGAAGTTGTTGTACCAGGGCCCAGGATTTCCCCAGCATGCTGTGGTCACACCCCCTCCAGGGAATGTGTGGGGGCCCAGGAAGTTGTTGTACCAGGGCCCAGGATTTCTCTTGGCAGCCATGCCCAGCTCATCAAGGTTTCTTTAGGTATTGTCTGAAACCATCAGGATTTTAACACCTAGGGCGGACAAATGATTACCATCTCAAACATGTAGTACACTATCTGTATTCTTTCTATTCTTTCTTTCTAGTTATTTCTACTTTTACATATATATGGACTAAGACTATAGTAAAAGGAAGAATTAGGATTAGAGTACAGTTGATCACACTGTTGGGACCAGGTTTGGATTGAAATGGAAAACCAGTCCACTTAATTTATGGAAGCAGTCTGTTGTGGGGATGGGATTTGTCCTCATAGGGTCTGATTCTGAGTTAGACGCAGTTGCAGCCTTCCTTGCATCTTTTGTTGCAGTTCTTGTCTGTGACTTTATGCTAATGACGCTACAATGCAGCTCCCTAGTGTACATACGTGCATCCAAATATGCAAGGACTGAGATGCCCACTCTCAGTGTCTGCAGATGCTGCAGTCATGATTTGTGCATCTTTAGATACCACCATCAGTCACACCATTGACACTTTCACCATCCCTATGCTAAAGCAATTCAATGTCTCTATATGCAACCACTATCAGCAACACTCCCACACTACATTACATCTCCATCTGATTAGCCAACCCACTGTAACCACACAGGAATGCCCAACACAATTCTAATACACTTCTTGGTGCGTGTGTCGGTACTGTAACTCTGTACGAACAGCATTTCGGTGCATATATATGCGGTGCAACTCAGATGCAAGCACAGATATAAAACATTGCATAAGAAAAAAATAAAACACATTGGCCCCCACAGGAGAAAACACACACAGCACCACCCCTCACATGTCAACAAACAAAACAGGCCCCCCACATGCACAATGCCCCACCGGGAATCTTCCCTGTGAGGTGAGCACTCTCGCTAGATTTGGCATGCATGCATGATGGGTGTAGTACGGGTGACCGGCGGTCTTCTGACCGCCGGTCACCTTACCGACGCCGGGATCCCGGCAGCATACCGACGCCGGGATCCCGGCGGGGAGGGGCGAGTGCAGCAAGCCCCTTGCGGGCTCGGTGGCGACCTGCGGTCGCCACGGGTTCTATTCCCACTCTATGGGTGTCGTGGACACCCACGAGTGGAAATAGTCCCTGTTGGTCGGCATGCCGACCATCGGGATAGTGAGCCGTCGGGCTCACGGAGGAGGTCATGTGACTGTCGGTCAGCCGACCGGCGGTCACATGACTACCACCCTGCGTAATAGTGCATTTGGCATGCATGCGTGATAATGACATGCGGGGCCATGCATCACTACCGCTATGGGGCATATACACGGAGTGATCCGTCCTTAATTTCTAAGCAATCGATTCAGATTGCTTAGAATTTAAGCACAGATCTCTCCGTGTGTACCCACCTTAAGGGGTCTATGTACTAAGCCTTGGAGAAACCTAAAGAGGATAGAGATAAAGTACCAGCCAATCCTAACTGCCATGCTACAGACTGTGTTTAAAAAAATGACAGTTGGTACTTTATCTCTTTCCACTTTATAGCTCTCCAAGACTTAGTACATAGACCCCTAAAAATCTTATCTCTAAGTCTCTCCAACAACATGTAAACTGACAGTTCTTTTTATATATTTCCATCTTTGCTGGCATTGAAATGTAATTATATTTGTTTTTCAGCAACTAATGCATCAATGAATGGCACAAAGATTATGCTGGAGTATATCCATGGCACTATGACTGTAAGAGATGGCTCAATATTTATCAATACATCAGGATATTACTGGATTTACTTCCAAGGTACCGTGAATAACAATCAAATAATGGGAGAAATCACATTCTACTTCAATCATGTGGGTTCTGAGAAAGAGACAAGGAAAGAACAAGTAAAGAATAACAGCGTCAAAACTGTACTGTTTATGGAGCTGTATAAAGCTTCAGAAGTTTATATGACTATTACAAGCAATCTCAAATTTGATGAGTTTTATTTAATTATGTATCTCGCCTAACTGTAGTTTTGTATGCTGTCAATGAAGATCGGAGAGGTAGAAGATTCCTACTAAGTAATACCAGTAACTGACATTATAAAAGTGTTTGGCAGTTTGGATACAATTCTGAAATAATGTACAGTATGGCTAACATTGTAATACTTCTAAATGTGTATCTGAAGAAGGAATTCATGAAGTTGACAAAGCTACGCAACGATCATGGAAGAATCAGCTATAAAACAACGTTAATTGGCATATTCATCAATATTGTTTTTTAAAAAAATATGAAAATGGGTGTTTTCTCCTCTAAGCCCTTAATATTGCATTTATTTAGTAAGCATATTGCATTTCAATAATGGTAACTGTGATGTGCTCAATTTTATAACCCCCAATTGTAAACAAATACCGGAGGGAGTCTTGCTATTATAAACACCATCTTCAGAGGGCATTATGCAGGCTTCCTCCTGTTTCCCTTTGTCCTGCTCTACCCCTCCTACCTGTTGACAGGCAGAGCAGAGCACAGAGTAGGCTTCTGTGGTCAGCCAATAGACCACAGTCTGATCATAGATGAAATAGTTAATAATAGAAAATAAATAAAATTAATCTTACCTGCAGCAGGATGGGTGATTGGAGGTCTCTTTCTCTGTGTACCAGTAACCTAATCTGTGATGTCAGCTGGGGTCCCGTAGGCACTTTCACTGCATCTCACCTGACTGCACACATCAGCTGACCGGGTTACAGAGAAGGAGACAACGATCATTGATCCTGTGCAGGTAATTTGATTTCATTAGGGAGCACAGTGGTTGTCAGGTAGGAGAAGGGTGTGTGTGTGTGTGTGTGTGTGGGAAGGGGGGGGGGGGCTGGGAGCATCAGGGGAGCAGGGGGGCTTTGGGGCAGGAGAGTAGCAGAAGGTAGTCAGTGGCGCATGCGCGGTCACACTATCAAGGTGGTTTTTGGAAAAGAAGTGTGTATGTTAAGATTTGCAGGGACAGTGCTTACTTGCAAACTCTGTCCCTGCATGCAATGTTTAATATATTCTTGCAATGTATTCAAATATCGCATGGCAAATTTAGATAAATTTATCACATCCCATCTGCTTCTGAGTGCTACTACATTGGTTTAAAATTGTTGTTGTAAACTAGTATAAATCCCCAGCTCTGGTGTTCCTTTAAATATGGGAAGTACAGTAGGCATTCTTAATACTACAGTATACATTTCATATGCAGTATATATACACTTCAGAAAAAAGACCCAGATTATTTAAGTGAATCATTTTAGCAACCTGTTCTTCATAAATAATGTACTTCCTTATATTAACTGTACTGTTGTCTACAAATTTTAATGAAGTATATTGCAACAATTATATTTGTTTAATATTATAGCAATTCATATGTTTGTTGATAGTACAAATACTGTAGATTTAAAAAGATAGACTCATAAGTATCCACCATTAATGTTGGTTACCCAAGTTTTCCTTACTGACTCAGAAATAGCTGCTGGTGTTATTGAAAGACTCTACTTATTTTACTTACGTAGGATGAATAGTACATATTTATTTGCTGATTTTTCCAGTTGCTGTAGATGCCCCATTCATAATTTATACTACCTCTAGCAACTTGAATAAACATGTTGTAATTTAATGATTGCTCAATCACTATCATGCTGTTTTACCTGTTTATACCTTGGCAATTGTTATTGTAGACAACACAGACATTACAAACAGAAGTAAAATTATAAAACAAGAGAAATACTGTATGTAATACACAGTGTTAGTTTCATTACAGGTGAACTATCTGATTTAAATCCTGAAAATTAGCAAATTTATGACTTGCTTTCCAAATTTGGTACCATAGCTCTATCAGATTTCTTTGTTTAACCAGGTCCAATGCAGAAGCACAAGTATTAATTAAGAGGAAAATACAATAACTTCTCAATATGGAAAACAGCTTAAGTGGGATAATAGAAGGCAATCTTATAGTAAATGTTCTTACATTATGGTCAAACTAAATTATTAATTATTTATGTGTATGTATCTAGGGTCTATGCATTTTATTGTATGTTTTCATGCACTTCTGGAAGGTCATGTAAAGCAGGTGGGGGTGAAACAACCTATAGGAAAACAGATCATCAGTATGTTCACAGTAACCCAATCTGTTGAAGGAGAATACAGTATGTTCAGAGACATTTTTAATAATATTATTGTACTCCGGTTCAGGAAACATAGCAACTGACTGGTAATGGAAAACCTCTATTGATAGGATATGTGCATACTTTAGGTAAATACATTTCATATGAACATGTACTTTTTACATTTTATTTGAATGCTGCAGGTTTATTATGCGAGTAGAATGCTAATCTGTAAAGTTGTCCAATTAAAATTCTGAAAAGTGCCATAAGCACTTTTATGTGAAATAGAATATGATAACTCATAAAATTAGATAACTTAATCAGACCCAGAATATTCATCACAAGGATACAGTATCTCCATGATTACTAATTTTATTGTTGTTAAAAATAAGAAATAAAGGGCAAAGTAATAGAGAAAAAAATACCTCAAAACTCAAACTATATGGATTCCACTGTATTGTGCCAAATGTTTCCGGTATGAATGGTCGACAATGTTAAGGTTGACAGTCATTAGGTTGACCACTAATTGTCGACATTGACATGGTCAACATGTATAAATGGTCGACTCATGAATATGGTCGACACCATGAAAGGTCAACATGGATTTTTGGACTGTTTTGGTGTCTTTTTTCCTGTAACATGACCGGGAACCCCAATTAGTGTACCGCGTCCCCTTGCATGGCTCGCTTTGCTTGCCATGCTGAGGGTTAGGTACCTCACTCCGCTACCGCTGTGCTTGGCACAGGTTACCGTTCCCAATCGTAGTCCACGTGGATGGTAAAGTATGAAAAAGTTAAAAATCAAATTTTTTTAATACAAAAAAGCCATGTCGACCTTTTCACGTGTCGACAATTTGTCCATGTCGACCATGTCAATGTCGACCATTAGTGGTCGACCTAATGAGTGTCAACCTTAACACTGTCGACCATATGAACGGATACCGTGCCAAATAGCTTTTTTATGGTAATGGTTTGGTTGAACAGATAAGGCATACTGACTTTAAATATTTATTTTTGCATATGAATTTAATTATAATATAGTAATAATACAAATAGTTTGGGCAGGCCTGCAATATGACGTGTTGACTTTTTAATTCTCATTTCGTATCAGTTTCATTTATAATAAGTAAGATTGCAAATTCTTATATTTTTGAAACATGAAAGTACAAATACATAGAAAATAAATATGGGCAGGGCTTAAAAAAAGGAAGTCTTTTCAGAGTTAAATAATTTCATGAAATGTGTGATTGAGTAGTATCAGAGCTATATTTTTCCTTCATAAAGCCTTTTATTTCTTACTGTCTGACAGAAAATTAATATTTTTTTTACAGACTAAATGTAAAATTACTAAATGAACCTTGCACTCAATTTGTCACACTTTTGATGACATGTATATTTTTGTTTTCATAATATACAATTGTATATATTTATTTAAAAATACTATATCCAAATATTTAATGATTTTTCTCAATGAATATGAATAACATGAATGTTTCTATTAATCTGTGGACAAAACTTTCTAAAGTTTCCATTTAAACAAGGACTGGTTGTAAAATTGTATTTTTATATGCTTTATTAATAAAATTCTAATGTTTAAATGTCTAATGTGGATTTTTTTCCTCAAGGAACATTAATACTGTTAATATTTTCTTCTATTGACCTTTTCTATCTTCACCTTTGGAGTAGAAATCTATGTTTGATCACAATTTCCCTCTTATGAAAATCACTGGCAAAACAATACAACTGTATATGCTCAAGCTCATTACACTTTTTAACCAATGAGATGAGAATTTACATGGCAATTTAGAGGTTTATTTACTAAACATCGGGTTCCAAAACTAGACACTTCCAATCATGTTTATGCCCGAACTGTAAAAGTGTAATGATGGAGTTCCGGGGGCGTGGCCAGCTAGTATGGCTGCTTTTTAGCATTGCTCCTCCACACTGCATATTAAATCCTCCTGAATCCACCTTTCTAGTGGATCTAATTTTTACAAACTGGGTACCCCCTTGCTGTTAAAGCTCCCCTGACGGCAGGGAGCCTCATATTGTGGAGAGAGGTGGAGGATTACCCCGGAATTAGGCCATCGGACTGGATGGCCGGCATGACCGCCAGCATGGCGTTGGCGCGATTTTGATCTAGCCCCTATCTCCTGCTGTGAGCCGCTGGCGCTGGAGGGGAACTACTACCATCAACTTACGACTCGTCCGACACAAACCCGGAGCTCACTTCTGCTCATGGGACGCTGGTGAGAGCCTTGCAGTGACGGGGTGTGGGACTGCTGGGGAGCACGCCCTTTCTAATGGACACCACTGTGGGCTGCAGTGATGAGCCATGGGCTGCCTCGGACTCACTTCACCCGACTAAACCTCGTTCCAGTGCTCGCAAGACTTCTGCTGCGGCTGCAGGGGCTGGCTGCCGCTCTGTCGAGGGCGGCTGAGGAGGGGAGAGACGCTCCGGTCCGAGCTGCGTGTGACGGCCTGGGACGTGGCTGGCGCTCCGACCACTGCACTACGCTTCAGCTGCCTGATCGTGGAGAGGGGACCCGGTGCGAGACGACACCTCTTGGGCTGCCTGTGGATGCGGAGGGCTTCTGACCCGTTGGAGGGACCCTGAGACGGCGTTTTGAACACTACCCTCACTTTGGGAACTGCGGATCCAACACTAGCCGAGGGATCTATCAACTCCTAAACTGCAGGCTATGCTGCTGGTGTGAGGATTCCCCAAAGATCTTACTCCGGGGACTCCTGCAACCTCTACTGCACCTTTAACATAGCTGCTGCGTGTCTACATAAAGAGTTAGACACTCTTCCCCAGGTACTAATACTGTGCGTCATCCCCCTCCCCCCTCTTGTTTTTTCTTAATTTACTAACAGCCTCAAATATCCATTCTCCCCCTTTGCTTGGATCCGTTCCCTCCTAGTGTGTCTCCCATTCCCTCACCAGCCTCCTTCCCTACCCATTCCATTTTTCCCCTCTCAGCCCTCTTGTTACTTCTCCCCCCATACCCTTTTGGGCAACTGTGCTTATATGGCGGGGGTCGTCTACATACTCTCCTTTGTATATCATGGATAAGGAGACGGGGTGGCTGGCTCATATCTAACTGACGAACTTGCCTCTGAACTAAACCCACTTTGTTTTTGGACAACTGCACTATAGCTCTCCGTGGGTCACTTATAGATAAATCATATGGGGACTGCCTCCTCAATTATATGTCCCAACACACCTCTTTTCTAGGATAAATTTAATTGTGTTTTCTGTATTTTCATTTTTTTTTTATTACTTTCTCCCCTGTCTATTGACATATACACTCCATATTAGGAATCAAAAGTTTTCTATATTGAGGTCAACGTCGCCACCCGGTGGTTAAATTGTAAATTTTCTATACAGGTTGAGTATCCCATATCCAAATATTCCGAAATACGGAATATTCCGAAATACGGACTTTTTTGAGTGAGAGTGAGATAGTGAAACTTTTGTTTTTTGATGGCTCAATGTACACAAACTTTGTTTAATACACATAGTTATTAAAAATATTGTATTAAATGACCTTCAGGCTGTGTGTATAAGGTGTATATGAAACATAAATGAATTGTGTGAATGCAGACACACTTTGTTTAATGCGCAAAGTTATAAAAAATATTGGCTAAAATAACCTTTAGGCTGTGTGTATAAGGTGTATATAAAACATAAATGCATTCTGTGCTCAGACTTAGGTTCCATCTCCATAATATCTCATTATTTTATGCAATTATTCCAAAATACGGAAAAATCCGATATCCAAAATACTTCTGGTCCCAAGCATTTTGGATAAGGGATACTCAACCTGTATTACCTCTCATTTACTCTTCTAACTGCCTATATTTTACTCCAGTGTGTACATGATTCTTGCACTACTGAGTTACAGTCGATATTGTGTTGAACTGCCTAGGATTTTCTAGGATTCTGGTAAGCAGTGAGTGATCTCTCCTCTATTATGCTATACTGAGGGATAACGCTCACTGTTAATAATTTTTTCTTTTTTTTTTCTTTCTTTTCTTTTCTCTTCTTTTTTCTTTCTTTATGTGAAATGTAGATATTAATGTGAAACAACAAGGTCTATTCTGCACATTGTAGTACGACTATAACACATTCCCTAGGGCTTTTCCGCATAACTGACCGTGTAGGCCTGCCCTGCGACTTTTCTTTTTTTGAGTCCATAGTGTTATGGACAAATTTCTAGAAAAACATCAAAATTCAGCAGGCATGCCTGCGTCTAATGCGAAATCAACCTATAAACGCCAGACCGCCCAAAAAGGAAATGTATCTCACCCGCCTACCCCTCCCTCTCCAGTATCTGGAGGGGAGGACTGCAATTCTCAATCATATCCCCGCAATATTACCTTTCCATCGCCGGCTGAGAATGCTAAGGAGGTTATTAACATGCTAATGCCCCTTATAGATAAGACATTTGAGGACTTACATGCTAGACTAGACACTTCTTTGGCTAAAATAGAAGCAAACACAGCTAGACTTGACACTCTGGTCAGAGAACCAGCGACACGGAGGACTCGATGCACGCTTTGCAGCAAAACTTGCCACTAGATCTCAGGCTATCCACGTTTTGACGGAGAAGCTTGATGATTTAGAAAATAGAAATAGAAGATGTAATCTACGTTTTATAGGCATACCTGAGTCGGTATCAGATGCACAGTTGCAGGCTTACATCAGCACTCTTGTTCCGGTGGCGCTGGGGTTTCCAGATACGGACCCTCCGGTACCGGTGGAGAGAGTACATAGATTGGGTGCGCAACGCAGGGACAGGGGCGCACAACCCAGACCGACTATTGCCAAATTCCTCGACTATAGGGATAAAGAGCGACTGTTACAGGCGTATCGCGCGGCCTCTGAACTTAGGGTGGACTGCAAAAAAATCTTAGTGTTCCAAGACTTTTCAGTCCTGGTTTCTCAAAAACGCAAGGCCTTTTCGGAGGTTTGCAAGTTCTTGGTAAACAAAAAGATTAAATTCGCACTGCTATACCTAGCCAAACTGAGGGTTGTTGAGAATGGCCGTACTCAGTTGTTCACTGACCCCCAGCAAGCGAAATCGCACTTCTTAAGGGAAGGCCCGCCTTCACCGGCGCGTTCTGACATTAGTGCTGATAACTGACTACATGGGATTTCCCTAACATATGGGAATGTTACTAATTGACGGGGGTCTGGGTATACTACGGTCTACTACTCGGGGTGGAATACCCTTGTTACTACAACTAGTTCTGATCTACCAGACCCTCCAAAGGGACCCCTGAGAGATTTCTGAATGAATCCTCAGACCCCTATTCTTGAATATTATTACACAACTAAATCATAATATATGACCTGGAATGTTTCTATCGTTTTGACACTTTCCAAATATGTTGACACAGTTTTTCTTACTTGTATTAAAGTTATTGACAGATCGGAGTATCCCCTCCAATGGAGTTGGGGATCCTCAGTGGTTTAATTTGGGTCTGTTAGTTGACCCAATTTCAGATGTTTATACAAAAAAAGTTGATACATTGCTTCAATTACATTGCCGAATTGTACTGACCTGCCTTTTTTCTGTGCTAGGGACTTGAAGATATGAGATGGCGGGGGGAGGCCCGTGCACCCTGTCACTTCAGTCCTACCCGATGCCCCCCCTAGATGTGGGGAAGTTTTTTGTTTGTTTCTCTTTTGCAGCTGCGAGAGGGTGGTTGGATCGTGGCTATTTCTCTCCCTTATCTGATACTGATGGCGGGTGATACATCTGACATCCCTAACGTTAGGGATAGCTCCCATTGTTCCATACTATCCTGGAACGTGGGAGGACTGAACACCCCAATAAAAAGAAAAAAGATCCTTACTCACCTCCGTAGGAAACGCCCCTCTATAGCCTTCTTACAGGAGACACATTGGAGACTGGGGGATGGATCTACACTGCGCGCCCCCTGGATAGCGGAATGTGTTAAGGCCTCTTACTCTTCTAAATCCAGACGGGTGGCGATTGTATTTAACAAACATTTGAGGTATGAAATCCTACAATCCATAGCGGATCCTGAGGGCCGCTACTTAATACTAGACACACTGATCGAGGGCAACAAATTTACACTAGTAAACCTGTACGCACCCAATGTTGCAACTGGATAATTCTTACGCCATCTTACTCAGGTCTTGGCTAGCAGGGTTAACTTCACCCTAGTGGTGGGTGGGGATTTCAATACAGTAGATGACCCGGTAATGGATAAATCATCCCACGTCTCGAGGCCATCCTCCACATGCTGGCAATACATACAGGAAATGAGAGAGATTCTACATTTGAGTGATCCGTGGCGCCTCTTACATCAGACAGACAGATCCTATAGTCATTTGTCCAGAGTACACGGTTCATTGTCAAGGATAGACTATGTTCTCCTGGCAGACCATTTTCTAAATCAGATCAAAGGCGCTGCTTTGGATGACATACTCATCTCAGACCATGCGCCGGTGCGATTGGAGATATATGCTGGCTCCCGTGCAGATGTGGACTGCCTTTGGCGTTTCCCTGATTATTTGTCCACTTCGGATGAATTCAGGAAATTTCTTTTGCACTCTTGGAATAATTTTGTGGATGATAATATAGAGCATTGAGATAACTCTGTACTGTTCTGGGAGACGTCAAAGGCAGTGCTTCGAGGTCATATAATTGGCTACATGGCGAAAAAAAGGAAAGAAAGTTCCAAACAGTATCATGCGCTATATGCGGCCATGTCCCATAGCTTTAACACCTACAAAACTAACCCTTCTGAGACTCTCTTAGAAATATATCTGCGTGATAGAAAATTACTTGATGCCTTGTTAACGGCCCAGGCACAACAACGTCTAGACTTTACCAAATTTCACTATTATAAATGGGGAAATAAAACTGGGAAGTTGCTGGCCACTATGTCCAAAGCTAGAAGGAAGCGTTCTTTTATTACGGCCCTAAAAGATAACACTCGGAATGTAACCCACACTAAAACTTCTGATATCTTAACACATCTCAGTGACTTCTACACTGAATTATATAGTCCTATTGCCCCACAGGAGGAATTGCAGAGGGATTTTCTAACTCTGGCAAAATTACCGACACTTAGCTCAGAACAGAAAGAAGCACTGGAGGGGGACATTCGGGAGGACGAAATGAAAATGGTTATAAAATCACTACAACCACACAAATCACCGGGACCCGATGGGTTTACCGGGACTTATTATAAACTACTGCAGCAAGAACTCATGCCAACGTTATTGGAACTCTATAATAAAATCTATAGAGAGCACCCCACATATACGACATTCTCTCAAGCATACACTACTCTTATTCTTAAACCAGACAAAGATCCACTGTTAGCAGATTCCTATAGACCCATCTCTCTTTTGAACTCTGATTTCAAAATTTTCACAAAGATCATAGCAAATAGACTGCAACTAATTCTCCCTGATTTGCTGACGGAACATCAGTATGGTTTTGTGCGTGGCCGCCAATCAGTCAAGGCAATTCGTACGGCTATTGCGGCGACGGTGGCGTCCAGAAATGCCCCTAACTCGGACTACATGTTCTTAAGCCTAGACACACACAAGGCCTTTGACACTGTGTCATGGCATCATCTGTTTACCGTGTTACATCATAGAGGGTTTACAGAGACTTTTATAAATGTTATTAAATATCTATATACCGCTCCGACGACCTCTCTGTTGGTCAACGGCAAAAGAGGTCCACGGATTTCGATGCAAAGAGGTACAAGACAGGGGTGTCCCTTGTCACCCCTTCTATTTAACTTATCTATAGACCCCCTCTTCCGGGTACTACAGAACTCAATGATATATCAGGGTATACCAATTGGAGATAGAGAAATAAAACTGTCAGCATTTGCGGCTGATGTGTTGGTTTATATTGGAAACCCTAAAGATTCCTTGCAGGATATCTTAACTTTACTGGACAACTTTGGGCAAATTTCGGGCTTCCAGGTTAATCTTTCAAAATCCATAGGGCTATATTTGAAACACGGGATAAGATGCCCGGGATGGGGGAAACGGATCCCTATAAACTGGGCTAACACCTACATAACATATCTGGGCATTAACCTACCGAAATATCCTTCGGAACTATATAGGCTGAATGTTAAGACGACAATAACTCTCATCACGAAGGAACTTGAAGGATGGAACCATTTAATGCTTTCATATTTAGGGAGAGCAGCCTTGATAAAGATGTGTACATTCCACGGTTATTATACATTTTACAATCCCTCCCGATATTGCTTAGTAGATCAGATCTGTCCCACATAACTAAACTGTTCCGACAGTTTATTTGGAAAGGCAAGAGAGCTCGTATTGCCATGCATAAGTTACAACAACCAAAGTCTAATGGCGGAATTAACTTCCCTAACGTTTTGCTTTATAACCACGCATCTTTATTGAGGTTTTTGAGAGACTGGTTAAACGACACAGACACATATGCAAATACACATCTTGAGACACAATTCATAAAATCTAAAAACTTGACAAACTTCCTCCACTATATGGAGGCAGACTGCGATCGGGATCTACGAGATAATCCCCTTCTGTGGTCGGTCTATCGCCTTTGGCACTCCTTGAGAAAATCAGGAAACTTAAGGAGACATAAATCCTTGTTTCTGCGGTTTCTGGGTAATCCTGACTTCCAGCATGGGGAGGCGGGGTTCCCCTTTAAGATGTTCCACGATGAGGGTCTACAAGACATAGGACAATTAGTCAACACAGATACAGGGAAGCCTCTCACATTTACACAGGCACAGAACAAATTCCCATTCATACGAGATTATCCGTTGGCCTTTCTCCAGTTGCAACATTATACCTGCTCAGTCCTTAGGACATTGTCAAAAGAAGACTTGGATAACACACTGGATGCCCTATTGCACATGCCTCCAGCACCGAAGAGAGCCCTTTCACTGCACTATAAACGTTTAAGCACCCAGCTAGATCACTCTCAATCGGACTCGGGAGTGCGCAAATGGCTATCAGACTTCCCTGGCCTGACATGTGATATACTACTACAAAGTTTGCTACACTCCTGCAAACTTTTGCCCTCAGCACAATACCAAGAGATGTTTTACAATATTACTTACAGAGCTTATTTCTGCCCATATAAACAACGTAAGGCGGGTATGACGGCCTCGGACAATTGTCTGAAATGCCACGCTCCCAAAGCGGACCTATTGCATTGCTTCTGGTTGTGCCCACTTCTCCGTCGCTTTTGGCTTCTGGTACGCCAATATGCTATGGAGCATCTGGTAAATTTTATCCCTTTTACAGCAGAATGGGCATTGTTTGGAATAATTCCAACTGGGCAGAGAATAACGAAAGGGGGAAGACGATTGCTGCTGGCAATTAGTGCAGCAGCACGTAAAGCGATCCTACAATCTTGGATAGACAAGAACCCTCCTACTCTGTCATTATTCAAAGGGAAGCTACATCATATATTTCAGATGCACTAGATAGAAACATCTTTACAAAAAGACAAGCTAGTAGAACAATTTTTTGAATCTTGGGAAAGCTATGTGGCTACTCTTCCGGTAGATTTCCAAACTAGAATCCAAACTTCACTAAAACACACTGAATGGTTCGAAACAAGAATGGCAATTGGAGACCCTCCCATATTGCTGATGGATTAGGGGTTGGGGGTTCCGCGGGGCCTCGGCCTTCTCATATCTCCGCCATAAATAGACTGACAGGTCTATAGTACAAATTCTTGATTTGCATAATCTTTCACATGATGTCTATGAGAGTGTAAAACATACAGAAGAAAATCCACTAATGTACATTTAATGTTCTTGTATCATCATGTGGTGACACTATTCATATGTAATTGTTCATTGATAATGCAACTGATTTTGTAACAATGAAGCAATGTTTTAATAAAAAAAATGTTATACGGAAAAAAAAAGTGGAATGATATTAATGGCCGTTTTCTGCTTTTATTAATATTGCCTTTTTTAATTTCAGGCTGAATTATGTCAAGAACCGGCAGGTTGCAAAAGCTTCTGCTTGGTCAATTTACTCTTGGTGTTGACTAAGAGACTTCCTGTAGAAAAACATAAAATGAGTAGTGTCATAAGGTATAGAGTAGAAGAAACACTTGTTACAATGTATAATCAATCAATTAACAGGTAGGCTACACTATCGTGACTACTGCTAAAAATAATTTATTAAATAAATCCACTTCTATCATCATTAATCAAGGCATCCAACTCGCCCTTTAAAGGCCCAATATTCTCCCTTTTTAACCTTTTACCATTTATGTTCTTAAAGAACTTTTTGGGGTTTGTTATACTCTCCTTTGCGATTTGTTATTCGTTTTCTATTCTAGCTGTTCTGATTCCTTTTTTGCATTTTTTGTTACATTCCTTGTAGAACTGGAATGATTCCACCATTCCGTCAGACTTAAATGCTTTGAAAGTATGCCTTTTTTATCCATTTGTTCCTTGACCCGCTTGTTAAGCCACATTGGTTTGAATTTCCTACTTCTGTTTTTGTTTACTTTGGGAATATACAAATGAGTGTACTTATTGAGCGTAGTTGTAAAAACATCCCACATTTCAGCAGTATTCTCACTATGCAATACAATTTCCCAATTGATGTCCCTCATTGCTTGTTTCAGCAATATGAAATTAGCTTTCTTAAAGTTAAAAGTTTTAGTTAGACCCTCATATTGTTTTTGGAAGCTGATATCGAATGTGATCATATTGTGATTGCTATTTCCTAGGGTCTCCCCTACTTTAGTATTTGATATTATTCCATCATTATTAGTTAGTACTAGGTCCAGTATAGCCCTATGCCTAGTTGGTTCCCCGATTACCTGGGACAAGTAGTGATCTTTTAGCATGTTTAAGAACCTATTAACCCTAGTTGAATTTACTGTTTTGGTGTTCCAGTTTATGTCTGGGTAATTAAAGTCCCCAACATTGACGTCCCCCATACCTGCAGCTTTTTAAATTTGCTGCAAGAGTAGTAATTCATCAGACACACTAATATCTGTCGGTTTATAGCATATCCCTATTAGAAGTTTTTTTGTATCTGTACCACCACTCAAAATCTCAACCCACAATGACTCCACATTATCTCCAGTCCCCTCATATATTACTTCTTTTAAATATGCTTTTAAGAAAGGTTTAACATATAGACAAACACCCCCTCCCTTTTTATTAGTCCTATCTTTCCTGAAGAGGGTGTACACCTTCATGTTTGCTGCCCAGTCGTGTGAATCCTCCCACCATGTCTCTGTAATGCCTATTATATCATATTGGTCAGAATGTGCAATTGTTTCTAATTCCCCCATTTTACTTGTTAGGCTTCTTGCATTTGTACTAATACACTTAAGTTTGGTAATTCCCTGATCCATAAGTTTTGTTGTGGATAACGTTTCCTTTAATTTACCATTGCTGACTATTTTTCTCCCTCCTGCATCTCCACCCTCATTATACTTTATACATCCCATTTATCTTTGCTCTCTAGTTGTCCCACTAATTCTTTCTAATCCCTCCCCCAGGCACTTAGTTTAAAATCTTCTCCAACCTTCTTATCATCCTTCCCCCCAACACCGCTGCCCCCTCCACATTCAGGTGCAATCCATCGCGACCAAAAAGATGGCGCCTGACTGAGAAGTTCTGCCCAGTGTTCTAAGAACCCAAACCTCTCTTTACTGCACCAGTCCCTGAACCACACATTTACCTCCCTAAGCTCCCTCCTCCATGGACTTGCGCGTGGCACAGGTAATATTTCAGAGAATATTACATTAGATGTCCTTGCCTTTAGTTTTTTGCCTAGGTCCCTACAATCTTTCTTAAGGACATCCCACCTACCACTAACTTTGTCGTTGGTGCCAACGTGCACCAAGACCGCCAGGTCATTCCCGGCCCCTCCCAACAATCTTTCTACCCGGTCAGCAATGTGCCGTACCCGAGCACCCGGGAGACAACAGACTGTACGCGATCATGGTCCCAGTAGCAGATTGGTCTGTCTGTTCTCCTGATAATAGAATCCCCTACCACCACAATCTGTCTAGGTACCTCGCTTTCTTTTGTTCCCTTTGTCATAGAGGGACCGCTCCTCTGGATGCTAGAGGAAACGGTATCCTCCAGTGCCGTCATTTACTCACTGCCCTCCCCAGAATCTTCGTCCAATCGGGCGAGTTTATTGGGGTTTGGCAGATCAGAGATGTCCTGTCTCCCCCTCTTCTTCTGTCTAACTGTGACCCAGCTAGCTACCTGATTATCCTCGACCTCATATACCGGTGGCCCCCCCTGCAACTCCTCCACCGTTCTATCTAAGCTCTGCTTGAGATTTTGAATCTCCCTCAGTTGCGTAACGGTTTGCTCTAGATCAGTTACCTGGGCTTCCAGGGCAACTGTTCGCATACACCTTGCGCAGATGTATTCACACTGGGCCGGTTGCTCCAGATGCGCATACATCTTGCACTACATGCACTGAGTGAGATTCTCAATCACGGCCACCACCATTTTGTTTAAAAAAAAACAACTCACTCCCTGTACCTTTAGAAAAACAATACAAATGATACAGACTATGCAATACAAAACAAACAGTATAGACTATGCTACACAATACAATACTATAGCCTAGCTGTGGAGGGAAACAATTTTCAACACAGTAAAGTAAGTGGTAAAGTAATGTATAAAAGATGTATCAATGAAAAACAGTCAATAAAACAGTCAATACAATAATAAATATGATACTTGTGTGTCCGGTGATATAATGTAGTCTCACAATCCGCCGGTGTCCTCACACTGTAGACCACTTACTGGTTCCTTTGCAGGTGTGCTTCTCCCTCCTGTATCAGCACTGTTCAGGTAATGCTGGTACTCTGATGTATCCCAGGGATGTCGGTACTCTGTTCTTCTTATTGCCCCTGTGTATGACCAGTGGTGTCGGTATGTGTCCGCAGATGCCGGAGTATGCGTCTCCTGTGGCTGGAGTTTCCTTGTTTCTGGTCACATGATCGGCTGTAGTCTTGCAAACTGCAGGATTACACTCTTCTTCGGATGAAGGTAGTCGGGGGTTGCAGGATTTAGGGTGGTGTTGTAGTGCAGGTTAAAAGGGCTTGTTCTCTTTGTCTTAGTGTATATATCCAATGTGTTTTGGTCAGGTCAGCTCACCAGGTCTCATAGGCAGTTAAGGGGCATGGAAGCGCGATTGTGTCATCGTGGCCCAACCTTAATATTCAAAGTCCAGATTACCAGCATTGTAAAGCAGGTGCGGGGCTATGATGATGCAATTCAGCATGAACTGCATCATCGCCCCTGCTCACTTAAGCCCTGTGGATGAGGGGTGGAGTGAGGGGGAGGGGGGTGCAGGATGCTGGCCAGGTCCAGGAGACTTACCTTTATTTCCGGGTAGCTGGGAGTGCCACCCAGTTTTTGGAAGCTTCCCCACCATTCCTGGAGAGTAGGCAAGTAGCTTATTTTCCATTGGTCAAAGCCATGCTGTAGCTCATTATCTATCAGCTGTCTCAAAGCTCCGTTATTTACTTCTTTTCCCCAGTAGCTGATGCAAACTGGGTTCCTGTGTATACAGATTTGAATTTAGGGAAAAGGAACTGCAGACTATTAAGTTTTTTATGATACCAGCAGCTTGAAGCCCGTCAGGCAGCTGAGATATTGCACTTCCAAGTCCCGGTACCATTTTTTTTTTTACTTTGACAGTCCCTTTCTCCAGTTTCAGGGGAGCTAAATATTCCAGTACCCCATGAAGTCTCTGATGTTTTTTTATAATACTGGCTACTTGAATATAGCTGCTCAGGTGTCTGAGATATCGGACTCCTAGCCAACGGGACCTGGACAAATCTCTCCCAGGTGACAGTCCGAGTAACTGGATTTTTTTAACTTGGATGGTACATATCTCCGGCTCCGGGGCAGCTAAAAATTCAATTCTGGTACCCCCTGAAAGCTAAATATATTATATAAGTATTATATAATACCAGCTGCTTGAGTGTTGGACCTGATGTTGCCAAGATATTGGACTTTCAGCCAGCAGTGGCTTGCCCAATTCCTCTCTCATTTTCCGACAAATGGGAAAAACACAACTTCTTTGTATGTTGTGTGACCGCAAACTATCTGTGTGAGAGGAGTGAAACTTACAAAACCATTTTGAGATAGTCGAAGGTCAGTGTTCTCCTGCTCCCTTTTAACCCACACAGTATGGTTTATTTAGAGTCTCGTTATTTAATAGCCACACCTTGTATAGCAATCAACACAGTTGTAGCTAAACAGTATGCTTTGAATTATTATACTGTAGGTAATCCACACATCAGATGGGACTGATTGCTGACCCACAGTGGCCCCCTGGTTTTGAGACCACAGAACAGCGCACATTACTGAAATTAAAAAAACAGTTATAACAGTAGAGTGTCCATAAGTAACATAAATTACACAATACAGGTTGAGTATCCCATATCCAAAAATTCCGAAATACGGACTTTTTTGAGTGAGAGTGAGATAGTGAAACCTTTGTTTTTTGATGGCTCAATGTAACCAAACTTTGTTTAATACACAAAGTTATTAAAAATATTGTATTAAATGACCTTCAGGCTGTGTGTATAAGGTGTATATGAAACATAAATGAATTGTGTGCTTAGATTTAGGTCCCATCACCATGATATCTCATTATGGTATGCAATTATTCCAAAATACGGAAAAATCCGATATCCAAAATACCTCTGGTCCCAAGCATTTTGGATAAGGGATACTCAACCTGTATCACTCAGAACACAGGGGGTCATTCCGAGTTGATCTCTCGCTAGCTAGTTTTAGCAGCCATGCAAACGCTATGTTGCCGCCCACTGGGGAGTGTATTTTAGCTTAGCAGAAGTGCGAACGCTTGTGCAGCCGAGCTCTGCAATAAAAGTTTGTGCAGTTTCAGAGTAGCTCTGAACCTACTCAACGCTTGTGATCACTTCAGCCTATTCGTGTCCGGGTTTGATGTCATAGACCCGCCCAGCGAACGCCCAGCCATGCCTGCATTTTTTCAGATACGCCTGCGTTTTTACGAACACTCCCTGAAAATGGTCAGTTGACACCCATAAACGCCCCCTTCCTGTCAATCTTCTTGCGGCCGTCAGTGCGAAGGAAAATTTCGCTACAACCTGTGCACAACCACAACAAGCTTTGTACCTGTACGATGTGCGTGCGCATTGCGGCCCATAAGCATGCGCAGAAATGCCGATTTTTCACCTGATCGCTGTGCTGCGAACATCGGCAGCGAGCGATCAACTCGGAATGACCCCCACAGTACGTACTCTACTCTCACTTAATTTGCAATTGAATACTTAAAAAATGCAGTAACTGTTGTAAAAGCTCCCCAGAACCACATAATACCAAATGCAATGTCATATGGATAGCTACCAACTGGGTGACTCAGGACAAAATTACCTTTTGGGGAACATAGCTGCTAAACACTAGGTGAGTGTTGCTCCTATAGGAAGGCAGATGGTATAAGTAGTGAAGTGTAAAAGATACCTTTACAGTATGTGAGCACATCATTCTGGTGAGTCCACGTTCTCTTAAACCTAAGGAGGAAATGTTGGACACTAAAAAATAACAGTATTTCTTATCATCTCTCTGACTTTCTGAGAATTATAAAACATCTCTGTGGATACGTCTTGAACAACAGAATTCCTTCCTGTCTGAAACTAACAGCGCTTGTGGACCACTCTTATATTATATGTATGCTTTTCAAGAGTTGGTGCTCTTATGAGTTGGGACTGAGCTGCGGTTAGAGGGCACACGTTACTCTATTCTATATATTTGTTGTATCAATTGCAATATCATGTTAATTAAAAAACATGTGACAAAAAAGTAGCAATGCACTATATTACACATGAAATGTTAATTGAAAAATAAAGGGTGATTCAAAAGTTGCAGTATAACGTTTGTTTCAAAAACTGTGCAGGAAATGGGAAAACTGAATACTCCAGTAAGGTATAGGTGAGGTGGGCTATCTTTTAGGGTATGTACCGAACATGGGCACCATCTTGAAATCAGCCATCAGGAATCTATGTCAGTTTTTTCAAATGGAAAGGGTGTCATGTAACATGTCAAACAACATCAGAATTTACTGAAAAGTTTTTTGCTGCAAACAGATTTGAAATAGCAGTTATAGTTCAAAAGTTACAACACTTTTTTGATGGAATTTCAGGCTGTACTGTTCTCCATAAAGGACAGTCATTTAATGTGTTCAACATGTTGTTCCTCTTGGTCAACACAAATTCGAAGGCGCTGGATCCAATCGTCATGCACTCACAGAAGGATTTCTGAAGAAATGCTGGCACATACTTCTTCAATGCGTTGCTGGAGATGATGTCTGTTTCTTATTTTCTCCGCATGCACAAGTTACTTTAAATGACCCCACAGATAAAAGTCAAGAAGTGTGAGGTCATGTGATCTGGGTGGCCATTCTACAGAACCACGTCTGCCAATCCAATGACCAGGAAATTGACCATTTAACCACTAATGAACAACTGCTCCATAATGTGGTGGAGCCCCATCCTGTTGAAAATAACAGGGGAAGCTGCCATCTTCATTCAGAACTGAGGGAAACACCACTTCTTGCAGCATTTAGAGGTAGCGTTGTGCATTTAGGTTTTGGTCAATGAAAATGGGTCCAATTACACGGGTACCCCATATCCCACACCACACCATAACCTTTACATTATCAACAACCTTGGAAAGTTCCATCCAGTGTGGATTCTGGTAACTCCAGTACCTGTGGTTGTGATGGTTAACTTAACCACTGATATAAAAGTTTGCCTCATCACTGAACAAGATGCCTTGTGAAAAAGAGGGATCCTGTTAATGTTGCTCAAATGCCCACGTGCAAAATGGCATATGTATGACTGGGTCATCCTCTGCTAAGTACTGGAGTAGCTGGATCTTGAATGGATGCCATTGATGGGCATGGAGGATTTGAACGATCGATGACTGGGTGATTTCACATTCTGCTGACAAACGTTGCATGCTTCATTGTGGGCTCTTCACGAAAGATGCTAAAACCATTGTTGAGGTTGTCTCGTCAGTAGCACTTTTTGGACAACCACTCTGTGACTTGTCAGCCACAGTCCCAGTTTCTCGGAAATTGGAAATTAGGCACCTGCCAGTGTTACTGTATGTGAAATTGGAGGTCTTTCTGGGTGCCGGTTGTTAAAATCTGCAGCTATGACACGGAAACTTCGTTCTCCAGAAATCAAAATGACCTCAATTCTCTACTCTTTTGTAAAAGCCATCTTCAGTTACCTGCAACAAAAAAGTGTTATAACTTTTGAACTATAAGTGCTATTTCAAATCTGTTTGCAGCAATACACTTTTTAGCAAATGTTGATGTTGTTTGACATGTTAAATGACCCTCTTTCTGTTTGAAACAACTGACTTAGATTCAAGATGGATGATTTCAAGATGGCGCCCATGTTCGGTACATACCCTAAAAGATAGCCCACTTCACCCATATCTTACTGGAGTATTCAGTTTTCCCATTTCCTGTACAGTTTTTAAAACGAAAGGGTGTACTGCGACTTTTGAATCACCCTGTCTGTGACAAAAGAGGTGCAATGCACTATATTATTGATCCTTAAATTACGACAAGCTTTTTTATAATCAAAATTACAGGTTTATTCCATTTCAATCTTCTCTCAAGTAGGTGGACAAACATACAATGCCAATTTAGGCATTAAGCAATACAAATAACTTGTTACAGAGTAGTCACGCAGCTATCCTCCTACAGTATGTGATCATTCTGCTTTGGTTTACCATCTCTCTTTTTTAACCCATAGAGGCCACTATGGAGTTCTAGTTCTACATTGACTTACTGTACATTCTGTAATTCTACCATAGATTGGAGATTGGTTACCGGCCTAAGGAGTTATTCTCAGCTGTAACCTATTTCCTAATGATCTCCCTTTAATTAGAGGTGTATTGCAGTGCTACATTGATGGGTTATTGTTCGTTGTCACTATTTTCTGCCATGTGGACTTTCATACCTAGCTCCTCCATTTCAGACCAACCTGCCTGCTGGATCCTACATTCACACCTCCCAGCATTTCTCTAATTATTAGGAATAGTTGTGGCAATGCACAGATAAGATACTGTATAACTATAACTATCCTGATTTATTATGCAGTATAATGAGTCATATACAGTGTTGGACTGGGTCATGAAAGGCCCACCAGGGAATGTAGTGATAGGGACCCATGCTTAGGTTTGGGGCATTCCACCACAGTTGCCTGGCTAGCTATTAGAGATCGTATGATATGAGCCTCTTAATAAATACTGCTAGTGCATTCATGATAATATAGCAGATTAATAACAACAATGCAGTGTAGTGAATACACCATAGTCCTGTGAAGTATTATGTAATTTATGTATAATTCAATAGATAGAACAGGAGGGGATGGAAGGCACACAGGTGGGCACAGGAGGAAAGCGGTGGTAAAACATGGGTAGACAGATGGCAGACAGGGGGAGGCGGGAGGACCACAGGAGGAACAACAGACAGAGACAAGAGGAACACATGGGGAATAATAGGAAGGAGATAAAAGGAACACGGGGAATAACAGACAGGGACAAGAGGAACACATGGGGAATAACAGTTGGAGACAAGAGAAACACAGAAGGAATAACAGAAGGAGACAAGAGCAAATGCAGGGGGACTAAAAGGCGGGACAACAGAAACAGAGGGAATAACAGACGGAGACAAGAGGAACATGGGTAATAACTAGTGATGAGCGGGTTCGGTTCCTCGGAAACCGAACCCCCCCGAACTTCCCCCATTTTACACGGGTCCAAGGCATACTCGGATTCTCCCGTATGGCTCGGTTAACCCGAGCGTGCCAAACGTCATCATCCAGCTGTCGGATTCTCGCGAGATTTGGATTCTATATAAGCAGCCGCGCGTCGCCGCCATTTTCACTCGTGCATTGGAAATGTTAGGGAGAGGACGTGGCTGGCGTCCTCTCCGTTTATTAATGTTGCTGCAAATATTTGTGCTTATTGCTTAATTGTGGGGACTGGGGAGCAGCTGTATTATATAGGAGGAGTACAGTGCAGAGTTTTGCTGATCAGTGACCACCAGTTTTATCCGTTCTCTGTCTGAAAAACGCTCCATATCTGTGCTCAGTGTGCTGCATATATCTGTGCTCACACTGCTTTATTGTGGGGACTGGGGACCAGCAGTATTATATAGGAGGAGTGCAGTGCAGAGTTTTGCTGACCAGTGACCACCAGTATTATACGTTGTCTGCCTGAAAAACGCTCCATATCTGTGCTCAGTGTGCTGCATATATCTGTGCTCACACTGCTTTATTGTGGGGACTGGGGACCAGCAGTATTATATAGGAGGAGTACAGTGCAGAGTTTTGCTGACCAGTGACCACCAGTATTATACGTTGTCTGCCTGAAAAACGCTCCATATCTGTGCTCAGTGTGCTGCATATATCTGTGCTCACACTGCTTTATTGTGGGGACTGGGGACCAGCAGTATTATATAGGAGGAGTACAGAGCAGAGTTTTGCTGACCAGTGACCACCAGTATTATACGTTGTCTGCCTGAAAAACGCTCCATATCTGTGCTCAGTGTGCTGCATATATCTGTGCTCACACTGCTTTATTGTGGGGACTGGGGACCAGCAGTATTATATAGGTGGAGTACAGTGCAGAGTTTTGCTGACAGTGACCACCAGTATATATAGCAGTACGGTACGGAAGGCCACTGCTCTACCTACCTCTGTGTCGTCAAGTATACTATCCATCTAGATTCTATACCTGTGGTGCATTTTAGTTTTGCAGTTTGCTGACAGTGACCACCAGTATATATAGCAGTACGGTACGGAAGGCCACTGCTCTACCTACCTCTGTGTCATCAAGTATACTATCCATCTAGATTCTATACCTGTGGTGCATTTTAGTTTTGCAGTTTGCTGACAGTGACCACCAGTATATATAGCAGTACGGTATGGAAGGCCACTGCTCTACCTACCTCTGTGTCGTCAAGTATACTATCCATCTAGATTCTATACCTGTGGTGCATTTTAGTTTTGCAGTTTGCTGACAGTGACCACCAGTATATATAGCAGTACGGTACGGAAGGCCACTGCTCTACCTACCTCTGTGTCGTCAAGTATACTATCCATCTAGATTCTATACCTGTGGTGCATTTTAGTTTTGCAGTTTGCTGACAGTGACCACCAGTATATATAGCAGTACGGTACGGAAGGCCACTGCTCTACCTACCTCTGTGTCGTCAAGTATACTATCCATCTAGATTCTGTACCTGTGGTGCATTTTAGTTTTGCAGTTTGCTGACAGTGACCACCAGTATATATAGCAGTACGGTACGGAAGGCCACTGCTCTACCTACCTCTATGTCGTCAAGTATACTATCCATCTAGATTCTATACCTGTGGTGCATTTTAGTTTTGCAGTTTGCTGACAGTGACCACCAGTATATATAGCAGTACGGTACGGAAGGCCACTGCTCTACCTACCTCTGTGTCATCAAGTATACTATCCATCTAGATTCTATACCTGTGGTGCATTTTAGTTTTGCAGTTTGCTGACAGTGACCACGTGTATATATAGCAGTACGGTACGGAAGGCCACTGCTCTACCTACCTCTGTGTCGTCAAGTATACTATCCATCTAGATTCTATACCTGTGTGCATTTTAGTTTTGCAGTTTGCTGACAGTGACCACCAGTATATATAGCAGTACGGTATGGAAGGCCACTGCTCTACCTACCTCTGTGTCGTCAAGTATACTATCCATCTAGATTCTATACCTGTGGTGCATTTTAGTTTTGCAGTTTGCTGACAGTGACCACCAGTATATATAGCAGTACGGTACGGAAGGCGACTGCTCTACCTACCTCTGTGTCGTCAAGTATACTATCCATCTAGATTCTATACCTGTGGTGCATTTTAGTTTTGCAGTTTGCTGACAGTGACCACCAGTATATATAGCAGTACGGTACGGAAGGCCACTGCTCTACCTACCTCTGTGTCGTCAAGTATACTATCCATCTAGATTCTATACCTGTGGTGCATTTTAGTTTTGCAGTTTTCTGACAGTGACCACCAGTATATATAGCAGTACGGTACGGAAGGCCACTGCTCTACCTACCTCTGTGTCGTCAAGTATACTATCCATCTAGATTCTATACCTGTGTGCATTTTAGTTTTGCAGTTTGCTGACAGTGACCACCAGTATATATAGCAGTACGGTACAGAAGGCCACTGCTCTACCTACCTCTGTGTCGTCAAGTATACTATCCATCTAGATTCTATACCTGTGGTGCATTTTAGTTTTGCAGTTTGCTGACAGTGACCACCAGTATATATAGCAGTACGGTACGGAAGGCCACTGCTCTACCTACCTCTGTGTCATCAAGTATACTGTCCATCTAGATTCTATACCTGTGGTGCATTTTAGTTTTGCAGTTTGCTGACAGTGACCACCAGTATATATAGCAGTACGGTACGGAAGGCCACTGCTCTACCTACCTCTGTGTCGTCAAGTATACTATCCATCTAGATTCTATACCTGTGGTGCATTTTATTTTTGCAGTTTGCTGACAGTGACCACCAGTATATATAGCAGTACGGTACGGAAGGCGACTGCTCTACCTACCTCTGTGTCGTCAAGTATACTATCCATCTAGATTCTATACCTGTGGTGCATTTTAGTTTTGCAGTTTGCTGACAGTGACCACCAGTATATATAGCAGTACGGTACGTAAGGCCACTGCTCTACCTACCTCTATGTCGTCAAGTATACTATCCATCTAGATTCTATACCTGTGGTGCATTTTAGTTTTGCAGTTTGCTGACAGTGACCACCAGTATATATAGCAGTACGGTACGGAAGGCCACTGCTCTACCTACCTCTGTGTCGTCAAGTATACTATCCATCTAGATTCTGTACCTGTGGTGCATTTTAGTTTTGCAGTTTGCTGACAGTGACCACCAGTATATATAGCAGTACGGTACAGAAGGCCACTGCTCTACCTACCTCTATGTCGTCAAGTATACTATCCATCTAGATTCTATACCTGTGGTGCATTTTAGTTTTGCAGTTTGCTGACAGTGACCACCAGTATATCTAGCAGTACGGTACGGAAGGCCACTGCTCTACCTACCTCTGTGTCATCAAGTATACTATCCATCTAGATTCTATACCTGTGGTGCATTTTAGTTTTGCAGTTTGCTGACAGTGACCACCAGTATATATAGCAGTACGGTACGGAAGGCCACTGCTCTACCTACCTCTGTGTCGTCAAGTATACTATCCATCTAGATTCTATACCTGTGTGCATTTTAGTTTTGCAGTTTGCTGACAGTGACCACCAGTATATATAGCAGTACGGTACGGAAGGCCACTGCTCTACCTACCTCTGTGTCGTCAAGTATACTATCCATCTAGATTCTATACCTGTGTGCATTTTAGTTTTGCAGTTTGCTGACAGTGACCACCAGTATATATAGCAGTACGGTACGGAAGGCCACTGCTCTACCTACCTCTGTGTCGTCAAGTATACTATCCATCTAGATTCTATACCTGTGGTGCATTTTAGTTTTGCAGTTTTCTGACAGTGACCACCAGTATATATAGCAGTACGGTACGGAAGGCCACTGCTCTACCTACCTCTGTGTCATCAAGTATACTATCCATCTAGATTCTATACCTGTGGTGCATTTTAGTTTTGCAGTTTGCTGACAGTGACCACCAGTATATATAGCAGTACGGTACGGAAGGCCACTGCTCTACCTACCTCTGTGTCGTCAAGTATACTATCCATCTAGATTCTATACCTGTGGTGCATTTTAGTTTTGCAGTTTGCTGACAGTGACCACCAGTATATATAGCAGGACGGTACGGAAGGCCACTGCTCTACCTACCTCTGTGTCGTCAAGTATACTATCTGATAATGTCAATTATTATCTTTAAACATAAAGCTATAACTTTAAATACACCTTTATCGTGGGGCCGCTGCGGCCCCACGATTGAATACACACGCTACGTACTGTGTACGCTATTTGCGTACAGAGTCCTATAGCTTACGGACTTAGCGTACAGGACGCCGCACCGGGAGTACAAAGTACAGACCGCGCGCACACAATAGGATGATAGATTTTAAACCTTGCTAGTGATACAATGTAATGATACGTTTATGCTTTAAACCTTCTGCAGCACGGCACTGTAATGATGATACACTTTAAACCTTAAGTAGCACCGGCGATACAAAGTACCCGCAGTGCGTACACCTTAACAATGCTTATCCACCTTAAACAGGTTAAACTACTTTAAAAGCCCAGGCAAGATAGAGAAACACAACACTGTTTGTATTTGAAACCACAGGGTTCTAAAGCCTCCGTGGATTGATTCTAATAAAAGGTAAAACAATACAAGTCATACACTACAAACTAACAAGTAAATCTAAACAGAATAATGGAGAATAATGGCTACAGAGAATATACATACGTGAGAATGTTTCGCAAGCGCAACCTGAATTCAGTCCTCAGCTATCAGGGAGAAAGCCTTCAGAGTCTTGTGTGACCAAGCCTGCTGCAAGCTCTATTTATTCACTTAATCCAAAACAATACAATGGTCACTGTAATCCCTTTGTCTATTGGACACAGAGATGTTCATTTACTTTACAGGAGAGGTCATAGGTGGATTTGAAAAGGTGGGCTGTGTCTTTCCCCAACTGCTCTAGTGGGTGGTATCCTCTGGATTCCCCCCCCCCCCCGCATACACAATACACAGTAAACACAGTCAATGTTCATATTCTACTTTTGCACATAACTATACGCAGGAACATGCAATCTTCTCCTAACTAACACCGGAATGTTACTCTCAAAATACCCTACAGCTGGACACTAGACATCACCTTTCAACCTTTATCTGACCCTTCCTATCATGCAAAGAGGAATCTCTCTGTCCAGGAACTGTTTAAACTAACATTATTTGCTGACATGGTCTAGGGGAACTATGGGTACAAAATGCATTATTTCGGTTAAATATGCTACGTTCGAGTCGCACGCTATACGCGTACACAAACTCCGCCGTAAATACACATCTCATGCGCACGAGACGCTGGAGCATCTCTTACGCAACTTGCGGGTATGTGTACGCACGGGGGACCAGGTGCACGAGCAGCGTGCATGTGCATGAGGGGTTAGTACAAGGGATATGCATTATGATATTTTTCGACTTTGACAGTCCACCCTTTGGCAGTCAACAATAACTGCCACTATCTAATCAATTAAGCAAAAAAATATACAATACAATGAAATACCTATAAATGATTGGGTGGAGGGAGGAGAGGAGGAGGTGGGAAATGTATGACCTAGTGGGATAGTAAAAGCATGTATGTATGAAATTCATGTCTGAGGGGTCATGTATCATCGTTCCGTACATGTTCTAGATAAGCTTCGAGGTATTGCGAAGTATACATTAAATCCTTCTTATCCCGTATTAAGGGTCTGTAAGTGGGCTAGCAAACACTACCGAGCTCTTTTCGGCTTCTTGTTTCAAACAAATGGGGTGCACATTAGTTGATGACACATGGAGGGGGAAAACATGTAAGTGCTAATATATGTACCTATATCACCTGTCGACTATGTGTGTCACTACCTGAAGATCGTAGAGATGAAGATAAGAAACATATGTCACAAATACATTCATATGATAATGTGTGTAATTGTCTTTGGGTGTCTGTTGAAGTCTTGTCCGGATAGGTGTATCTTTGCTGTGGGTGATAAGCAAAGTCTTTCAAGTGTCCATACAAAGTCTTTTAAAGTCTCTAAAGTGTCTCGCAAAGTCTGTGAAAAAGTTCATCAAATGTCTGTAGAAATGTTCATCAACGGTCTGTAGAAGTGTGCATCAAAATCTTCTTCCGAGTGGATGTTTTTTTACCTTGGAGAAAAACAAATGAGAAACGGGTGAAAGAAACGGACCGTGGAATCACGTCTTATCACAACATTGTCTCAATTGATGGGTCATAAATTAAACCAGTTGGTGTAACAATGCCCTCGCTCCTTAAACTCATCACTTTGGTACTGCGCTTGCAATGCATTAAAATCCGAACACATCTAAATATCAAACCAATCATTATGACAACTCCCAGGATACAAAGGAGAAATTTCCCTACATTCACGATAACATTTTGAGCCCATTTCCTAAACCTGAGTACCAATTGCGTGGGTTCAACCATGAAACCCAGCCGGTCAGTTCATTACTCACAGCAGTAAGGGTAAGGTTGTGTCTCCTTCGGAACTCCCACTTCAATTGCAAGATATCGTCCATCTTTTGATCTATGACCTTGGTTGGGTCATCGGTGCTGTTTGTGATATATGTACAGCACTTCACACCATACTGAGTTGCTAGGGTGACACAATACCCGCCTGTCACTGCCGTGATGTAATTGAGAACCATCCTGTGCTGGATCAGTTCCGTTTTGTAAGCTTGCAATTCCCTCCCAGTATACCTGAAGGTGTCATCATACATCTCGGTGATATTGTCTATCAGGTTCGCTAGCGCATGAATATATCTAAAATTCATAATTCCTCTGGCGGTATGGGTGATATCTAACGCGAGTAGGAATTGAATCCCGGTGGATTCGTGGATCAAATCAGAGGCTGCATGCTCTGTCCTATCTAGAAGGTGTCTTTTAACAATGTGTTCATAGTGAGTATGAGTGTAAGGAGCTTGAGCATTGCGGTGAACGTCTTTCATCTTATTATGGGTAATGGTCATTACTTCTGGCAACACTCTTCCAATGTAACACAATCCCTCTGAGTTTGGGGCAAGCCACTTATACGCCTTCCTCCCACATATGAAATATGCATCATCGGGGAGGACATATGGGACAGAATATGACATCACCATATTGCAACCTTCCAGGTGAAAAATCCTATCCCTAACTTTCTCATCTGTTCAGTACACGTATCAGGCTGTATGATATGCGCACAGTATCCTGGTGACACTTCTCCAACCCGCATGGTCCTACCTCCCAGAGTATACCTATACCGAAAATATCTCCCACCGTTGGCTATTTGCTGTATAAGTTCTGAGTCTACGGGCATTCTATCGGCTCTGTGTGAAAATGCCATGGTTTGGTTGTTCCATGTCACTTCCCAATTTCCCAGCTTTCGGGGATTGGAAATGTTAAAACATACTAAGGACCTATCCACATGATATTGGTGGAGCTTCAAACTAGGAGGCCTAGAAATATTAAATTTCTTGTCCACCGGTCTCCCACCCCTTAATTCAAGTACCTCATCTATTGTTAAAGAGTATGGTACTAGTCCTGACTTGCTCTGACCTTGAGGTACTTGTGAGCGCACCCAGCATTCTGTTTGGTTTAAAACCTTACCCACTAATGAGTGATAGTCACTCAATGGATGACGGTCCATGTTGATATTAAGGCTGGACTGACATCTCTGGATGCACCCGTCCTCAACTATGTTTTCACAATTCCTACAGATACAATTCTCCTCAGCTAACAATCCTTCACAATGTCTCCTAGTGTCATGACTACCAGATCGTTTTCTGATACTCGCCTTTGCTCGGTGACTGTGTTGCTCTTGGAATTCTACTAATCCGTCCTTGTCATCAGAACCCATTCCAGATCCTTTCTCAACCTCTCTGGTACTCTCACCGAAATAGACTGTTCTGGTCAACAACAGGGTCAACAGGAAAACCCGGAACGCAGTCTCTTGGGGTAAGTCCATCTTGCAGGACGAGAAAGAAAGAGTGGTAATGGGAGGTAAAGAAATAATAGAAGGGAAAGAAAACTGGTACGATAACCGCCTCTAGTCTTGTTGTTCTTCTTGCTCAGATGTCGTCTCAACAGTGCTGCCTCTCAGTCTTCCCGAAACGGACACTCCAGTGATACGATATTCTTCCCGAATCAGCGACTTTTCTGTAGGGAGCATAAATCTTGCATTACCATTTGTTTAACTGTTGTTTGACATACCATCCGTAGAACATGAAAAAACAAAAAGAGAGAGAATAATAGAAAAAGAGAAAAATTGTCAGATTTCTGTTCACCATCAGGCTGTCACACAAACATGTCTATCGGTATCTCTGCACAGTCTCCCCCACCAGTATTTCCACTCTTCACTCTCTGTGCATGGCCAGGCACAATTTACCTGGCCGCCCCTGTGTCTACAAGGAATGACCTACCAATTATATCAACTGTGACCTCAGGTTTACTACCTAGGCTAATAATCAACTTCACAAGGCTGCAAATTACAGGTGCGGCCCAAAATTTTTCCTATATGATCCCTGATTACAATTACGTGCGTCATACAGTGTGTCATGTTCTGGTCTAGGGGGTCTGACTTTATGTGTGCTGTTACAGTTGCTGGCATAATGCCCTTCCCTTTTACACAGATAACAAACTCTTGGCTTCCTCCATGTGCAAGGGGCCTGGGGTTTTTGTCGAGTTGATGCCTCTTCCAATGCTTGGATGCTCATCACCATCAACTGCTCTCCCTGTGCTTCCCTGGTTCTTTGGATATTACGGTCATGCTCGATAGCGGACTCTCTTAATGCAGCCACCAAGATACTTCTCCAGTTAGGTTGAGTGGTTTGTACCCTGGTTCTCAACGCTTCCTTTAAACCTTCCATTAATACGGACACCGCTACCTCCCTATGGTGCACATTATCCTTAATGTCTTTGATCCCAGTATATCTAGCCATTTCCTGCAGTGCTCGGTGGAAATAGTCAGAAGCAGTTTCACCTTCTTTTTGTCTAATGGAGAAAATTTTATTCCACTTGACAACAGTTGGGAAATATACTCCTAATTGCAGATTGATTTGTCGTACATTCTTCTGAGTGTATTCCTCAGTGAGAGGTACTTCTGCGTCTAATTTACAATCAGTAATGAATTTTTCAGGGTCAATATTGGAGGGTAGACATACTTGTAGCACTGTTCGCCAATCTTTGTTTGTGGGTTCGGTGGCATTACCTAATTCTTTAATAAACTTCTGGCATGCAACTAGATCTTTCCTGGGATCGGGAAATTCAGACATAATTGTTCTCAATTCTGCCTGGGACCAGGGACAATGCATAGCAATATCCTTGACGGGAGTGACTCCCTGAGCGTCAGCCCTCCCATTGGGGACTGCGATCACCCTGACAGGATTTAGTTCAATTACACCATTTTGTGTTGACTCTACAATGTGAGGTGCAATTGTCTGTGCATAATGTACAATACCGTACTTACCTGTGGACATGACCTCACCTGACCATCCGTTAGGGGGGTTAACTACTGCTCTTACCGATTGGGCCGTGCCCACCTGGGTATCTTGTATGGTGGCTGCTAGAGAAAGTGCCGACATCGTGCTGGGCTCACTTTCTTGCTTGTAATCCTGAGGGAAGTTTAAAATGGGGTGCAACTTGCACGGGTTAGAATTTATACATTTATCAGTTTTACTCCTATCGTCATTAATACATTTATTACATTTACTCTTATTGTTATTAATACATTTATTAAGTGCACTATTATCGTCATATACCAGTATGCCATTCTCTGTAGCCATCATCTCTCCTGTTATGTACAGTGGTTGTGCAGTTGCCATCAGTTTCCTGCTAGGGTTAGAACCAGCTGTGTAAGCTAATTCCCTCTGCATATCACTTTCTCGATGCCATAAATGTAAACAGATTGTGTGTCTGATCCTCTGTTTCTGGGATTTTATGAGACAGATCCTAAGCCTTAGATTATGCAATACCTCTGAGTCAAAACTACCTATCCCAGGAAATGGTGCTTTATCCCCCACAGTCATTCGTGTCCATTCATCACAAAAGGTCTCAGTGTGGGGACCATACTTCCCCCACATTACTAACCGAGCAGACCCCCGGGGTCTGAGCTCTGCAGTCTGAACCCTGACTGCTAAACGTCCCTGTGTTATGCACTTGGCTTCCATTGTGGACCTTTTTAACACAGAAAAACTTCGTAAAATGCACCAAACACAGTAGTCTATGGTGGAAATCCTTAAAGCTCTTCCACTGAACTTCTTCTGCTCCGAGTATCCCCGGTCCGCCTTCTAGCAGACACGTGTAGCCATTGCAGGCCCTACCTCTAGAGATTTTCCTGAGAGACCAGCGAAAATTCCCTAAACCTTTACTTTACACAAATCACGCTTGCATGTGCTCCCTACAACGCGTATGATAACAAGATTTACACACAAATATGCAAAACCTCGTATCACGTTGCATCACGTGTTGCCCATACAACCGTGCGGTCCAATCGTACTGCTTATAGACACTTGCTATCTATAAATGGTAGGATCACTGGAGTCTCCCTACTGTGCTCCAAAACAGCCGGAGCGTAATACCACGAAAACTTTATCACACTCCGTCGCACGTGTTCACCTAGACCGTGCTTCACCAAGTTTCACCAAGCTTCACCAAGATCACCAAGTTCACCAAGACCACCAAGCGGGGTTCAATACACACATACCTTTTTCAGCCCACACTATCATTCTATAGTTTTCTGATCAGAATAATCCTTTCCTGTTAACTGATAGCTTTCCCCAGAGGCAATACAGAAAAAAGTTTTTTTTAAACTAAATATTGGAAACTGATTGATTTGTGCTATTATCGCGTAGCTACCGTCTCGCCTAAACTGAAACAATGCTATTGTGTGATTTGTATTTAGTGGGCGTATCTGTACGCACGTTGCGTAAAATACGCCACGTGTGTAGGCCTTTGCGTTGCATACGCAGTCCCGCACGTTGTCCGGGACACGTGTACAAAGGCCGGATATGTCCGCAGCAATACAAATAACACTCTTCTATAAATGTAAATGATATTCAACTATAATTGCTTACCAAACACCACACAGTATCTCCTGTATAAACCTTTATAACTAGGCCAGGCTGCGTGTGTGTTTTACACGTACTCCCTTAAATATTACTCTATATTTTTAACTAAATAGCAACAAATTTTTCAGCACGGGTCAAAATAGATCTAATAATCAATGCTAATGGCAACAAGCGAGTAGATATGCAGAATACACAAAATACAGGTCTAAATGAATCTAGTAATCAATGCTTCCAATAGTATGATTCATATTGGATAGCTATCTTGCAGAACATACATTGATATAAACACACACACATAATTAGAATATTATATCTATGTACCATTCACTGGTCTCCTGAGACTCATTTACTCATTAAGTGCTTCTAATTTGCATATGAATGTGCTTTTGACTGTCTGTGAAGGTGGTTTTTCACTGCTAGGAAAAAGCAGTTGCACAGGTTAATTTGCATTTCAATGGCTATCTTACAACAAGCAGAGTTTAACTGAATCCTAGAGGTAAAGAAAAACAAATAAACTTTGTTTATATCTGTATGTGGTTCTTACATCACGTATTCATCTTACTATTAACTTTTATTAAGCCCCATCTGAATCTATTTGTAATTGACTATGGCATGGGTTAAATAAATGCATTGGTAACTCATAAATGGTGATTTCTTTTTGACCAAGGACGGCTGATTATTCCGGCAGTGAAAATCAGCCATTTAGAAAAAAATGACCTTCCCAAAATGGCCGCTGCTCCTCCCCCTTCCACATCCATAAGGGTTACACAAAATGGTGGACAGGCCATGTGGTTAGTCCAAAATGGAGGACAAACCATGCGGCTTCCTTTGTCACTAAGAAATCACACACCATGCGAGCCCCTGAAGTTATTTTACCTTGTTTTGCAACAATATGATCAGATATGCAGAGTACAGGTGTATGCTTGTATTGTGTGCGCATTTGGCGCAAAACAGAAATTTACAGATTTAAAATAGCTTTGCGTTCTTATCTTCCGGATCCCACCAGCATCCCAACAAACCTTGCAGAGCAGACACCATCTTATCAGCAATGAAATAGGGTTTACCAGTGTATTCTACAGCCAAAAAACTTACGTAGGATACCTGTCCGCTCTTTTGCTGATAGGTAGAGTCTGCTTTAACCTGCTAGGCTGTGGGTATGAGGAAAACCAGGACGTGGCCCCCAATTGATAATGTCAATTATTATCTTTAAACATAAAGCTATAACTTTAAATACACCTTTATCGTGGGGCCGCTGCGGCCCCACGATTGAATACACACGCTACGTACTGTGTACGCTATTTGCGTACAGAGTCCTATAGCTTACGGACTTAGCGTACAGGATGCCGCGCCGGGAGTACAAAGTACACACCGCGCGCACACAATAGGATGATAGATTTTAAACCTTGCTAGTGATACAATGTAATGATACATTTATGCTTTAAACCTTCTGCAGCACGGCACTGTAATGATGATACACTTTAAACCTTAAGTAGCACCGGCGATACAAAGTACCCGCAGTGCGTACACCTTAACAATGCTTATACACCTTAAACAGGTTAAACTACTTTAAAAGCCCAGGCAGGATAGAGAAACACAACACCGTTTGTATTTGAAACCACAGGGTTCTAAGGCCTCCGTGGATTGATTCTATTAAAAGGTAAAACAACACAAGTCATACACTACAAACTAACAAGTAAATCTAAACAGAATAATGGAGAATAATGGCTACAGAGAATATACATACGTGAGAATGTTTCGCAAGCGCAACCTGAATTCAGTCCTCAGCTATCAGGGAGAAAGCCTTCAGAGTCTTGTGTGACCAAGCCTGCTGCAAGCTTTATTTATTCACTTCATCCAAAACAATACAATGGTCACTGTAATCCCTTTGTCTATTGGACACAGAGATGTTCATTTACATTACAGGAGAGGTCATAGGTGGATTTGAAAAGGTGGGCTGTGTCTTTCCCCAACTGCTCTAGTGGGTGGTATCCTCTGGATCCCCCCCCCCGCATACACAATACACAGTAAACACAGTCAATGTTCATATTCTACTTTTGCACATAACTATACGCAGGAACATGCAATCTTCTCCTAACTAACACCGGAATGTTACTCTCAAAATACCCTACAGCTGGATACTAGACATCACCTTTCTTTTTTTGTATAATCTGTTTTTATTGAAACAAATAATGACTTATAACAACTTGTAAACATATCTGAGTATCAATCAACGGCGTAATAAAGTGACAAATTTGAGCATGGCCAAATTGGTTGCCGAGCGTTCAATATAGTTACAGTCTATATTAACATTTTGAACTGAGAAACATGATAGAGCTTAGGTATAGAACAAGAAAAGAAAACAACAAAAAAGAGAGGTGACTGAACCGAGTATGCTGAGAAAAGGAGGGTAGAATATATGTAATTAATTGATAGCTTTAAACATATTGGTCCGGAACCTTTGTCACATAGCGAACAACAGAGTGGCCCCCACCACCCGCTCATTTCGCAGAGGAAATGTAAGTCTTATACGACTCAGAGCTCTTGTATTCTATCCAAGGCCACCACATAGCAATAAATTCAGAGCGTCTGTCTCCAGCGCTCAATAGTACATCTTCCATATTCATGTAATAGTCTAGTCTGGAGAACCAGGTATGCTGTGTAGGAGGACTAGCGGATCTCCACAAAGTGGGGATTACTGCCCGTGCGGCATTGCCAAGGTGTCTTAGCAAAGACGACTTGTAAGTAGAGATTGGGGTAGTGGAGTGGTTTAGCAACCAAAAGGCCGGGTCAGTTGGGACAGGAGCATGTAGGATATCACCAGAAATAGAAATTACATCATCCCAGAAACTTTTAATAAGGGGCAGGTCCACCAGATATGTAGCAGAGAGCCTAGGTCCCTATGGCACCTCCAGCAGGCAGGTGAAATAGATGGGGAAATGACGTGTAGGAGGGTAGGGTGTCTGTACCATCTCATCAGGATCTTGTATTGTGTTTCTCTGACCTGTATACATATGGAGCTCTTATGGGCTTTAAGAAAAATAGAGTCCCATTCCCTGTCTGAGAGTGAGATGTTCAGATCCCTCTCCCATTTTTGGGTGAAGAGGGGAGGGGTCGGGGAGTCAGATGTACATAGGAGGCTATACAGGGTGGACACAGTATGTAAGGGATTCATGGGGGCCACACACATTTTTTCAAACGCGGTCTGCTCCCTTGACGCCTGACGGTACATATTATCCGTGTATAGAAAGTGTCGGACCTGCAGGAACTTCCAGAAGTCCGTCTGTGGGATTTCCCATTTCTCTCGTATCTCTGAGAACTGCTTAATCCCAGACGGGTGATCTAGCTGACCTACTCTAAAAAGTCCCTCTAACGCCCAATTTTTATAATATCCCAGTGAGAGGCCAGGTGGGAAGGTCGGGTTGCTCAAAAAGGAGGTGAGGGGGCCAAAAGCAGAGGAGATGTACGGTCTTCGCCGTATCCCTTTCCAAAAAGAAAGTGTAGGAGAAATAGTGGGGTGAGGGTGTAGCAGTCTGGGCAAGGCCGGGAGCCAAGGGAAGATTTCTGGGAACAGTTGTAAGCATAAACCCTCCAAGACCACCCATTGTTTAATCTCCCGGTTCCTGGTCCAATCCAAGACTCTGTTTAGGAGGATTGCCTGGTAATAAGTTTTAATATCTGGGAGTAGGAACCCACCTTTTTGAGGCGGGCGAGTCAGGATGGCTCTATTAATTCTGGGTCTCTTACGACGCCAAATAAATTGCTGGATCAGAGATCCTATAGTCCGGAACCAGGAGTCAGGGATCTGAATTGGTAAGGTCTGGAGGAGATAAAGCAGTTTGGGTAATGTGTTCATCTTTACAACGTTAATTCTACCTAGCCAAGAGAGATTATGGTATTGCCATCTGCAATAATCATTTCTAATGGCCTGGAAAATGGGGTGGAAGTTCAAGGACAGTAGACGTGAAGGGTCGCTGGAAAGCTGGACTCCCAGGTATGTGATGTGGGAGTCCCGCCATTGAAAAGGGAATGTGGCTTTCAGACCAGTTAGGACCGAATGGGGGGTTGAGATATGAAGGGCATTGGATTTAGATGTGTTAATTTTAAAACCTGATAGTGAGCCGAAGATGTCCAATTCACTCATCAGGTTAGGAAGTGAGAGCGCGGGGTGTGTGACCGTCGTCAGCAAATCGTCTGCAAATAGGGCAAGTTTATATTCTATGTTACCTATTTGTAGCCCCTTAATCTTGTCATTCGCTCTAATAGCCCTGGCCAGGGCTTCAATACAAAGAACAAAAATCAGGGGAGACAAGGGGCAACCCTGCCTTGTTCCGTTACTTATAAGGAAGTTGTCAGAAAGGGTCCCATTAACCCGGATCTTGGCCGATGGTTGTGTATAGAGTGACAATATTCTATGGAGGGCTCGTGGGCCCAACCCAATATGCTCCAGCACCGCCCTCATGAAATCCCAATTTACCCTGTCGAAAGCCTTTACGGCGTCTATAGACAACAACACAGTGGATGACTTGCTGCTAGAGGCCAAATGGATGAGGTTGAGGAGTTTTGTCGTGTTATCTTTTGCTTCACGGCCGGGGACAAAGCCCACCTGGTCGTTATGGACGAGCGACGGGAGAAATTCATTCAATCTAAGAGCCATTAATTTCGCAAAAAATTTGAGATCTAGATTAAGCAGGGATATTGGCCTGTAGCTGGAGCATACTGAGGGGTCCTTTCCTTGTTTAGGGATCACCGTAATGTGGGCCTCAAGTGATTGTCTAGTGAAGTGGTTGTCAGCGGAAATGGAGTTAAAGGCCCGCAGTAATTTGGGAGCGAGAGCTTCCTTAAATGTCTTATAATAGGTGGCTGTGAAGCCATCTGGGCCCGGACTTTTGCGTAGGGGAGCGGTAGAGATAACGTGTTCCACCTCAGTCAAAGTGAAAGGTGCTTCTAGGGAGTCTCGATCAGACATTGACAACTGAGGGAATGCACGTCAGCTAAGTATTTCCTGGATCTCAACATATTTGAAAGGGGGTCATGGGCTTGGGAAGGGTCACCTAGGTTGTATAGAGTATTGTAATAATCTTTAAAGCATGCTGCTATCTCCGGGGACTTAAAGCATACGGAACCCGTATTATTTTTCATAGAGGGAATAAAGGAGGCCAGTCTCTGGGATCTAAGTGCCTGGGCCAGCAGGCGTCCCGGCTTATTTCCCCACTTATAATATTTGCTATTACATTTACGCAATGAGGCTTGGGTTTTATTATTAAGGGTTGATCGGAGTTGCGTTCGAGCTTCAGACAGCTCCACTAGATCCGATGAGGACAGGGAGGATTTGTGACGGGACTCTAAGGAATGAATTTTATGCAGTAGTGTGGTGACTAAGGCCTGACTGTTCTTCTTCACAAAGGAGCCTAGTTGGATCAGTTTACCCCGTATAACACATTTGTGGGCCTCCCAAATCATAATTTCGGATAGTTCCCCTGTATCATTAATGTCAAAATAATCAGATAATGCCTTATCTAATTCTGATCTGCAATATTCATCGTACAGAAGGGATTCATTAAGACGCCAGGTCCAAGGACCAGGGGTTCGGGAGGGGGCCGAGAGGGACAAGAAAACTGGGGCATGGTCTGACCAAGTAATGGAACCAATAGAGGTCTCTACTATAAGGGGGAGGTGTTTATGGCTCAAAAACAAATAGTCTAGGCGTGAGTAAACCTGATGTGGGTGCGAGAAAAATGAAAAGTCTCTGTCCGTGGGATGTGTGACCCGCCAAGAGTCAGCTAATTGAAATTCGTGGAAGACCTTCCTAACCTGTCTATATTTGTGTTCAGAGAATTTAGGGCTGGCGGGGAGGTGTCGATGGAGGGGTCCATGGACCAGTTTAGGTCGCCTCCTAGAACTACTATACCCACCATAAGGGCTTCAAGTCGGGGAAGGTGGGATCGAAAAAAGGACAATTGGCCCTGGTTTGGAGTGTAGAGGGCTATGAGGGTGTACGCCTGGGAAAATATATTGCATTGGACTACTAGTAATCTCCCTGGAACTAGTTTATGGACAGAGACATTAGTCACTTGGAGGGTTTTGGAAAAAATTATAGCGACCCCTTTAGATTTACTTTCAGGATTGTTGGAATAGAAAGCAAGGGGAAATCTTTGATTTACTAAGGAGGGCCCACGAGCAGAGATCTTAAAATGTGTCTCCTGAATCAGAGCCACATCTACTCTGTCAGATCGTAGCGTCCGAAGTAAAAGGGACCGTTTCTCGGGGGTGTTAAGCCCTTTTGCATTAATCGAGGTGAATTTAAGTATACCCGGGAAAGACATCACATCGTATCATAACACAGGAAAGCATAGTGCTCGGACAGTTCACCAAAAAAAATAAAAAAACGATAAGGAAGAGAAGAATGGAAAAAAGAGCAAGTCATAGAGAATAGAAACATCATGAACATAGAAACATCCGCAATGGGGAAGTAGGTAAGTATATTTACTAGCATCCCCATGAGGCACAACGGCTGTGTGCGGGACTGGGGTAAGGGAGTCACCCCCACAGGCACCAATTCTTAGCATAAACATTGTAAGAAAACGATATTAACTAAAGAAAAATCGTAATGATCAGTAGTATTAACCGGTAGAAACAATTAACTACCTTCTAGTAAAGTCATATCACTGTACTCCAGGGCTGAAGAGGGAACCGGGGGGGACACAGTAAGGCGAGGCAGAAGTGGCACAAGGCCACATAGAACGTGTCTCATCCGGTCCATCATGGTTAGCATATTCAGTCCTCCTGAAGAAAACGAAAAGGATCAATTGGCAGATTAGTAAGGAGCAGTATCTTCAGGTAGGGGAGGAATCCTGGCGTGTAGGGAGTGGTTTTGAAGGTTTCTTTTGAGAGCTGCCAACCACTTGCCACGGTGCTCCATTCCCCGCAGGCTGCGGTGGGTGTAGATCCGGGAGGATGAAGTCCCAATCCGGGATCTTCAATGGTGGGAGACCGAGATCGGAGCAGAAGGTGGGGAGGTCCGATGGGGTATGGAGGGTGTACATCTTTCCTGAAGACGATACCTGTAGGCTGAAAGGGAAACCCCATCTGTACTTCAACTGTCGTTTGCGGAGTTCTTCCGTGAGGGGGCGGAGGATCTTTCTTTGTTGGAGGGTATGCCAAGAGAGGTCTTGAAAGATGGAGATAGGGTCGCCGTTGAGGACCAGGTCATCTATATGATGGGCTTTATTCATAATTTCTTCCTTCTGAGAATAATAATGGAGTCGACATATGACGTCTCGGGGTCGATCGGAAGAAAGCCCCCTCGGCTTGAGAGCGCGATGGGCTCTGTCGAACGTTATGACGGCAGCTGGGTCATTACCCAGGATTGTGTTGAATATTTTCGTCAAGGCGTCTACTAAGCCTGTCTGGGGGACCTCCTCAGGAATACCTCTCACCCGGACATTGTTCCTCCTACCTCTGTTATCCAAATCTAATACACGGGTCCGCAGTGATCGGATTTCATCCGACTGGGTTTTAATAACATCCGTTAAGGACCCCATAAAGGTATCAGTAGAGTCTCAATGTTCCTCCAGCGTGGTCATCCTATCAGAAAGCTGCGAGATATCACGTTTGATAGATGCCAGCTCTCTTCGCATGGTGTCTTGGAGATCCTGCTTAGTTGGGAGTGTTTTCATAAATTGCAGGATATCTTGAAGAGCGGTATCGCTGTGAGTGTGTGAGGTAGATTGCTCCATCATTAACGGGGAGGCAGTGGAGGTGGAATGACAGGAAGACGGGCTTGAGGGGGAGAGGTCTCCAGAAAGCCTTGCAGGAGTAGGTTGTAGGAACGATCTCATTCCCGGTTGGGTCGCGGTCTTCTTAGGTTGTGTAGTATTACATTTCTTTCTCCCGGATCTGACCATGCTTAGAAGAGGGTAGGTGAGTACGTGATTGCAAGAGATGGCATGATCTTAATCCCGGTGTTGCTCGGTATGCTGTGAAGTGCCTACAGCATGGTGACTCCCAGTGGAATAGCACTAACACGCCATTAATCGATTACCGCCATTAAAAATAACAGGTACATAGTGGGCACTGGATCCCGCCTCATCAGTAATGCGGAGGCAGGTGCGGGACTCCCGTATCACCGGCTCTCAGAGGGCGGCTCACGGTTCTTTTGCAAATTCTATCAGGCAAGTATAAAGGCACTTGAGTTGCACATATATAACTATGTATATGGGTGGGCCACTAGGGGGAGCTCCAACCCAAGATGTGTACCTCAAAGGGCACTGCCACTGTGAAATAGGAAATAGGCCCGCTGATCAAATGGAATGCAAAAAAATATATATATATCCGAACTGTATAATATTAAAGAGGTAAAGTGCCTTCTAGGGATCTCTACATATGCTGTGGGGCACAATAGAGTCGTTGGTGCAGTTCATTTCAGGGGTGTATTTACACCAGTGAGCTGTATGTAGTATGGAGGAGCAATGATCATCCCCTGGAGCTGGAATAAAGAAATGGCCACTTATCAGGCCTGCAGCGGGTGGAGGGGGGTTCATATACATGAAACAGGCGTCTGGAGGTATGTGTTCAGGGCCCGTCGTGTCCACGCCCCGTTCCCGGAACTCGCGGCCGGATCCCCTCTTAACTTTAATCCCCGGCTTTCCAGTACGGGATGTGGAGGCCTCAGCCGTCGGTTCTGTGTTGAGAGCGGCCGTAGATGGGTGTCAGCGGGGGGGTGGGAGAAGCGCCACGTGTGCTGCAGAGCCGCCGGGCGGCGAGGGATCAGCAGGCAAGGAAAACTTACGCGCCGTCACCTCCGCCGGGTCCGCAGGCTTTCAGGGCCGCTGTCTCCGCCGCCGGGTCTCGTACGTAGGGACCCGAGGGGTCACCGCTTCCACCTCTCGCAGCTTCCTTCTCCTCGCGCCGCCGCCGCCAGGCGTGAGTGGGTGTAGGCGCCTCCGCTTCCGAGATCCAGGGCAGAGATGCAACACTTGGCCGAGTGTCGAGTCTGGGGGGGGGGGATCTCCACTACAGTCCCCGGCTTCACAGGGAGGGGTAGGCCACAACCCGCAAGGACCCTTAAAAGGGTCCCCCGGCTCCGCAGTCGCTACCCCCCGGGCAGGTGAGCTAAAGAGTAGCCTCAGGATATGATAAGGTCGGTGGGAGTCCTAAATAATTTGTTTTTAAACAAAAAGCCTGGAAAGCTAGCAGGAGCTCCTGATAAACCCTGCTACTCAGCTTGCTGGCCAGACCACGCCCCCTCGACATCACCTTTCAACCTTTATCTGACCCTTCCTATCATGCAAAGAGGAATCTCTCTGTCCAGGAACTGTTTAAACTAACATTACTCGCTGACATGGTCTAGGGGAACTATGGGTACAAAATGCATTATTTGGGTTAAATATGCTACGTTCGAGTCGCACGCTATACGCGTACACAAACTCCGCCGTAAATACACATCTCATGCGCACGAGACGCTGGAGCATCTCTTACGCAACTTGTGGGTATGTGTATGCACGGGGGACCAGGTGCACGAGCAGCGTGCATGTGCATGAGGGGTTAGTACAAGGGATATGCATCATGATATTTTTCGACTTTGACATATCCATCTAGATTCTATACCTGTGGTGCATTTTAGTTTTGCAGTTTGCTGACAGTGACCACCAGTATATATAGCAGTACGGTACGGAAGGCCACTGCTCTACCTACCTCTATGTCGCCAAGTATACTATCCATCTAGATTCTATACCTGTGGTGCATTTTAGTTTTGCAGTTTGCTGACAGTGACCACCAGTATATATAGCAGTACAGTACGGAAGGCCACTGCTCTACCTACCTCTTTGTCATCAAGTATACTATCCATCTAGATTCTATACCTGTGGTGCATTTTAGTTTTGCAGTTTGCTGACAGTGACCACCAGTATATATAGCAGTACGGTACGGAAGGCCACTGCTCTACCTACATCTGTGTCATCAAGCATACTATCCATCTAGATTCTATACCTGTGGTGCATTTTAGTTTTGCCGTTTGCTGACAGTGACCACCAGTATATATAGCAGTACGGTACGGAAGGCCACTGCTCTACCTACCTCTGTGTCGTCAAGTATACTATCCATCCATACCTGTGGTGCATTTCAGTTGTGCGCAATATATATAGTAGTAGGCCATTGCTATTGATACTGGCATATAATTCCACACATTAAAAAATGGAGAACAAAAATGTGGAGGTTAAAATAGGGAAAGATCAAGATCCACTTCCACCTCGTGCTGAAGCTGCTGCCACTAGTCATGGCCGAGATGATGAAATGCCATCAACGTCGTCTGCCAAGGCCGATGCCCAATGTCATAGTAGAGAGCATGTAAAATTCAAAAAACAAAAGTTCAGTAAAATGACCCAAAAATCAAAATTGAAAGCATCTGATGAGAAGCGTAAACTTGCCAATATGCCATTTACGACACGGAGTGGCAAGGAATGGCTAAGGCCCTGGCCTATGTTCATATCTAGTGGTTCAGATTCACATGAGGATGGAAGCACTCATCCTCTCGCTAGAAAAATGAAAAGACTTAAGCTGGCAAAAGCACAGCAAAGAACTGTGCGTTCTTCTAAATCACAAATCCCCAAGGAGAGTCCAATTGTGTTGGTTGCGATGCCTGACCTTCCCAACACTGGACGGGAAGATCTTGCGCCTTCCACCATTTGCACGCCCCCTGCAAGTGCTGGAATGAGCACCCGCAGTCCAGTTCCTGATAGTCAAATTGAAGATGTCACTGTTGAAGTACACCAGGATGAGGACATGGGTGTTGCTGGCGCTGGGGAGGAAATTGACAAGGAGGATTCTGATGGTGAGGTGGTTTGTTTAAGTCAGGCACCCGGGGGATTCACCTGTTGTCCATGGGACGAATATGGCCATTGACATGCCTGGTCAAAATACAAAAAAAAAATCACCTCTTCGGTGTGGAATTATTTCAACACAAATGCGAACAACAGGTGTCAAGCCGTGTGTTGCCTTTGTCAAGCTGTAATAAGTAGGGGTAAGGACGTTAACCACCTAGGAACATCCTCCCTTATACGTCACCTGGTCCGCATTCATCAGAAGTCAGTGACAAGTTCAAAAACTTTGGATGACAGCGGAAGCAGTCCACTGACCACTAAATCCCTTCATCTTGTAACCAAGCTCCTGCAAACCACACCACCAACTCCCTCAGTGTCAATTTCCACCTTACACAGGAAAGCCAATAGTCCTGCAGGCCATGTCACTGGCAAGTCTGATGAGTCCTCTCCTGCCTGGCATTCCTCCGATGCATCCTTGAGTGTAACGCCTACTGCTGCTGGCACTGCTGTTGTTGCTGCTGGGAGTCGATCGTCATCCCAGAGGGGAAGTCGGAAGACCACTTGTACTACTTCCAGTAAGCAATTGACTGTCCAACAGTCCATTGCGAGGAAGATGAAATATCACAGCCGTCATCCTGCTGCAAAGCAGATAACTCAGGTCTTGTCAGCCTGGGTGGTGAGAAACGTGGTTCCGGTATCCACCGTTAATTCAGAGGCAACTAGAGACTTGTTTGAGGTACTGTGTCCCCGGTACCAAATACCATCTAGGTTCCATTTCTCTAGGCAGGCGATACCGAAAATGTACACAGACCTCAGAAAAAGAGTCACCAGTGTCCTAAAAAATGCAGTTGTACCCAATGTCCACTTAACCACGGACATGTGGACAAGTGGAGCAGGGCAGACTCAGGACTATATTACTGTGACAGCCCACTGGGTAGATGTATTGCCTCCCACAGCAAGAACAGCAGCAGCAGCACCAGTAGCAGCATCTCGCAAACGCCAACTCGTTCCTAGGCAGGCTACGCTTTGTATAACCGCTTTCCATAAGAGGCACACAGCTGACAACCTCTTACGGAAACTGAGGAACATCATCGCAGAATGGCTTACCCCAATTGGACTCTCCTGGGGATTTGTGACATCGGACAACGCCACCAATATTGTGCGTGCATTACATGTGGGCAAATTCCAGCATGTTCCATGTTTTGCACATACATTGAATTTGGTGGTGCAGAATTATTTAAAAAACGACAGGGGTGTGCAAGAGATGCTGTCGGTGGCCCGAAGAATTGCATGCTTCTTTCGGCATTAAGCCACAGCGTGCCAAAGACTGGAGTACCACCAAACAGTCCTGAACCTGCCCTGCCATCATCTTAAGCAAGAGGTGGTAACGAGGTGGAATTCAACCCTCTATATGCTTCAGAGGATGGATGAGCAGCAAAAGGCCATTCAAGCCTATACATCTGGCCACGATATAGGCAAAGGAGGCGAAATGCACCTGACTCAAGCGCAGTGGAGAATGATTTCAACGTTGTGCAAGGTTCTGCAACCCTTTGAACTTGCCACACGTGAAGTCAGTTCAGACACTGCCAGCCTGAGTCAGGTCATTCCCCTCATCAGGCTTTTGCAGAAGAAGCTGGAGACATTGAAGGAGGAGCTAAAACAGAGCGATTCCGCTAGGCATGTGGGACTTGTGGATGGAGCCCTTAATTCGCTTAACCAGGATTCACGGGTGGTCAATCTGTTGAAATCAGAGCACTACATTTTGGCCACTGTGCTCGATCCTAGATTTAAAACCTACGTTGTATCTCTCTTTCCGGCAGACACAAGTCTGCAGAGGTTCAAAGACCTGCTGGTGAGAAAATTGTCAAGTCAAGCGGAAAGTGACCCGTCAACAGCTCCTCCTTCACATTCTCCCGCAACTGGGGGTGCGAGGAAAAGGCTAAGAATTCCGAGCCCACCCGCTGGCGGACCTGAAGGACCTGCCAACGATTACTGACATGTCGTCTACTGTCACTGCATATGATTCTGTCACCATTGAAAGAATGGTGGAGGATTATACGAGTGACCGCATCCAAGTAGGCACGTCAGACAGTCCGTACGTATACTGGCAGGAAAAAGAGGCAATTTGGAGGCCCTTGACCAAACTGGCTTTATTCTACCTAAGTTGCCCTCCCTCCATTGTGTACTCCGAAAGAGTGTTTAGTGCAGCCGCTCACCTTGTCAGCAATCGGCGTACGAGGTTACTTCCAGAAAATGTGGAGAAGATGATGTTCATCAAAATGAATTATAATCAATTCCTCCGTGGAGACATTCACCAGCAATTGCCTCCAGAAAGTACACAGGGATCTGAGATGGTGGATTCCAGTGGGGACGAATTAATAATCTGTGAGGAGGGGGATGTAAACAGTGAAAGGGTTGAGGAATCGGAGGATGATGATGAGGTGGACATCTTGCCTCTGTAGAGCCAGTTTGTGCAAGGAGATTGATTGCTTCTTTTTTGGTGGGGGCCCAAACCAACCAGTCATTTCAGTCACAGTCGTGTGGCAGACCCTGTCGCTGAAATGATGGGTTCGTTAAAGTGTGCATGTCCTGTTTATACAACATAAGGGTGGGTGGGAGGGCCCAAGGACAATTCCATCTTGCCCCTCTTTTTTCTTTCATTTTTCTTTGCATCATGTGCTGTTTGTGGACAATTTTTTTGAAGTGCCATCCTGCCTGACACTGCAGTGCCACTCCTAGATGGGCCAGGTGTTTGTGTCAGCCACTTGTGTCGCTTAGCTTAGTCACACAGCGACCTTGGTGCGCCTCTTTTTTTCTTTGCATCATGTGCTGTTTGGGGACTATTTTTTTGAAGTGCCATCCTGTCTGACACTGCAGTGCCATTCCTAGATGGGCCAGGTGTTTGTGTCGGCCACTTGGGTCGCTTAGCTTAGTCACACAGCTACCTCATTGCGCCTCTTTTTTTCTTTGCATCATGTGCTGTTTGGGGACTATTTTTTTGAAGTGCCATCCTGTCTGACACTGCAGTGCCACTCCTAGATGGGCCAGGTGTTTGTGTCGGCCACTTGTGTCGCTTAGCTTAGTCACACAGCGACCTTGGTGCGCCTCTTTTTTTCTTTGCATCATTTGCTGTTTGGGGACAATTTTTTTGAAGTGCCATCCTGTCTGACACTGCAGTGCCACTCCTAGATGGGACAGGTGTTTGTGTCGGCCACTTGGGTCGCTTAGCTTAGTCACACAGCTACCTCATTGCACCTCTTTTTTTCTTTGCATCATGTGCTGTTTGGGGACTATTTTTTTGAAGTGCCATCCTGTCTGACCCTGCAGTGCCACTCCTAGATGGGCCAGGTGTTTGTGTCGGCCACTTGGGTCGCTTAGCTTAGTCACACAGCTACCTCATTGCACCTCTTTTTTTCTTTGCATCATGTGCTGTTTGGGGACTATTTTTTTGAAGTGCCATCCTGTCTGACACTGCAGTGCCACTCCTAGATGGGCCAGGTGTTTGTGTCGGCCACTTGTGTCGCTTAGCTTAGTCACACAGCGACCTTGATGCGCCTCTTTTTTTCTTTGCATCATGTGCTGTTTGGGGACTATTTTTTTGAAGTGCCATCCTGCCTGACACTGCAGTGCCACTCCTAGATGGGCCAGGTGTTTGTGTCGGCCACTTGTGTCACTTAGCTTAGCCATCCAGCGACCTCGGTGCAAATTTTAGGACTAAAAATAATATTGTGAGGTGTGAGGTGTTCAGAATAGACTGGAAATGAGTGTAAATTATGGTTATTGAGGTTAATAATACTATGGGATCAAAATGACCCCCAAATTCTATGATTTAAGCTGTTTTTGAGGGTTTTTTGTAAAAAAAAACACCCGAATCCAAAACACACCCGAATCCGACAAGAAATTTTCAGGGAGGTTTTGCCAAAACGCGTCCGAATCCAAAACACGGCTGCAGAACCGAATCCAAAACCAAAACACAAAACCCGAAAAATTTCCGGTGCACATCACTAGTAATAACGGAAGGAGACAAGAGGAACATAGGGGAAATAAAAGACGGAGACAAGAGGAACATAGGGACTGAGACTGAGACAAGAGGAATATAGGGGGAATAACTTACGGAACTAGAGGAACATAGGGACTAATTCAGACCTGATCGAAGCCCTGCAAAATTTTGCATGGCTATGATCAGGCACACTGACATGCGGGGTGACGCCCAGCACAGGGCTAGTCCACCCCGCATGTCAGGCCCACCCAATAAACGGCAGCGAGCGATCAAGTCAGAATGACCCCCATAGACTAATAACAGATGCAGACAAGAGGAACAATAGGGGAATATCAAATTGAGATGGTAGGAAAGAGAATGAAAGTCTAAATATATACATACACAAAATAGAGGACTATGGACTTGTAAATCACAAACAGACATGGAAGACAGAACAGTCTGAACCTCCCTTGCCCCCCAACCCGCCAGCCCAGCTACCTGTACTGCGATTGTGGTGTGGCTGGACTGGAGAATGCAGTGACTACCTGGCTCAGAGTTATCAGGGATGTGACAGCCCGCTCCCCCAGAGGATCCCACACCATGATTTTGCATCCCAGGCAGCAGGAGCAGTTCTCATAGAGTAGGAACCAGAGCTGGGGAGAGGCAGGGAGGAGAGCCCCCATTACTCCTCTCTTGCTGAAAAACTTTGTCCATCTGTTTGTGACCTAGGGGCGCGGCCGATCGGCATACTTGAATGAGTCAGAGGGACTCATTCATGGTACTGGTAATGCCGACGGCTTAGGGCCCCTTAATTGCAGCGGGTCTCGGTGCGACAAACCACCCGCAGCACCAGTAGTTCTGCCTCTGTGTGACTTTCAAATGCATACCGATGTTTATTAAAACCGTATGCATGAATAGTTACACAAAGGACAGCTCTTCCGGTAACAGCTGTCCCTTGCGAACAAAGGACTCGGGTTTATTATCTGGGATTCCTAATGCTAGTCGCAGGGGGTGGGGGTAAGGTCAGATAGGAATACTTTGGATCACTCTCAGGGTAACCCTGCGGAAAGAAGCCATGTATATAGCATATGGAGCTTGATACATACTGGCATATTGGAGCCCCTATAGCAGAGCTGGCCAAACCAGTCCTCAAGATCTACCAACAGTTCACATTTTCCAGCCCACCTAGCTAGTGCCCAGGTGTAGTCATTACTATTTAATGTGCTGCATTCATTCCTAACTGACAATTCTACAGGTCTCAAGGAGGCCTGGAAAACATGAACTGTTGGTAGATCTCGAGGACCGGTTTGGCCAGCCCTGCCCTATAGCATTCTATGGGGAATGAAGTGCTTACGGGACCACTTTCATGCATATTGAGATTGAGAATCCGACAAACTTCAGAAAACGGCAGTTTTCAAGGTCTGACTGCATTTTTGAGAATAGTGCATCCCACCCAGACTGAGTTGTGTATTAAATAGGTTCAAGTTCCCCAAATAAAAATGAATTCTTAATTAGGAACCTTAGTGTATCTGAAGCTGCAACCTACGTTTATAATAGAAGTCCCAGATTTAGCTGCATTGTTACTGGATCATATCCCTGAAGTTATCAGCGTGAAAGACCTATAATAATCACTTGAAATCCTCAGGTCAGATTGTAACAGATTGTTGTTAAGGCCAGTACTGACGGGGCAGATGTGTGCTGAGCGATCTTAACACAGACCACTCAGCACACATCTCTCCCCCCATTCAGAACAGCGAGATGTGCTGAGCGAGGGGACGGACGGACGGGGGGGCGCTCACTTCACACAGCGGTGAAGTAAGCGACCCACTAGAAGCGACCCACTAGATTGAGCGCATCGCTATTGCTGGGAGCATACACACAGCAGATCCGTGCTTAAAATATATGCAATCTAAGCAGTCAGATTGCTTAGATTTTAAACACAGATCTCTCCGTGTGTACCCCCCTTTACAGTGATGGTAATATGATCAAAGGCTGGGTAGACATCAAGATGGACAATGTGTTTTCCAGCCTACAGAATGATATATCGGACGATCTGGTGTAGTCCGCGCACCCCCCCACCCCAGCAAATTCACCTGCATGCTGACATGCAGCTCAAATGCCCCATCTGACGTTCAGCACTTCAGATGTGACGATATGCGGTCAGCCAACCGACAGTCGGGATCCCGATGGTCACAATACAGATGCCGGGATCCCGACAGGGGCACCATACCGCCGCCGGTATACCGGCAAGATAGGTGCTTACCCCTCTAAGGGTGTCCACGACACCCATAGAGGGAGAATAGAACCTGTGTTCGCCACTGAGCCAGCAAGGGGCTTAGTTGCACTCATCCTCCTGCCGTCATTCCACCGCTTGGGATGCCGATGTCGGCGTAATGACATTCGGCATCCCAAGTGGCGGTAAATCATACCGATCCCGATGTGACCGCCCGTTGACAACGGCCAAGAGTAACACATTACCTGGTACACACTGAGTGATATGGATGATACATTGCTCCGATCCAACGGCACAATATATCATCCAATATATATCCTAATGTGTACCCAGCAAAAGTCTCTATAAAAATAGCGCCCAGCAAAAGTCTCTCTGATAATGTGCACCCAGCAAAAGTCTCTGTAATAATGTGTACCCAGCAAAAGTCTCTATAATAATATTGACCCAACAAAATTCTCTATAATAATGTGCGCCCAGCAAAAGTCTCTATAATATTGTGCACCCAGCAAAAGTCTCTATAATAATGTAATCCAGCAAAAGTCTCTATAATAATGTGCACCCAGCAAAGGTCTCTATGATAATGTGCACCCAGCAAAAGTCTCTATAATAATGTGCATTCAGCAAAAGTCTCTATAATAGTGTACCCAGCAAAAGTCTCTATAATAATGTGTACCCAGAAAGTCTCTATGATAATGTGCACCCAGCAAAAGTCTCTATAATAATGTGTACCCAGCAAAAGTCTCTATAATAATGTGCACCCAGCAAAAGTCTCTACAATAATGTGTACCCAGCAAAAGTCTCTATGATAATGTGCACCCAGCAAGTCTCTATAATAATGTGCACCCAGCAAAAGTCTCTATAATAATGTGTACCCAGCAAAAGTCTCTATAATAATGTGTACCCAGCAAAAGTCTCTATGACAATGTGCACCCAGCAAAAGTCTCTATAATAATGTGCGCCCAGCAAAAGTCTCTATAATAATGTAATCCAGCAAAAGTCTCTATAATAATGTGCACCCATCAAAGGTCTCTATGATAATGTGCACCCAGCAAAAGTCTCTATAATAATGTGCATTCAGCAAAAGTCTCTATAATAGTGCACCCAGCAAAAGTCTCTATAATAATGTGTACCCAGAAAGTCTCTATGATAATGTGCACCCAGCAAAAGTCTCTATAATAATGTGTACCCAGCAAAAGTCTCTATATTAATGTGCACCCAGCAAAAGTCTCTACAATAATGTGTACCCAGCAAAAGTCTCTATGATAATGTGCACCCAGCAAGTCTCTATAATAATGTGCACCCTGCAAAAGTCTCAATAATAATGTGCACCCAGCAAAAGTCTCTATGATAATGTGCACTCAGCAAGTCTCTATAATAATGTGCACCCAGCAAGTCTCTATAATAATGTGCACCCAGCAAAAGTCTCTATAATAATGTGTACCCAGCAAAAGTCTCTATAATAATGTGTACCCAGCAAAAGTCTCTATGACAATGTGCACCCAGCAAAAGTCTCTATAATAATGTGCGCACAGCAAAAGTCTCTATGATAATGTGCACCCAGCAACGGTCTCTGTGATAATGTGCACCCTGCAAAAGTCTCTATAACAATGTGCGCCCAGCAAAAGTCTCTATCATAATGTGCACCCAGCAAAAGTCCCTATGATAATGTGCACCCTGGAAAAGTCTCTATAATAATGTGCACCCAGCAAAAGTCTCTATAATAATTAGTGATGAGCGGGTTCGGTTTCTCGGAAACCGAATCCCCCCGAACTTCACCCTTTTTACACAGGTCCGAGCTATACTCGGATTCTCCCGTATGGCTCGGTTAACCCGAGCGCGCCCGAACGTCATCATCCCGCTGTCGGATTCTCGCGAGATTCGGATTCTATATAAGCAGCCGCGCGTCGCCGCCATTTTCACTCGTGCATTGGAAATGTTAGGGAGAGGACGTGGCTGGCGTCCTCTCCGTTATTGTTGAACTTGATTGTGCATTATTGCTTAATTATGGGGAGGGCTGAGGAGCAGCTGTATAATATAGGAGGAGTACAGTGCAGAGTTTTGCTGATCAGTGACCACCAGTTATCTGTTCTCTGCCTGAAAAAAACGCTCCATATCTGTGCTCAGTGTGCTGCATATATCTGTGCTCACACTGCTTAATTGTGGGGACTGGGGAGCAGCTGTATTATATAGCAGGAGTACAGTGCAGAGTTTTGCTGACAGTGACCACCAGTATACGTTGTCTGCCTGAAAAACACTCCATATCTGTGCTCAGTGTGCTGCTTTATTGTGGGGACTGGGGACCACCAGTATAATATTATATAGGAGGAGTACAGTGCAGAGTTTTGCTGACCAGTGACCACCAGTATATAATATATAGCATTACGGTACAGTAGGCCACTGCTGTACCTACCTCTGTGTCGTCATTAAGTATACTATCCATCTAGATTCTATACCTGTGGTGCATTTTAGTTTTGCGGTTTGCTGACACAGTGACCACCAGTATATATAGCAGTACGGTACGGAAGGCCACTGCTGTACCTACCTCTGTGTCGTCATTAAGTATACTATCCATCTACATTCTATACCTGTGGTGCATTTTGGTTTTGCAGTTTGCTGACACAGTGACCACCAGTATACTATATATAGCAGTACGGTACGGAAGGCCACTGCTGTACCTACCTCTGTGTCGTCATTAAGTATACTATCCATCTACATTCTATACCTGTGGTGCATTTTAGTTTTGCAGTTTGCTGACACAGTGACCACCAGTATACTATAGATAGCAGTACAGTACGGAAGGCCACTGCTGTACCTACCTCTGTGTCGTCATTAGGTATACTATCCATCTACATTCTATACCTGTGGTGCATTTTAGTTAAGCAGTTTGCTGACACAGTGACCACCAGTATACTATATATAGCAGTACGGTACGGAAGGCCACTGCTGTACCTACCTCTGTGTCGTCATTAAGTATACTATCCATCTACATTCTATACCTGTGGTGCATTTTAGTTTTGCAGTTTGCTGACACAGTGACCACCAGTATACTATATATAGCAGTACGGTACGGAAGGCCACTGCTGTACCTACCTCTGTGTCGTCAATAAGTATACTATCCATCTACATTCTTTACCTGTGGTGCATTTTAGTTTTGCAGTTTGCTGACACAGTGACCACCAGTATATATAGCAGTACGGTACGGAAGGCCACTGCTCTACCTACCTCTGTGTCGTCAAGTATACTATCCATCCATACCTGTAGTGCATTTCAGTTGTGCGCAGTAAATATAGTAGTAGGCCATTGCTATTGATACTGGCATATAATTCCACACATTAAAAAATGGAGAACAAAAATGTGGAGGTTAAAATAGGGAAAGATCAAGATCCACTTCCACCTCGTGCTGAAGCTGCTGCCACTAGTCATGGCCGAGACGATGAAATGCCATCAACGTCATCTGCCAAGGCCGATGCCCAATGTCAAAGTAGAGAGCATGTAAAATCCAAAAAACAAAAGTTCAGTAAAATGACCCAAAAATCAAAATTGAAAGCATCTGATGAGAAGCGTAAACATGCCAATATGCCATTTACGACACAGAGTGGCAAGGAACGGCTGAGGCCCTTGCCTATGTTCATGGCTAGTGGTTCAGATTCACATGAGGATGGAAGCACTCATCCTCTCGCTAGAAAAATGAAAAACTTAAGCTGGCAAAAGCACAGCAAAGAACTGTGCGTTCTTCTAAATCACAAATCCCCAAGGAGAGTCCAATTGTGTCGGTTGCGATGCCTGACCTTCCCAACACTGGACGGGAAGAGCTTGCGCCTTCCACCATTTGCACGCCCCCTGCAAGTGCTGGAAGGAGCACCCGCAGTCCAGTTCCTGATAGTCAAATTGAAGATGTCACTGTTGAAGTACACCAGGATGAGGATATGGGTGTTGCTGGCGCTGGGGAGGAAATTGACAAGGAGGATTCTGATGGTGAGGTGGTTTGTTTAAGTCAGGCACCCGGGGAGACACCTGTTGTCCGTGGGACGAATATGGCCATTGACATGCCTGGTCAAAATACAAAAAAAATCAGCTCTTCGGTGTGGAATTATTTCAACACAAATGCGAACAGGTGTCAAGCCGTGTGTTGCCTTTGTCAAGCTGTAATAAGTAGGGGTAAGGACGTTAACCACCTCGGAACATCCTCCCTTATATGTCACCTGCAGCACATTCATCATAAGTCAGTGACAAGTTCAAAAACTTTGGGTGACAGCGGAAGCAGTCCACTGACCACTAAATCCCTTCCTCTTGTAACCAAGCTCCTGCAAACCACACCACCATCTCCCTCATTGTCAATTTCCTCCTTACCCAGGAAAGCCAATAGTCCTGCAGGCCATGTCACTGGCAAGTCTGACGAGTCCTCTCCTGCCTGGGATTCCACTGATGCATCCTGGAGTGTAACGCCTACTGCTGCTGGCGCTGCTGTTGTAGCTGCTGGGAGTCGATCATCATCCCAGAGGGGAAGTCGGAAGACCACTTGTACTACTTCCAGTAAGGAATTGACTGTCCAACAGTCCTTTGCGAGGAAGATGAAATATCACAGCAGTCATCCTGCTGCAAAGCAGATTACTCAGGCCTTGGCAGCCTGGGTGGTGAGAAACGTGGTTCCGGTATCCACCGTTAATTCAGAGGCAACTAGAGACTTGATTAAGGTACTGTGTCCCCGGTACCAAATACCATCTAGGTTCCATTTCTCTAGGCAGGCGATACCGAAAATGTACACAGACCTCAGACCTTCAGTGTCCTAAAAAATGCAGTTGTACCCAATGTCCACTTAACCACGGATATGTGGACAAGTGGAGCAGGGCAGACTCAGGACTATATGACTGTGACAGCCCACTGGGTAGATGTATTGCCTCCCGCAGCAAGAACAGCAGCGGCGGCACCAGTAGCAGCGTCTCGCAAACGCCAACTCGTTCCTAGGCAGGCTACGCTTTGTATCACCCCTTTCCAGAAGAGGCACACAGCTGACAACCTCTTACGGAAACTGAGGAACATCATCGCAGAATGGCTTACCCCAATTGGACTCTCCTGGGGATTTGTGACATCGGACAACGCCAGCAATATTGTGCGTGCATTACATCTGGGCAAATTCCAGCACGTCCCATGTTTTGCACATACATTGAATTTGGTGGTGCAGAATTATTTAAAAAACGACAGGGGCGTGCAAGAGATGCTGTCGGTGGCCCGAAGAATTGCGGGCCACTTTCGGCATTCAGCCACCGCGTACAGAAGACTGGAGCACCACCAAACAGTCCTGGACCTGCCCTGCCATCATCTGAAGCAAGAGGTGGTAACGAGGTGGAATTCAACCCTCTATATGCTTCAGAGGATGGAGGAGCAGCAAAAGGCCATTCAAGCCTATACATCTGGCCACGATATAGGCAAAGGAGGGGGAATGCACCTGACTCAAGCGCAGTGGAGAATGATTTCAACATTGTGCAAGGTTCTGCAACCCTTTGAACTTGCCACACGTGAAGTCAGTTCAGACACTGCCAGCCTGAGTCAGGTCATTCCCCTCATCAGGCTTTTGCAGATGAAGCTGGAGACATTGAAGGAGGAGCTAAAACAGAGCGCTTCCGCTAGGCATGTGGGACTTGTGGATGGAGCCCTTAATTAGCTTAACCAGGATTCACGGGTGGTCAATCTGTTGAAATCAGAGCACTACATTTTGGCCACCGTGCTCGATCCTAGATTTAAAACCTACGTTGTATCTCTCTTTCCGGCAGACACAAGTCTGCAGAGGTTCAAAGACCTGCTGGTGAGAAAATTGTCAAGTCAAGCGGAACGTGACCCGTCAACATCTCCTCCTTCACATTCTCCCGCAACTGGGGGTGCGAGGAAAAGGCTAAGAATTCCGAGCCCACCCGCTGGCGGTGATGTAGGGCAGTCTGGAGTGAGTGCTGACATCTGGTCCGGACTGAAGGACCTGCCAACGATTACTGACATGTCGTCTACTGTCACTTCATATGATTCTCTCACCATTGAAAGAATGGTGGAGGATTATATGAGTGACCGCATCCAAGTAGGCACGTCAGACAGTCCGTACGTATACTGGCAGGAAAAAGAGGCAATTTGAAGGCCCTTGCACAAACTAGCTTTATTCTACCTAAGTTGCCCTCCTTCCAGTGTGTACTCCGAAAGAGTGTTTAGTGCAGCAGCTCACCTTGTCAGCAATCGGCGTACGAGGTTACTTCCAGAAAATGTGGAGAAGATGATGTTCATCAAAATGAATTATAATCAATTCCTCCGTGGAGACATTCACCAGCAGCAATTGCCTCCACAAAGTACACAAGGACCTGAGATGGTGGATTCCAGTGGGGACGAATTAATAATCTGTGAGGAGGGGGATGTACACAGTGAAAGGGGTGAGGAATCGGAGGATGATGATGAGGTGGACATCTTGCCTCTGTAGAGCCAGTTTGTGCAGGGAGAGATTGATTGCTTCTTTTTTGGTGGGGGCCCAAACCAACCAGTCATTTCAGTCACAGTCGTGTGGCAGACCCTGTCGCTGAAATGATGGGTTCGTTAAAGTGTGCATGTCCTGTTTATACAACATAAGGGTGGGTGGGAGGGCCCGGGTGGGTGGGAGGGCCCAAGGACAATTCCATCTTGCACCTCTTTTTTCCTTCATTTTTCTTTGCATCATGTGCTGTTTGGGGACAATATTTTTGAAGTGCCATCCTGCCTGACACTGCAGTGCCACTCCTAGATGGGCCAGGTGTTTGTGTCGGCCACTTGTGTCGCTTAGCTTAGTCACACAGCGACCTTGGTGCGCCTCTTTTTTTCTTTGCATCATGTGCTGTTTGGGGACAATTTTTTTGAAGTGCCATCCTGCCTGACACTGCAGTGCCACTCCTAGATGTGCCAGGTGTTTGTGTCGGCCACTTGTGTCGCTTAGCTTAGTCACACAGCGACCTTGGTGCGCCTCTTTTTTTCTTTGCATCATGTGCTGTTTGGGGACTATTTTTTTGAAGTGCCATCCTGCCTGACACTGCAGTGCCACTCCTAGATGTGCCAGGTGTTTGTGTCGGCCACTTGTGTCGCTTAGCTTAGCCATCCAGCGACCTCGGTGCAAATTTTAGGACTAAAAATAATATTGTGAGGTGTGAGGTGTTCAGAATAGACTGGAAATTAGTGGAAATTATGGTTATTGAGGTTAATAATACTATGGGATCAAAATGACCCCCAAATTCTATGATTTAAGCTGTTTTTTAGGGTTTTTTGTAAAAAAAACACCCGAATCCAAAACACACCTGAATCCGACAAAAAAATTTCGGTGAGGTTTTGCCAAAATGCGTCCGAATCCAAAACACGGCCGCGGAACCGAATCCAAAACCAAAACACAAAAAATGTCCGGTGCACATCACTAATAATAATGTGCACCCAGCAAAAGTATCTACGACAGGCATGTCCAAACTGTGGCCCTCCAGCTGTTGTGAAACTACATATCCCAGCATGCCCTGACACAGTTTTGCTGTCAGAGAATGCTAAAGCTGTGTCAGGGCATGCTGGGATGTGTAGTTTCTCAACAGCTGGAGGGCCGCAGTTTGGACATGCCTTTGGACCTTTTGCTGTGCAGTGCGCGATGACGTCATCCCGCACCTCTCAGCATTCAAGCGGCGCTACTAATGTACAGGGGGCGTAACTGACCACTCCCCCTGTATTAAGCAACGCCCCGTTTCCTGCCCGGGGCACAGAGCGGGCTTGAACCGGCCCTGTGTGCACCCAGCAACAGTCTCTGTGATAATGTGCACCCAGCAACAGTCTCTGTGATAATGTGCGCCCAGCAAAAGTTTCTATGATAATGTGCACCCAGTAGCGGATCTTGCCACGGGCAAGCAGGACTTTTGCCCGGGGCGCCGCCTTTCCGGAGGGCGCTGGCGCCATTCGGAGGGCGCCACACCATGGCAAGATCCGCCACTGCTGTGCCCTCCGCTGCTCGCTGTGTCCCCCGTCTGTGCCTCCTGTGAAGGGAACTAGACGCGTAGCGTCTAGTTTCCCTTCGTGGAGAGTACCTTTGCTGAGCGGTGCGCGATGACGTCATCCCGCACCGCTCAGCATTCAAGCGGCGCTACTAATGTACAGGGGGCGTAACTGACCACTCCCCCTGTATTAAGCAACGCCCCGTTTCCTGCCGGGGGCACAGAGCGGGCTTGAACCGGCCCTGTGTGCACCCAGCAACAGTCTCTGTGATAATGTGCACCCAGCAAAAGTCTCTATAATAGTTTACCCAGCAAAAGTCTCTATAATAATGTGCACCCAGAAAAAGTCTCTATGATAATGTGCACCCAGCAAAAGTCTCTATAATAATGTGCACCCAGCAAAAGTCTCTACAATAATGTGTACCCAGCAAAAGTCTCTATAATAATGTGCACCCAGCAACAGTCTCTGTGATAAAGGGGATAATTCAGACCTGATCGCTAGGGTGCGTTTTTGCATCCCTGTGATCAGGTAGTCGCCGCCTACAGGGGAAGGGGGAATTCGCTGTGCAAGTGTGCGTTCGGATGTGTAGCAGAGCTGCACAAACTAATTTAGTGTAGTCACTGCGATGATCGGGGCTGGAGCTGACGTCCGAAATCCTCCCTCCAAATGCCTGGTCCCTTCTGCGTTTTTCCGGACACTCCTTGAAGACGGTCAATTGACACCCACAAACGCCCTCTTCCTGTCAATCTCCTTGCGATCGCCGGTGTGTTTGGAATTTTCTCACCATCCCTTTGCTGCCCGGCAATCCATGTTGCTGCGGTTCGTTGCGCCTGCACATTGCGGTACATACGCATGCGCAGTTCAGACCTGATCGCCCGCTGTGCGAAAATGCACAGCAGCGATCAGGTCTAAATTAGGCTAGCCCCAATGTGAACTCAGCAACAGTCTCTATGATAATGTGCACCCAGCAACAGTCTCTGTGATAATGTGCACCCAGCAACAGTCTCTGTGATAATGTGCACCCCGCTACAGTCTCTGTGATAATGTGCACCCAGCAACAGTCTCTGTGATAATGTGCACCCAGCAACAGTCTCTGTGATAATGTGCACCCAGCAACAGTCTCTGTGATAATGTGCACCCAGCAACAGTCTCTGTGATAATGTGCACCCAGCAACAGTCTCTGTGATAATGTGCACCCAGCAACAGTCTCTGTGATAATGTGCACCCAGCAACAGTCTCTGTGATAATGTGCACCCAGCAACAGTCTCTGTGATAATGTGCACCCAGCAACAGTCTCTGTGATAATGTGCACCCAGCAACAGTCTCTGTGATAATGTGCACCCAGGAACAGCCTCTGTGATAATGTGCACCCAGCAACAGTCTCTGTGATAATGTGCACCCAGCAACAGTCTCTATGATAATGTGCACCCAGCAACAGTCTCTGTGATAATGTGCACCCAGGAACAGCCTCTGTGATAATGTGCACCCAGCAACAGTCTCTGTGATAATGTGCACCCAGCAACAGTCTCTGTGATAATGTGCACCCAGCAACAGTCTCTGTGATAATGTGCACCCCGCTACAGTCTCTGTGATAATGTGCAACCAGCAAAAGTCTCTATAATCATGTGCACCCAGCAACAGTCTCTGTGATAATGTGCACCCAGCAAATGTCTCTGTGATAATGTGCACCCAGCAACAGTCTCTATGATAATGTGCACCCAGGAACAGTCTCTGTGATAATGTGCACCCAGCAACAGTCTCTGTGACAATGTGCACCCAGCAACAGTCTCTGTGATAATGTGCACCCAGCAACAGTCTCTGTGATAATGTGCACCCAGCAACAGTCTCTGTGATAATGTGCACCCAGCAACAGTCTCTGTGATAATGTGCGCCCAGCTACAGTCTCTGTGACAATGTGCACCCAGCAACAGTCTCTGTGATAATGTGCACCCAGCAAAAGTCCCTATGATAATGTGCACCCTGGAAAAGTCTCTATAATAATGTGCACCCTGGAAAAGTCTCTATAATAATGTGCACCCTGGAAAAGTCCCTATGATAATGTGCACCCTGGAAAAGTCCCTATGATAATGTGCACCCTGGAAAAGTCTCTATAATAATGTGCACCCAGCAAAAGTCTCTATAATAATGTGCACCCAGCAAAAGTATCTATGACAGGCATGTCCAAACTGTGGCCCTCCAGCTGTTGTGAAACTACATATCCCAGCATGCCCTGACACAGTTTTGCTGTCAGAGAATGCTAAAGCTGTGTCAGGGCATGCTGGGATGTGTAGTTTCTCAACAGCTGGAGGGCCGCAGTTTGGACATGCCAGATCTATAATAATGTGCACCCAGCAACAGTCTCTGTGATAAAGGGGCTAATTCAGACCTGATCGCTAGGGTGCGTTTTTGCATCCCTGTGATCAGGTAGTCGCCGCCTACAGGGGAAGGGGGAATTCGCTGTGCAAGTGTGCGTTCGGATGTGTAGCAGAGCTGCACAAACTAATTTAGTGCTGTCACCGCGATGATCGGGGCTGGAGCTGACGTCCGAAACCCTCCCTCCAAATGCCTGGTCCCTTCTGCGTTTTTCCGGACACTCCTTGAAAACAGTCAATTGCCACCCACAAATGCCCTCTTCCTGTCAATCTTCTTGCGATCGCCGGTGTGTTTGGAATTTTCGCACCAATCCTTTGCTGCCCGGCGATCCCCATTGCTGCGGTTCGTCGCGCCTTCACATTGCGGTGCATACGCATGCGCAGTTCAGACCTGATCGCCCGCTGTGCGAAAATGCACAGCAGCGATCAGGTCTGAATTAGGCTAGCCCCAATGTGAACTCAGCAACAGTCTCTATGATAATGTGCACCCAGCAACAGTCTCTGTGATAATGTGCACCCAGCAACAGTCTCTATGATAATGTGCACCCAGCAACAGTCTCTGTGATAATGTGCACCCAGCAACAGTCTCTGTGATAATGTGCACCCAGCAACAGTCTCTGTGATAATGTGCACCCAGCAACAGTCTCTGTGATAATGTGCACCCCGCTACAGTCTCTGTGATAATGTGCACCCAGCAACAGTCTCTATGATAATGTGCACCCAGCAACAGTCTCTGTGATAATGTGCACCCAGCAACAGTCTCTGTGATAATGTGCACCCAGCAACAGTCTCTGTGATAATGTGCACCCCGCTACAGTCTCTGTGATAATGTGCACCCAGCAAAAGTCTCTGTGATAATGTGCACCCAGCAACAGTCTCTGTGATAATGTGCACCCCGCTACAGTCTCTGTTATAATGTGCACCCAGCAAAAGTCTCTGTGATAATGTGCACCCAGCAAATGTCTCTGTGATAATGTGCACCCAGCAACAGTCTATGTGATAATGTGCACCCAGCAACAGTCTCTGTGATAATGTGCACCCAGCAACAGTCTCTGTGATAATGTGCACCCAGCAACAGTCTCTGTGATAATGTGCGCCCAGCAAAAGTCTCTATGATAATGTGCACCCAGCAACAGTCTCTGTGATAATGTGCACCCAGGAACAGTCTCTGTGATAATGTGCACCCAGCAACAGTCTCTGTGATAATGTGCACCCAGCAAATGTCCCTGTGATAATGTGCACCCAGCAACAGTCTATGTGATAATGTGCACCCAGCAACAGTCTCTATGATAAGGTGTGGCATACCGGAATGTTAGGAGAAAAGAGATATGGGAAAGTTCCAAAAGTCATTTAATTCTTATCAGTGAGTGGGGGAGTTTTATGGCCCCAAAACCAGTTCTGGCAGACCCTGCCACATCTAAGGGGTTAGGACAGGAAGTGCAGGGGGATTTTAGAACAAGGAACAAAGCAAAAGACAGATCAGGGTGAGCTGAGGACTGAGATGGAGGGCACAGGCTAGTGTCCAGGAGAAACGCAGTCTGGGGACTGTGGAACAAGCATCTATAACTCCACAGTCCCTGGCATTATGGAACAGCATGTAGGTGCTGCTAGGAAGAGCAAGAGAAATCCAGATTTGCAGTGTGAGAGAAGTTACAGCATGAACAATCAGTGGAAGAAATAAAGGGGATCTTCCCCTTCAGGGGTACCCCAGAAGCAGGATGGGAGGTGTGAGTCTGCGGGAGAGGACGAGCTGGGTGAGTGATAGGAAATCATGTTTGGCGGAAGGCCCCCCAGTAACATGTCCATGAAAGATCCCGTTTAGATAGAGCCCCTAGCGAATGGGGGAGAGCACACTGAAATGAATCTCAGTTTGCGGAAGCCGCACTACTGATTCCCAGAGACTGCGCTGGTATGTACTGTACTGTAATGCTGTTATTGCCCATGAAGCAAATGAAAGGAGATGTAACCTGATGTAACCCAAATGAATATTGTGCTGGAGAGAAGAAAAAGAAGTTAAATGTTACTGTCGTGATAACCCTGTCTGAACTGTGAATAAACTGCTTGCTTATGTGATTAGACGCCCTGGCTTGACAGTGCTTTTAAAAATGACTGATGGACCTGCCGCTGCCCGGCAACCACAACTGTGCACCCAGCAACAGTCTCTGTGATAATGTGCATTCAGCAACAGTCTCTATGATAATGTGCACCCAGCAACAGTCTCTGTGATAATGTGCACCCAGCAACAGTCTCTATGATAATGTGCACCCACAACAGTCTCTATGATAATGTGCACCCAGAAACAGTCTCTGTGATAATGTGCACCCAGCAACAGTCTCTGTGATAATGTGCACCCAGCAACAGTCTCTATGATAATGTGCACCCAGCAACAGTCTCTGTGATAATGTGCACCCAGCAACAGTCTCTATGATAATGTGCACCCAGCAACAGTCTCTGTGATAATGTGCACCCAGGAACAGTCTCTGTGATAATGTGCACCCAGCAACAGTCTCTATGATAATGTGCACCCAGCAACAGTCTCTATGATAATGTGCACCCAGCAACAGTCTCTGTGATAATGTGCACCCCGCTACAGTCTCTGTGATAATGTGCACCCAGCAACAGTCTCTATGATAATGTGCACCCCGCTACAGTCTCTGTGATAATGTGCACCCAGCAACAGTCTCTATGATAATGTGCACCCAGGAACAGCCTCTGTGATAATGTGCACCCCGCTACAGTCTCTGTGATAATGTGCACCCCGCTACAGTCTCTATGATAATGTGCACCCCGCTACAGTCTCTGTGATAATGTGCACCCAGCAACAGTCTCTGTGATAATGTGCACCCAGCAACAGTCTCTATGATAATGTGCACCCAGCAAAAGTCTCTGTGATAATTTGTACCCAGCAAACGTTTCTCTGATAATGTGCAGCCAGCAACAGTCTCTGTGATAATGTGTATCCAGCAAACGTTTCTATGATAATGGGGGTCATTCCGAGTTGATCGTAGCTGTGCTAAATTTAGCACAGCTACGATCATGAACTCAGACATGCGGGGGTATGCCCAGCACAGGGCTATTCCGCCCCGCATGTCAGTGCCCCCCCCCCCCCCCCCCGCACAAATACAAATGCATCGCACGGAGGCAATGCCTTTGTATCCGTGTAGTAACTCCCGGGCAGCGCAGCTCCTGCGGCTGGCCGGGAGTTATGTGTCGCTGCCGCTGGCGCGCAATGGCTGCATGAGACGTCACGCAGCCGCCGCGCCACACCCCCCCAATGGTCCGACCATGCCTACTAAACGGAGGCTTAACGCCGCCATTCAGCTCCCTCCCACCCAGCGACCGCCTCTGTCTCAGAGGCGATCGCTGGGCACTGACGACTGCCATGCGCCGGCGCACTGAGGCGCCCGCGCATGTGCAATTCCGACCCGATAGCTGCGCTGCGCAAAACTTCAGCGAGAAATCGGGTCGGAATGACCCCCCATGTGCAGCCAGCAACAGTCTCTGTGATAATGTGCACCCAGCAAAAATCTCTATGATAATCTGTACCCAGCAAAAGTTTCTATGATACTGTGCACCCAGCAAAAGTATCTGTGAATGAGCAAAAATAGGATTTTAATTACCTACCGGTAAATCCTTTTCTTGTAGTCCGTAGGGGATACTGGGAATCCATTTAGTACCATGGGGTATAGACGGGTCCACTAGGAGCCTTGGGCACTTTAAGAATTTGATAGTGTGCGCTGGCTCCTCCCTTTATGCCCCTCCTACCAGACTCAGTCTAGGAAACTGTGCCAGAGGAGACAGACATACTTTGAAAGAAGGATAGATAAGGAAAATGGTGAGATTCCGAACCAGCACACAGAACAATAGTAAAGCCATGCTAACCAAACTTGAAACATGAACAGCAACAGCTGAACAAACCAGAATACTTAACTAAGTAACAGTGCAGGAAGAACGAAGCACCAGACACCCAGTATCCCCTATGGACTACGAGAAAATGATATACCGGTAGGTAATTAAAATCCTATTTTCTCTTACGTCCCTGGGGATACTGGGAATCCATTTAGTACCATGGGGAAGTACCAAAGCTCCCAAACCGGGTGGGAGAGTGCTGAGGTTCCTGCAGAACTGATTGACCAAATTGAAGGTCCTCAGAGGCCAAAGTACTGAACTTGTAAAACTTTGCAAATGTGTTCAAACCTTACCAGGTAGCTGCTCGGCAGAGCTGTAACGTCGAGACACCCTGGGCAGCTGTCCAAGAAGAACCCATAGACCTAGTAGAGTGGGCCTGTACAGATTTCGGAACCGGCAATCCTGCCATGGAATAAGCATGCTGGATAGTGAGCCTGATCCAGTGTGCAACAGACTGCTTTGAAGCAGGACACCCAATTATATTGGGATCATAGAGAACGAACAGCGAGTCGGATTTCCTGTGACGAGCTGTCCTCTTTACATACATCTTCAAAGCCCTCACAACATCCAAAGACTTTGAAGTAGCAGAGGTGTCCGTAACAGCCGGAACCACAATAGGTTGGTTGATGTGAAACACGGACACCACCTTAAGAAGGAATTGCTGACGAGTTCTGAGTTCAGCTCTGTCCTCATGGAAAATTAAGTAGGGGCTCTTGTGAGACAACGCCCCCAGCAACAACACACGTCTTTCCGAGGACAAGTCAAGCAGGTGATGGTCTTCCATGTAAGGTATTTTACGTCAACTTTCTGTAACGGTTCTAACCAGTCAAATTGGAAGAACTGCAACACCAAATTGAGATCCCAAGGTGTCGTGGGAGGCACAAAGGGAGGTTGGATGTGCGGAACACCTTTCAAGAGCATCTGGACCTCAGGGAGAGAAGACAATTGTTTCTGAAAGAAAACAGACAAGGCCGAAATCTGGACTTTTATGGAGCCTAGACGTAGGCCCTCCACACCCGACTGCAGAAAAAACAGGAAACGTCCAAGATGAAATTCCACCGCAGAATATTGTCTGCTCTCACACCAAGAGACGTATTTCTTCCAAATACGGTGGTAATGTTTAGACATTACCCCCTTTCTGGCTTGATTCATATTCGGGATAACCTTGTAAGGAATCCCTCTTCTGGCTAGATTCAGCCGTTCAACTTCCATGCCGTTAAACATAGCCGTGTTAAGTCTTGATAGATGAACGGGTCCTATTGCAGAAGATCCTCTTGAAGAGGCAGAGGCCACAGATCTTTGATCAGCATCTCGAGAAGACCTGCATACCAGGCCCTTCATGGCCAGTCCGGAGCAATGAAGATTGCTTGAACATTTTCCCTTTTTATTCTTTTTAGAATTCTTGGGATCAGAGGAAGTGGAGGAAACATGTACACCAGCTGGTAGACCCACAGAGTCATCACAGCATCTACCGCTACTGCCTGTGGGTCTCTTGGAAAAATACCACTTGAGCTTCTTGTTGAGTCGAGAGGCCATCAGGTTGATCCATGGAAATCCTCACTGACGTGTCAAACACCGATACACCTCCGGGTGGATGCCCCACTCCCCCGGGTGCATGTCGAGTCTGCTGAGGAAGTCTGCTTCTCAGTTGTCTACTACTGGAATGAAGACCGCTGACAGCGCCACGGCATATTATTCCGCCCAGAGGAGAATTCTTGACACCTCTGACATTGCTGCTCTGCTATTCGTTCCACCCTGTCAGTAACATTGTCCGACTGGACTTGAATGGCCTGATTCCGAAGTACAGATGAGGCTTGCAGAAGGGCGTTGTAGATTGCCCTGAGTTCCAAGATGTTTATTGGAAGGACGACTTCCCGACTTGACCATCTTCCTTGAAACTGCACCCCCTGGGTGACTGCTCCCCAACCTCTGATGCTTGCGTCTGTGGTTAGCAGAATCCAATTCTGAATCCTGAACCTCCGACCCTCGACTAGGTGAGAAGTCTGTAGCCACCACAGAAGAGATATACTAGCTCTTGGTGACAGATGGATCCTCTGGTGCATGTGAATATGCTATCCGGACCATTTGTCCAACAGATCCAGCTAGAAAGGCCTCGTAAGAGGCCACCATTTTCCCCAAAAGGCGAATGCACAGATGCACCGAGATCCGGGTTGGCTTCAGGACAGTCCGAACCATCGACTGGATTATCATAGCCTTCTCCAAGGGAAGGAACACTCTCTGAGACTCGAGTATCATTCCCAGGAAAGGAAGTCTCTGCGTCTGTTCCACGTGAGATTTTGGTAAGTTCAGAATCCACCCGTGATCCAGGAGTAGTCTGGTTGACAGGTCAATACTGTCCAACAACCGTTCCCTGGACGGTACCTTTATCACCGCTCTCAGAGACTACATCTTGAATTTGAACACTCGTAAGTACGGGTTCAACGACTTGAGGTTCAAAATCGGTCTTACCGAACCGTTCGGTTTCGGAACTACAAACAAGTAGTTTGCAGATGAGGTGGAACTGGAACAATGACCTGAGTCTGTACCATTTTTTGAATGGCGTTCTGAAAAGTTATACTTGCCTCTTGCGAAACTGGTAAGCCTGATTTGTAGAATCTGTGAGGTGGGAGCTCCTGGAACTCCAGTCCGCAGCCCTGGGAAATAAGATCTTTGACCCAGGGATCCTGGCATGAACTTGCCCAGATGTGACTGAAGAATTTTAGTCGGGCTCCCACTCGCCAGTCTTCCAGGCATCGCGGTCCACCGTCATGCTGAAGGCTTTGAGGAAGCAGAGCTTGAGCTCTGTTCCTGAGAACCAGCAGTTGCTGGTTTGCGTGGTTTACCTCTAGCGCCTCTGGTGGCTGTAGAAGAACCTCTGGTTTTGGCCCTAAACGTGGCCGTCCGAAAGAACTGTAAATTGGAACCTGAGTAAGCATTCCTGGCTGGGGGAGCTGCAGAAGGAAGATACGTGGAATTACCCGCAGTAGCTTTGGAGATCCATTTGTCTAGTTCATCTCCAAATAAGGCCTCTCCTGTGAAGGGTAGGCATTCCACACCTCTCCTGGAGTCCGCGTCAGCAGTCCACTGGCGTAGCCATAAACCTCTGCGTGCTGACACTGCCATAGCAGTCGTGCGTGCATTAAGCAAGCCTATTTCTTTGATGGCTTCCACCATAAAATTTGCAGAGTCCTGTATATGTTGCAGGAGTAAAATAATCTTCCCCTGAGGCAAGGCACTTAACCCCTCAAGAAAGGTTACCCATTTGGCAATGGCCTTAGTAATCCACCCACATGCTATAGTGGGTCTCTGGGCCACCCCAGCAGCTGTATACAAACATTTTAGTGTATTCTCAATTCTACGATCAGCCGTTTCTTTTAGGGAGGCTACACCCAATACGGGCAATACAATTTTTCGTGACAGCCTGTTCCTATCAGGATTAACCCACGGTTCTTTAAACAGGGTATTTAGTTCCTTTGACACAGGAAACGTGGCTGAGGATTTCTTTTTTATATTAAAATAAGATTCCTCAGTTTCCTCTGTTACCTTATCAGAGATATGCAGAACTTCTCTGATAGCTTCTATGAGAGCCTCTATTCCCTGTGATAGTAGCCTCCTGCACCTCTAGTCCACCTCCCCCTCCTCCATGTCTGACCCTTCATCATCCGAATCAGACTGCATGATTTGGGCCAAAGGACGTTTTTGCGGACAAATGGCAGGGGACTGAGACGCTGGTTTGGGTACTGAGTCTCTTTTCATAAACTCAGACATCGATTGTCTTAAGTATTGCATCTCTTTCTCATTGCAAGACAATTTAGTAGAAATATTGGAAATCATTCTCCTAATGGCTCTGCCCCGCTAGCCTGGGAGGGTACACTGCACTGAGTACACTGCAGTGAACCCCCTGGAGAAGAGGAACACTGCCTTACATGAAACACACTCTTTGTCTGACATACTGTGACAGTGACAGCGCACACACACACACACACACACACACACACACACAGGAACAGGTTAAATGCACAATTAACCTACAAAGACCCTTCCAGGGAGACACAGAGATTGTATGGAGCCAGCACACAGATCCCTTACTGCTAATGCTAAGCTTAGCCGGGTCGCAGACTAAGTACCCAGATTGGGGACTTAGGGGGTCAGTCTGACCTGTTCGCACGCAGCGTTTTATCGCTGCGGTGCGAACGGGTGCGGAATTCCTATTGATTGGTGGCCGCAGTGCACGCAGGACAGACCGCAAAGAAGATTGACAGGACGAGGGCAGTGCAGGGCGGATCCGGACCGTTTGTAGCCATTTTCGGGGAGTGGTGAGTAAAACGAAGGCATGTCCAGGAGAACGGAGGGCGGAGGAGTGACGTCAAAGCCGGGCCCATCATCGCTGGATCCATCGCACAGGGTAAGTATGTCCAAGCCTAGTCCTGTTTTGTGTGAATTTTTTTTAGCTTAGCAGGGCTGCACAAACGATCGCAGCCCTGCTAAGCTACAATACACTCCCCCATAGGCGTTGTATTCGATGTGCAGGTGTGCGATCGCATGTGCAGGAGAGCTGCACAAACAGAAGCTTGTGCATTCTCTGCACAGCCCTGGACTTACTCAGCCTCTGCGATGATCGGGGCCGGGGCTGACATCAGGAATCCTCCCTCCAAACGCCTGGTCCCTCCTGCGTTTTTCCGGACACTCCTCAAAAACGATCAGTTGCCATCCACAAACGCCCTCTTCCTGTCAATCTCCTTGCATTCGCTGGTGCGATGAGATTTTTCGCACCATCCCGTCGCTGCGGACCGTTGCGCCTGCGTATTGCGGTGCATACACATGCGCAGTTCAGACCTGATTGCCCGCTGTGCGAAAAACGCACTGCAGCGATCAGGTCTGAATTAGCCCCATTGTGCACCCAGCAAAAGTTTCTATGACAAAGTGCACCCAGCAAAAGTTTCTATGACAAAGTGCACCCAGCAAAAGTTTCTATGATAATGTGCACCCAGCAAAAGTTTCTATGACAAAGTGCACCCAGCAAAAGTTGTTATGGTAATGTGCACCCTAGCGAAAAGTTTCTATGATAATGTGCACCCAGCAAAAGTTTCTATGATAATGTGCACCCAGCGAAAGTATCTATGATAATTAGTATACAATAATAGGTTTTCTAGTGATAGAGTTTATTGTTCATACAGTATACTGTATTGGAAAACTACAAACACCCCTTTAAACACAGGTGGAGTACAAAGCGGCAGTAACAGTTTCTTTAATAGTTTAGATTTTTTTAGATGCTGTTTTAATCATTGGAGGGTGTTAGTGAGATTTATGGAGATATTCCATTAGCCACAGTAATTTACTGCGGCTAATATTTTCAGGCAAAAAAAATGGAGGACAATTAAACTGGTTGGAAAAAAAAAGTTGGTGAAAACGGTTTTTTTTTTAAATTGCAAAACCCCCGTTTTAATGGACTAATTGAATATCCCCCATGGAGTATTTAAAAGATTGTCAAAGTCGAAAAATATCGTTATTCTCATGCCTTGTACTAACCCCATGCGCTTGCCCGCTGCACGTGCACATTCTCTCCCGTGCGTACGCATATTCGCAGTTGCGTGACGGCGCCTCCACGGACATGCGCTCAAGCGCGTGGTATGTGCATTTACGGTAGAGTTTGTGTGCGTCTGGCGGGCGACTCAATTGTCACATAGTTAATCCAAATAGTGTATTTTGTAGGTTATGGTCTCCTTAATAATATCAGTAAGTTTGTTTAGTGTAACTGGTTCATGGACAGAGAGATCCCTCTTTACATGATACGAAGGGTCAGACAGGTTTTGAGCAGTGGTGTTTGGTATGCAACGGTAGAGTATATTATTAGTAACATTCCGGTGTTGGTTTGAGAGACATTAATCGCTCCTGCGAATAGTTATGTTTATAAGAAGTTTATGGACATTTACTATATTTGCAATTCATTATCCATGCGGTGGGAATCCTGAGATTCCCTCCCACCTGAGCAGTATGAAATAGTCACAGCCCACCTGTTTGAATCAACCTATGACCTTTTGTTATAATGTGAAGACAGATTCCTGTGTCCAATGAACAATGAGATTGTAGGCCCCTTTGTAGTGTACTGTATGCAGTGTATATAAGGCAGCCAGTTTGGGCCAGCTCAGTCTACTCTCCACAAAAGGTTTTCATCACTGACTAACTTGAGAGCTGGTACCAGGACTGCGCAGCGATCATTCCCCAGTGTGTAAGTTTTTCTCTGTAACCAACTTGTTCTCTGTTTGTATTTGCCATACTCTCTCTCTCTCTCTGTTATTGTTACGCTGTTGTATATTGTATATGTGTAGTTAGTATGTTTAGATATTGATGTTAGTCTGTAGTGTATAAGATGTTAACTGTATTTTCCCTTTTTACATAACTAAATCTCGTTAGTAAAGGTTTTGGAACCTTAGAAAGGTATTGTGTGTTTATTACATCACTGAGGGTATTCGGAGCGTCTCAATCGCTCAAGCGGCTTTTATATAATAGAGGTTAAATAGCATTGCATTGTGTTCACATTACAAAACCAAGGTTTACAGTATAATCTCAGCCTTTCATTGTGTTGCATACAAGGTTTACTGTGTGTCATCCTGTGAGCATCTGCACCGCTTGTGTTCCTCTTGTGGGCACAGTGTCCGCTACGCTAGTAGCGTAGCATTACGGTACTCGGACTGCCTATAGCGTGCTCGATACCTAACGTAAGCCGTGAGCGAACGTGTCGCTCGTGCGTCTCGACCATGGCCTAGCGTCTGCTACGCTAAGTGCATACCCTTACGGTACCCCGTACGCCCATTGCGTACTGAGTCTCTTACCAATATATAGTGAATGTTATAAGATAAATATTTAGCTTTATCAATTGGCGGCTCGTCCGTCCTCCACATATCAGCTCTAGCGAACACAAGCAGACTTTATCTGTCAGCAAAGGGCGGGAAGGCGTATCCCTTTGTATCCGTGTTGGTGGTGAGGGATACGGTAGTGCTGACTAGATAAGCGTCTGCATCGCTACGCTGTAGGAGTGCTGGTGGAATCCGGAACCGGAAGGTAAGAACAGTACGCTATTGTCTTTTAAAAACTGTTTTATTTCTGTTTGATACGCATTGCGTACGCAACACACGCACACCTGCATTTGTCATTTGTGTAATTTCACATCTCGCTTTCCTGTTTGCCATTTATCATTGATAATGTGCTGAGAAAGATTTGTTGCTATTGGTAGTTAAAAGTGAAATTAATACGTAAGGGAGTAATTTGTAAAACACGCACACGGCTTGCCTAAGATACAAGGAAGTTCTGTGTGGTGTTCAGTAAATGATTACAGTTAAATATCATTTCCATTGATATAAACGTGTTACTTGTGTTTTTGTGGACATATCTGGCCTGCGTACACGTGTCTCTAACAAAGGGCGGGACAAGCGTACGCGACGCAAGGGCTGACGCACGTAGCGTATATTACGCAACGGAGCGTATGGGTACGCCCACGTAATACAAATCACAATAGTATTGTTTTAGTAGGCGATACGGAGGCAACGCGATAATAGCGCAAGTTAATCTCAGTGTCCTAAATTTTAGCGTAAATAATCCTTCTCTAGTTGTAACTCCTTTCGGGACTAGACTGTGATACTGAATGAAAGGGATTTCTGCGCAGAAACTAAAGTAAAGAGTATATGAGGTGAAAGAGTGTGTATACATATATATATAAGTTTCTCATTTTTGGGTGGAACCACAGGAAATCGAGTTCTCGTGAGGTACATACATGAAAGTGACAGCACGGTGGCTTGGGAGGCATCCCTTGTTAACATATTAAAATAAGAGCATTAGCGATAACGGACCAGGAGGTCCAGAGACAGACCAGGAGGTCTAGGTACAGCGGACTAGGAAGTCCGCTACAGATAGAGTCAAGAAGCACAACACCAGGAGGGTTGGTGCAATACCCATATAGGCCATTAAGCTCTGGCTGAAGGAATTCGCAGCCACAATTTTCGATTCCACTGGTCGTTCCGCACATAAGATTAGTTGCTTATGTGCAGAACGATTGTACCGCATGTATTTGTGTGCATTAGTTAGTAACTTGACCCAGTACCATTTGCGTACGCTAGAGGGGTCATAAACGCTATTTGTACATTCTAACGTGATTTGTGTAATTTTTTTTTATTTTAAGGGAGGTTCGCTGGTCACTCAGGAATTCTCCAGCAACTGATCACACCCACATGTTCCAGTAAATAGAGGTTCAGGTCGCAGGGGCCCTAGGTTGAGTACGCCAGCGCTAAGGCAGTGTGTGGGCGTATTGGTCGTCGTGGGCGAGTGAGTGAAGGTACTCGGTAAACTTTCACCGTCTGTCTACCCCGGACATCTTGGTTTTTGTAAGGGTTCGCTGAAGACCCTGATTTGAAGGTCAGAGGTAGCAAAAGCAACACCTGCAAAGATGGGGGCCAGTTGTTCAGGTAGGGGGCGATCAACTCTGGTCCAGGTTGATTCAGTAAACCGACCAATCGGGTCGGCAAGGTATATCATGTGTGAGAAATACGGTTCACACACAGAGGTTTTGTGCGATGAATGGGAAAGAATGACTGTGCATGTTGGGGAAAAGTTCCCACGGGTAGGCAGTTTTAACACCGAGGTGTTACAAAATCTAAGGAGGAGGATATGTCTCATTAAATCTGCAAAGAGACGGATCAAACATTATGATTATTTACAATTATGGCAACAGGAAGGTGAAATACAGAGAGGATTGGCTCAAGCGGCTGGATCTAACCCTATCAGGAAACTGATAGCCACCGCTCCACCACCACCGTACATAACGGGAGAGAAAGTGGTTACAGCGAATGGCACACTGGTGTATGATAAACATGCACTTAGTAACTGTATAGATGTTAAGAATAATGTAACTAAGATTGTTGATGCTAATACTAACTCGTGCAAGCTGTACCCTGTTTTAAACTTTCCCCAGGATTGTGACCAAGAGGATGAACCCACAACAATATCGGCACTCTCTCTAGCAGCCACCATAGCAGAAACAACAGTGGGCACGTCCCAACCAGTAAGAGCAGTATCAAAGGCCCCTAGTGGAGGGACAGGTGAGGTCGTATCAACTGGTAAGTACGGCACTGTACACTATGCTGAAACCATTACACCACATGTTGTAGAATCTACTCAGAATGATGTTATTGAACTTAATCCCGTTAGGGTAATTGCAGTACCAAATGGGAAAACTGACACTTCAGGAGTCACTCCTGTCAGAAACATTGCCATGCACTGCCCCTTTTCCCGAACGGAATTGAGATCAATGGTGTCTGAATTCCCTGATCCTAGGAAAGATCTAGTTGCAAGCCAGAAGTACATTAGAGAGCTAGGACATACTGTGGAGCCCAATACCAAAGATTGGCGGACATTGCTGAGGGCATGTTTACCCTCCAATGTCGACTCAGCAAGTTTTATAACTGACTGTAGACTAGATGAAGAAGTACCCCTTACTGAGGAGTACAATCAAGATAATGTGAAAAGAATTAATTTGCAGCTGGGAGTATATTTCCCAGCTGTTGCTAAATGGAACAAAATTTTCTCCATCAAGCAAAAGGAGGGAGAAACAGCTGCTGATTATTTTCATCGGGCACTACAGGAAATGGCTAAGTATACAGGGATAGAAGACATTAAGACAAATGTGAATCATAGAGAAGTAGCAGTATCTGTGTTAATGGATGGTTTAAAGGAAGTATTGAGGACGAGGGTACAGACCACCCAACCATGTTGGCGAGGTTTGTCGGTGGCTACTTTGAGAGAGGCCGCTATTGACCATGATCGGAACATCACCAGACACAGGGAGTCGCAGAGTGATAAGCTGATGGCTGTAAGTATACAGGCCCTTACCACAAGGCCAACTCAGCATAAGTCTCAGACCCCTGTGGGTAAGTCAAATGTGGTAACTTGTTATTACTGTCATAAAGAGGGACATTTTGCACGAAACTGTAGATTTAAAAGTGCACAAAACTCATATCAACCCCCTAGACAACGACATGACACACGAAATTGGGATCAAGGACCGCAGAGACGGAGTTATGAGCCACACGCAGGGGAAACAAAAAGGTATCCCGCAAGAAGAGACTGGCAAGTCTCTGATAGTACCCATTTACCCCCTTCACAGGTAATAGCTGCCAGCGCAATGCAGGGAGGTCACCACATACAATAGGGGTGAGGCCACACCTGTAGTCTGCAGCCAGTGAAATTAATTGCGAGCCTTGGAAGTGAACCCGAGGTCACAATTGATGTAGCTGGTAAATCTCTAAATTTCCTTGTAGATACGGGGGCAGCCAAGTCAGTGATAAATTCGACAGTGGGCATGAGAACCACTGGTAAAACAATTCCAGCCATGGGAGTAACAGGAGTAGTACAACACTACCCTTTAAGCAAACCTGCAGAGATTACGATAGGGCCTTTGCATACCAAGCATTCTTTTCTGCTGGCTGCATCGGCTCCGACTAATCTCCTAGGGAGCGATTTACTGTGCAAAATGGGATGTGTCATATATTGTACTCCTGAAGGTGTGTTCTTGGACATACCCGAAAACCACGCTCAGGAAGTGCAGGATATGCTAGACTCCCCAACAAGATTAATGTCACACACTGTTATTGTAAATAGGTGTCCGTCCAAGGTAGAGGAAATGATTTCCCAGATACCGGAATCACTTTGGACCAAGGATGGACAAAACACTGGATTAATGGCAAACGTAGCCCCAGTAGTTGTACAAGTAAAAGATGGTAGGATAGCTCCAAAAATCCCACAATACCCTCTGAAGCCAGAGGTGGAGTTAGGAGTCTACCCTGTAATAGAGTGCTTGCTACAACAGGGCATTCTGGTAAGAACGTCCAGCACTGCCAATAGTCCCATCTTCCCTGTTAAAAAGAGTGGGGGGAGGGGTTATAAATTAGTGCAGGAACTAAGAGGGATCAACAAAATAGTTGAGAGTCAATTCCCCGTAGTGCCAAATCCAGCTGTCATCCTTATGCAAATCCCTCCCACTGCCAAATTTTTCACTGTGATTGACCTCTGCTCCGCCTTCTTCTCGGTACCTCTGCACCCTGACAGTCAATACTTATTCGCATTTACATACAGAGGAGTTCAGTACACCTGGACTCGATTACCACAAGGTTTCATTGACAGTCCAAGTATTTTCTCACAGGCTTTGCATGATTGTTTACAGTCTTTTCAACCTGAGAGTGGATCAATATTAATACAATACGTGGATGACCTACTGCTGTGTTCAGATTCACTGGAATCATGTCTGAGAGATACGAAACAACTCCTGTTTCATCTTTCAGACACCGGACACAAGGTTTCCAAGGACAAGTTACAATTATGCCAGACCAAGGTAAAATATTTGGGACACTGTCTGACACAAGGACTGAGACACCTTACCGCTGATAGAATTCAAGCAATTCGTGACATGACCCTGCCACAAACCCAGCAACAGATTAGAACGTTTTTAGGAATGTGTGGGTATTGCCGTAACTGGATCCCAGGTTTTTCCATACTGGCCTTGCCTTTACAGGAGATGGTCTCCTCAAACAAACCTGATCGGATTTCGCACACAGACGAGTCTGAGATGGCATTTGAGAGACTTAAACAGTGCCTAACGCAGGCACCAGCATTAGGCATGCCAGATTATGGAAAACCCTTTGAGCTGTACGGAACAGAGAGTGCTGGGTGCGCGGCAGGTGTCTTAACCCAGAAGCATGGTGATGCCAGCAGGCCAGTAGCCTACTATAGCGCTCAGCTAGACACGGTAGCGCGATCCCTCCCCACATGCTTGCGAAGCGTTGCAGCAATAGCATTGCTAGTAAGTAAAAGCGAAGATGTAGTGCTAGGACACAACCTCACAATTCATACACCACATGCAGTGTCAGCTTTACTGAATTCGGCCCAAACCAGACACGTCTCATCAGCACGGTTTACAAGATGGGAATTGGCGTTGATGGCCCCCGTAAACATCACCATAAGGAGATGCAACGCACTAAATCCTGCAACATATCTCCCAGGTGTGCCTGGACAGGCACAAAGGGTGGAGGATGAGAGTGATGGTGAAGGAGGATTTAGTAAGGAAAATTACATACATGATTGTATGGAATATTTGGCCCAAAATTTCACGGCAAGGCCTGACATCAGTGACAACCCACTGGAAGATGTAGATTTTACTTTCTACACTGACGGCAGTTGTCACAGACAGACGGACTCGGGAGACCTGTGTACTAGATACGCAGTCGTAGATGACCAAGGTACCATAGAAGTGGAACCCCTAGGCCCACCACACTCAGCACAAGTTGCTGAACTGGTTGCCCTAACAAGAGCATGCGAACTGGCTAAAGGCAAGTCAGCCAATATCTACACAGATTCTAGGTACGCCTTCGGAGTAGTCCATGATTTCGGGGGCCATATGGCGCCTCAGAAATTTCATGACGGCAGCTGGCACACCCATAGCACATGCAGCCCACATCAAAAGACTTCTAACAGCGATACAGGAACCCGACAGAGTGGCTGTTATCAAGTGTAAAGCTCACACGTATAGCCAAGACCCGGTATCACTTGGTAACAGCCGAGCAGACGAAGCTGCTAAATCAGCAGCCAGTAACCCCATACAGACAGACAGCACACAACTGATGGTATTTAATACTGTAAACACACAGAAATTATATGAAATGCAAAATTTGTGTTCACCACAAGAAAAGGCAGTTTGGAGGTCAAAAGGATATGGCCAGGAGTCCTCAGGACTCTGGACAGATGGACAGGGTAAGCCAGTGGCACCCAGAGCATACCTTCCAAGTCTAGCGGAAGCGGCACATGGACTGACTCATCTAGGCAAAGAAGGAATGTGTAAGTTGGTAAGAGCTTATTGGTGCGCCCCAGGATTTTCTTCCCATGCGGGTAAAAGAGCGATGACATGTCTCACCTGCTTGAGGAAGAATATCGGAAAGGCAATACCAACAGAGCCATCCCATATCCCTCCTACAGATGGTCCTTTCCAGGTAATACAAATTGATTTCATACAATTGCCACCTTGTAGAAATTTAAAATATGTATTGGTTTGTATTGACGTGTTCTCAAATTGGGTTGAAGCATTTCCTGCGGCCACGAATACCGCTGTGTTTACTGCAAAGAAAATTGTGCAGGAATTTGTGTGTAGGTACGGTATCCCTAGAATCATTGAGAGTGATAGGGGTACCCATTTTACAGGTGAAGTTTTTCAAGCAATGTGTTGATGGGAATTAATAGTAAGCTGCACACTCCGTACCGCCCCCAGGCGAGTGTGAAAGTGGAAAGAGTAAACAGCACTATTAAAAACAAATTAAGCAAGGTAATGGCTGAAACAGGATTGTTCTGACCCGAAGCTTTGCCAATCGTATTATACAGCATCAGAACCACTCCCAGGTCCCCTCTTAATCTGTCTCCTTTTGAAATTCTATTTGGTCGACAACCCCATGTTATGATTAACCCCCAGGATGATTTGAAATGTAACAATGAAGTCACTGTAAAGTATTTAGTTAAGATGAGTAAGCAATTGAGGAATCAGAATGATAATCTACAGTTGGTGATTCCTGATTTGCCAGACAGTAATTGTCATGACATTGAACCTGGGGATTATGTAATGATACGGAATTTTCTACGCTCAGGTTGCCTTATTGACAGATGGGAAGGACCATATCAAGTCTTATTGACCAGCACGACAGCATTGAAGGTTGCCGAGAGAGAGACTTGGGTCCATTCGTCTCATTGTAAAAAGGTTGCTGACCCAGAGAGGTCCCGTGATAAAGAACAGACAGTAGAGGTTGTATCACTAGAGTGTCTGTTCCGGGAAGGTTGAGACGACACCTGAGCACTGAGAATAATAAGACCGGAGGCGTTTGTCGAGTCAGATTTCTTTTTCCCTTTTGTTATTTTCTCCAGTTCCCATCTCCCTCCTATTCTCCTTCCCCCTTCTTATTTTTCTCCTTTTCCTCCTATAAGATGGACTTGCCCCAAGAGACTGTGATCCGGATTTTCCTGTTGACCGTGATGTTGACCAGAGCAGTCTGTTTCGGTGAGAGTACCATGGAGGTCGAGAAAGGATCTGGAGTGGGTTCTGATGACCAGGATGGAGGCGTAGTTTTCCAAGAGCAACATAACCACCGAGTAAAGGCGAGTATCAGAAAACGATCTGGTAGCATTGACAATAGAAGGAATTGTGAAGGATTGTTAGCTGAAGAGAACTGCATCTGTAGGCATTGTGACAATATAGTTGAGGATGGGTGCATCAAGAAATGTCAGTCCAGTTTTAATGTCCACATGGACCGGCATCCGTTGAGTGACTATCACTCCTTAGTGGGTAAAGTGTTAAATCAGACAGATTGTTGGGTATGCTCTCAAGTACCTCAAGGTCATAGCAAATCAGGACTAGTACCATTCCCTTTAACTGTAGGAGAGGTACTTGAGTTAAGTGGTGGGAGGCCGGTGGACAAGAGGTTTAATATCTCTAGTCCTCCTAGTTTGAAGCTCCACCAGTATCTTGTGGATAAGTCCTTAGTATGCTTTAACATTTCCAATCCCCGAAAGCCGGGAAATTGGGAAGTGTCATGGAGTAATCAAACCATGACATTTTCATATAGAGCCGATAGAATGCCCATAGACACAGAGCTTATACGCCAGATCACCAACAGTGGAAAATATTTCCGGTATAGGTATACTCTAGGAAGTAGGACCATGCGAGTTGGAGAAGTATCCCTAGGATACTGTGCACATATCGTACAACCTGATACGTGTACTAGACAGATGGGAGAGTTAGGGTTAGGAGATTTCACATGGAAAATTTGTAACATGGTAATGTCATACTCCGTCCCATATGTTCTCCCCGATGATGCATATTTCATATGCGGGAGAAATGTGTATAAGTGGCTTGCCACAAACTCAGAGGGATTGTGTTACATTGGAAAAGTACTGCCTGAAGTAATGACTGTATCCCATAACAAAATGAAAGACATTCACCGCGGTGCCCAAGCTCCTTATTCTCACACTCATTACGAGCACGTCGTTAAACGGCACCTGATAGAGAGGACAGAGCATCCGGCCTCTGATCTGATCCATGAATCCACCGGGATTCAATTCTTACTCGCGTTAGATATCACTCGTACCGCCAGAGGAGTGATAAATTATAAATATATATCTGCGCTAGCGAACTTGTTAGACAATATCACCGAAATGTATGACGACACGTTCAGGTACACTGGGAAAGAGTTACAAGCCTACAAAACAGAGCTGGTTCAGCATAGGATGATTCTCAATTATCTCACAGCAGTGACAGGCGAGTATTGCGTTACCCTAGCAACTCAATATGGAGTAAAGTGCTGCACGTATATTACAAACAGCACTGAGGACCCGGCCGAGGTCATAGACCAAAAGATGGATGACATTTTACAATTGAAGTGGGAGTTTCGAAGGAAACACAATCTCACACTCGCTGCTGTGGGTAATGAGCTGACCAGTTGGGTGTCATGGTTGAACCCACGAAATTGGTTCTCTGGTTTAGGAGAATGGACCCAAGGTATTATAATGGACGTAGGGAAATTTCTCTTGTGTATTCTGGGAGTCGTCAAATTGGTTGGCCTGATATTTAGATGCGTTCGGGCTTTAACAAAGTGTAAAGGTAGTACCAGAGTGATGAGTCTGAGGAGCGAGGACACTGTAATAACAACAACTAATTTGATTTATGACCCAACGATAGAGACAATGTTGTGATGAAAATGTGATTCCACGGTCCGTTTCTTTCACCCGTTTCTCCTTTGTTTTCCTCCAAGGTACAAAGACATCCGATTGGAAGAAGAATTTGACAACCTCTTTTATACAGACCATTGATGAACTATGCCACAAGCCCCCAATATCCCTAGTGACTTTAACTTTTACGATAGCCCAATACTTTAGAGACTGTAATTTTATGGACAATGGAAAAGCTTTTGCTCGCTATTTATAACAAAAGCACCGAGAGACATCAGACAACATGTACATCAAGACAAGACATCAGACAAGACCTCAATCGGCGACTGTTTATATAAACTCACATAGTTTACGACTGCATTTATAACGATTGTCTCTTATCTTCATCTCTACAACCTCCAGGTAGTATCTCACATAGTCGACAGGTGATTCTCACATATTAGCACTCACATGTTCCCTCCCTTCATGTATCATCAACTAAATGTGCTCCCCCATTTGTTGCAACCAAAAGCTGAAAAGAGCTCGGTAGAGTTTGACAGCCCATCCACAGACCCTTGATACGGGATAAGAAGGATTCAAATGTATACTTCACAATACCTCGAAGCTTGATTTAAAACACGTACGGCACGATGATACATGACCCCTCAAACATGGATTTCATACACACATGCTTTTACTATCTCACTAGGTCATGCTTTTCCCACCTTCTCCTCTCCTCCCCTTACCCAATCATAAAAAGGTGTTTACATGATGACATATATTTTTCTGTTTTGTTTAGGAAGTGGCAGTTATTGGTGACTGCCAAAGGGTGGACTGTCAAAGTCGAAAAATATCGTTATTCTCATGCCTTGTACTAACCCCATGCGCTTGCCCGCTGCACGTGCACATTCTCTCCCGTGCGTACGCATATTCGCAGTTGCGTGACGGCGCCTCCACGGACATGCGCTCAAGCGCGTGGTATGTGCATTTACGGTAGAGTTTGTGTGCATCTGGCGGGCGACTCAATTGTCACATAGTTAATCCAAATAGTGTATTTTGTAGGTTATGGTCTCCTTAATAATATCAGTAAGTTTGTTTAGTGTAACTGGTTCATGGTCAGAGAGATCCCTCTTTACATGATACGAAGGGTCAGACAGGTTTTGAGCAGTGGTGTTTGGTATGCAACGGTAGAGTATATTATTAGTAACATTCCGGTGTTGGTTTGAGAGAAATTAATCGCTCCTGCGAATGGTTATGTTTATAAGAAGTTTATGGACATTTACTATATTTGCAGTTCATTATCCATGCGGCGGGAATCCTGAGATTCCCTCCCACCTGAGCAGTATGAAATAGTCACAGCCCACCTGTTTGAATCAACCTATGACCTTTTGTTATAATGTGAAGACAGATTTCTGTGTCCAATAAACAATGAGATTGTAGGCCCCTTTGTAGTGTACTGTATGCAGTGTATATAAGGCAGCCAGTTTGGGCCAGCTCAGTCTACTCTCCACAAAAGGTTTTCATCACTGACTAACTTGAGAGCTGGTACCAGGACTGCACAGCGATCATTCCCCAGTGTGTAAGTTTTTCTCTGTAACCAACTTGTTCTCTGTTTGTATTTGCCATACTCTCTCTCTCTGTTATTGTTACGCTGTTGTATATTGTATATGTGTAGTTAGTATGTTTAGATATTGATGTTAGTCTGTAGTGTATAAGATGTTAACTGTATTTTCCCTTTTTACATAACTAAATCTCGTTAGTAAAGGTTTTGGAACCTTAGAAAGGTATTGTGTGTTTATTACATCACTGAGGGTATTCGGAGCATCTCAATCGCTCAAGCGGCTTTTATATAATAGAGGTTAAATAGCATTGCATTGTGTTCACATTACAAAACCAAGGTTTACAGTATAAGCTCAGCCTTTCATTGTGTTGCATACAAGGTTTACTGTGTGTCATCCTGTGAGCGTCTGCGCCGCTCGTGTTCCTCTTGTGGGCACAGCGTCCGCTACGCTAGTAGCGTAGCATTACGGTACTCGGACCGCCTATAGCGTGCTCGATACCTAACGTAAGCCGTGAGCGAACGTGTCGCTCGTGCGTCTCGACCACGGCCTAGCGTCTGCTACGCTAAGTGCGTACCCTTACGGTACCCCGTACGCCCATTGCGTACTGAGTCTCTTACCAATATATAGTGAATGTTATAAGATAAATATTTAGCTTTATCAAGATCTTATATATACTGTATGCTGTATTAGAATGTGACAGGTGGTTATTTATACACATTACTGTTGTGATAGCCATTGCTGACTGCTTCAAGTTGTTATTACAGTATGAAGAGTATCATCCAAGGTAAAGGTCACGGATAATTGATACTTTGTGCTGAAAGCATTTCATTAGGGTCTGATTCAGAGATGTATGCCTATGTATCACTGCTGCAATCCCGTAATCAGCGGATGTGCACAAATATGCTAATGCCACAGCTGTCTGGAAATGGACTGAGACGCCGACCGGTGGCCTCGCAATTCTTGGTATCTGAGTACAAACATGAGAAGGTGGTCACAGATCTTTCCATAATCGACAATCTCAGTAAACGTATGGTCATACAGAATAACTGTGGGAACTGAGACACTGGCTTAATGATTTCTGCATACCAGATCAGATGTAGGCAAGACATGCTCCAAATATGTTCATGACATGCCTTCGTTTTTTTATGCCACTCCCTGTAACATTCCCAAATGGTTCCTGACCGTCAGTCACTTTGTGAAGAATCCTCACTGCCTGCGGCATCACTAAGCTTCAAATGTGTCCTCATACATGTAGACTCAATACACCCACTGGCGTGCACAGCACATTTTATTAGTGGGTGCACCGTCGGAGGGGTGTGTCTAGCACCGCCTTTTGGGCGTGTGTAGCACCATCTATTGATGGTCAACGCATATAAAATATCCACCTTTGTACCAATCCTAAAAAAGCAGATACCTAGTCAGATGTTGTGGTGTGCACCAAACAAACACCCCTGATGGCACTCACTGCAATTACACTGCTCCTCCTCAGCCTGGTCTGGCTCCCCCTCACTTTCCCTTGCAAGCTACAGCAGCTTACTAAAAGCTAACTAAACTGACACTGACAGTCGCAGACTAGTACTGCTGCTGCTGGAGAAACGAGTGACATGTCAATGCTGCTGCCGACCGCCTGCCAGTATTGAATTTGTCTTCCTAAGAGGAACGCTGGCTGCATGCTGCTCCTCATCAGTGGCTGGCATTGGCAAAGCATAGAAGGAGAGAGGTGTGTATGTGGTGGGTGTGACGGGTGGGCGTGCGAGCAGCATGACCTAATCACATCACGCTGTTTTTGTACATGGTGGTGGAGCTTGGAATTTGAAAGACTGTGTCAGTGGCACCTTTGATTAACCCAGGCATTCGGTCAGTAATACACTCCTGACAGGGTGCAGCGCAGAGGGGACAGTAATCAGCCTGCTCGGCGATCGCTGCATCAGACATGTGAGATCAGGGGTGCCAGACATTAGTGGGTGCCTGTGCGCACCAGGCACCCCCCCTGCACACACCTATGAATACACCATGAGACGCCTGGTGTCATTAAGCCCCCAGGTCCCGTACAGCTAATGTCAGGCATCTTTATTTACTGAAAATGCATCTAATATAAAATTGATAAGCACAGCATCCTGTTCACATTGCATTTCTATTAAGATACCTTTTCAGCCAAAACAAAACCCAAAATAAGAAATATATAAGGCTAAAAGTTTCTCATGGGATCTGGCGTGCTAAGCCCCCCTCCATCCAGCCCCCCGAATCCCTCTGCCTGTCAATCAGGCAGAGCCTACTGCAAATATGTGAGACACGGGTCCTGCACCTGCGCATTTTCCTGATAATCGGGAAACTGTACAGGGTTCCGCACAAGCGATACATGTCCAATGAGAGTATACAAATAAATAACGGCTAAGGTAATAATTGCATAGAACAATGGTTCCTAAACTGTGTGCCTAGGAACCCTGGGGTGCATCAAGGCTGTGAGTCAGGAAAGTTTGGGAATCAGAGACCATACAGTCTCACTATCAAGATTGCACGCAGTATAAAAACTAGACATTTCCTACATGTCATCCTTTTGGCACAGGTGTGTAGCTTAAAAAAAAAAAAAAGCTAGTCTCTTAAGCTCGAATTCAATGGAATGCCAGGTGCCACCATACAGGGCCATGATGCCTGCTTGCGCCCATATCCAGTGCTGCAAGTATGGCGGTACAGGGCAGTACTGTGTACCGGTAAGAAATTGCCAGCCAGTACGCAGTACCATCGACCCGATCAGGGCCGTTACTAGGTGTGTGACAGTGGTGCCTGGCACACAGCGCATCTGCACTGGCGGCGCAGAACCTCCAGCAATACCGTAGTTATGTGCCGCAATGTGTGTCCACGTTGTACAGCTGGTAAGCGCTGTATGGCTCCCACAGTCTGTGCTACTCTTTGTGCCATATCAATAAGCATTGTATGGCTCCCACAGTGTGCTACTCTTTGTGCCATCCCTCCTCCCCCCAGTGGAGGTTACAGTGAGCTGCGGGCAGCAATGCCCGATCCTTCCCCAGCAGCTGGCCCTGATCACCCCCTCACCCCTTGCCCCACTCGGTTAGCCACAGCATGGGCAGCAATGCCCGATCCCTCCTCAGCAGCTGGCCCTGATCACCTCCTCCTCTGCTCGGTGAGCCACGGTGTGGGCAGCAATGCCCAATCCCTTCCCAGCAGCCGACCTGATCACCCCCCCCCCCCCCCGCTTGATGAGCCGTGTAATGGGCAGCAATGCCTGATCCCTCCCCAGCAGCCAGCCCTGATCACCCCATTCCTCCTCCCCCACAAAGGGGTCTCTACCTGCCGTAATGTGTAATAAGGGACTCTGCCTACCGTACTGTGTAAATGGGGACTCTGCCTGCCGTAATGTATAAAAGGGGATATACCTGGTGTAATGTGTGTAAGTGGTGCTACTGTGTGGCGTAATTTGAATAATAGAGACTACTGTGCAGTGTAATATGAATTGGAATTATTTTGTGGCCACTCCCCTTCCCAATGAAGCCACACCCCTATATTTTTGACGGTGCGTACTGGTCCTAATATAAATATGGGGGGGTGCGCCGATGCTGTTTCTTGCACACAGCACTAAAATGTCTAGTTACAGCACTGGGCCTGACCACCAAGCTTGCAGCATGTGTGTGAGTTCTGCTGTGTGTGAGGGGAGGAGAGCGCAGCACGTGCCTCTCCTGCCCCTCAGTGTTCAGTCAAGACTCTGGCGGTGGTGTGTATCTCTAATAAGTTACTGGTTCGTTAGCCAATCAGAGCTCACCGACCGGCAGCTGTGGTTCCTGATTGGCTGCCGGACCGCAAGCTTTGATTGACTCATGAACCATCGCCTGATTGGAGATACACGCAGCCGGAGACTTGACTGAGGGGCAGGAGAGGCGCACGCTGTTTTCTCCTCCCCTCACACACAGCAGCCAGCGGCAGCAGTGGTGATACACATTAGAGTATGGATGGACGGTGACATGGTGACACCAAACTGGGGCCTGGAGAACATGGTGACGCATACTTGGCCCTGGGGAAAACATAGTGAAGTGAACACAGGGGCCTGGGGGTGAGTGATATAAACACTACAGTTTGGGGGGTAACATGTAGACATAAACACTGGGAGGAAGCAGGGCAGAGCAGGTTGTAGAGGAGCTCAGTACAGGGGATACAGCCACAGAGATCAGCGTCAGTAGCACTGAGCTGGGAAGAAAGATGAGGGGCCGGCAGGGCAATCAATCACTGCCAGAGCCCGCCTCCACTCAGCATCAGCACTCGCGGCTCCTGCTCCACCCACTGAATGACCCCACATGCAGGCATCAATCACCTGGTGATTGGCACGGCAGCACACCTCCCCCACACCCACCTGCTCGCCCACCAGGCTTGCATACACCTGGCTGCTCTATCAGGTGGTTACAGAGGGGGCATTGGACTCTACATAGGACCATGGAAGCTGGGACAATGGGAAGAGATGTGCCACCTTCAGGGCTGGCACCTGGCAGAAACCACTTCCGTTGTCTCCAACAGTTCTGCCTCTGTGTAGAGACCACCCTGCCCAAACCCCACAAATAAGTGATCCGAAAAGGGTTCCAGGAACTGAAATAAAGAGATTCACTAGCTGCTACTTACTGTACAGCCCTCCATTTATAACAATTACAGTACAAAGTAATCACTATGTTCTGCAAATGCCAAAGCACAAGGCACTTCCATGTTTGAAGAGGAAATACTGAGAAGTTGCTACAGTGATGTTAGAACTTCACCAGTAGAGGGCAGTGTAAGAGAGCTAAATGAGGTGTTTGAGAACTTATAGATCCTTCAACATAGTAGCTAATTTATTTGATCATCATCCAATTCTTATTGTCAGCTGGCAAAAGAGGAGACTCGTCAAGCTAAAATGTGAAAAAGGTTAAAAGAAAGTTATCAATCACACACTTGCAGTATTACACATTATAAATAATAAGCTACACATATTTTGTATCTGTGTAGAGATGTTTTGGATTCAACTTAAGCCAGTTTGCACTAATTATATAAACATTATAGGGCCTGATTCTGAGAAGGATGACATCACATCATTGTCTGTGTCTTTTGCTGGTAGCATGTGTGCAGGAACAAATAGTGGTGCTTACAGTGCTTACAGTGGCCCTAGAGAGGTGGCCTACTGTATGTAATAGAGGGATTACGCGCGCCACGTGGTGGGGGTGGGGGTGAGTTACACCACCTCTCTAGGGACACTTTAAGCACTGATCACACACCTATCCACCCCTGCACACAGTGCGTGGTCTCAAAAAGAAAGGGTCGTGGTCACACAAATGTATTCCCAAATAAAAATTATGCCGCACAGTAGCACAATCTTTTTCACAGTACACCACATAGTAGTTTCCTTTATTCATGTTATGAGTGACACACATTAGTGCCCCTTATACACAAAGCCCACAGTAGTAGCACCCTTAATATACATAATGTCCACAGCAGAAGCGCCCCTTCTACAATGCTCACAGCAGTAGTGCCCCTAATGCAATGTCCACATTAGTGGTAGTGCCCAAAGTGGTAGTGCCCCTTATGGAGAACCCATAGTAGTGGTCCCCATTATGCAGTGCCCCAAGTGGTAGTGCCTCTTATGTCCCCAAGAGTGATGCCCCTTTGTAGTATTGCCCCAGTAGTAATGCCCCTGTGTGCTATTGCCCCCAGTAGTAATAATCTTGTATAGTATTGCCTCCTGTAGTAGTGCCCCCAGTAGTAATGCCTCTAGTAGTAATGCCCCCTGATGTATTCCCCCGTGTAGTAGTGCCCCCAGTAGTTATGCCCCCATATGAATCCCGACAGCCAGTGAATTTCCCGACACACAAAATCCCGACCTCCTTCCATTATACCCACTCGGTTGGTGGGTCCACGCCACAAACCAAGGGTTAATAGAACTTGTGACAAGCGAAGCAGGCCTGAAGCATGGTAAGTGCAGTGATCCTGCGAGGGGACTCGCTGCCGGGATTCAGGAAGACGGGATGCCGCTGTCAGTATACTGACAGCCGGCATCCTGTCTACCAGTAAATCATATGTATACCTTTTGAATCTGTGAAATGTTTTTCTTTTTAAAAATTCTGTGCTTTCATATCACTGTATACACTCCATACTTACTGACATTTTTATTTACTCCTCTGAAATGGGGGCTGGAGCAGGAGGAAGGCTGATCAGCATCATTGGGAATCGCTGAGAATACAATCAACTCTCAATCTGTCCAGCAGATTTCACTAGGAAGGGGGGGATGCGGGATCTATCTCTTCCTCCCATCTCTCATTTAATTTGCTTATTCACACTCCTTTTCTAGACTACCTTGCTGCTTTAAGCAACCTTTGCTTCATCACCTCACACTACTTCCTTCTTCACAACCTGTTACCTACAGCAGATGCTTTATTTAACAGTGAGCTGTTATTCTTATTAATTTTGATAATTCCCAATCCCCTTCCTACAGCAGCACCTCACACCTCACACCTTTTCTACAGCACCTCCACCAACACAAAGGTTTCCTTCATACCCTTTGTTTATATCTGATTGGTTTTCTGTGTTGTATGTAGGGTTTGTGTAATATACTCTGCCACAGGCAATTTTTTTGTGTATAAAGCATGGTTTCCCATGCAGTGCCCTAACTGGGCTGCACGGGGCCCTGTGCCTGCCATGCCCCCATCCATGTACCCTGACCAATGGCGGGACACAGTAGGATCAATGTCGTCATGAAGGGGGAAGGGCCACCAGTGCTGGTGAGAACAGCATTGCCTGGAGTGTCCTCAGGACACCTGAGGAGGCTGCAATGACCTCAGGATGCCTGCCTTGAGCATCTGAAAGATGCTCCAACTGACACTGCAGCAGAGAACCATTTACAGATGTGGTGCTAGGTTGCAATAAGCAGAGACAGGGAAATGTGTTAACATGAATCATGAACTACAATAGTTATATTACAGAAATCTAAGAACAGTTATCCAATGGCAACAAACGTCCTTCACCACTGATCTTAAATAACCCTTCTTGCTTACCAGGCTATAGAAATGACTGTTGCTTCCATGCACCATGGGCACTCCTACTTGGGTTTTCTCCTTCCTACAGCTCTGAGAATACTAGGGCATCTGTTTCCATGTGTAACAGCAGCTACTGTCACCAAGGCGACAATAAACCAAAGGAGGAAAAGAGAGAAATTAATATTTACAGTAATTGCTGTGCAGTGGGTGAACTCAGATGTTATCCATTAAGCCATGGGTCTTCAACCTGCGACCCTCCAGCTGCTGTGGAACTACACATCCCAGCATGCCCTGCCTCAGTTTTAGCATACCTTAATAGCAAAACTGTGGCAGGGCATGCTGGGATGTGTAGTTTCACAGCAGCTGGAGGGCCACAGGATGAAGACCCATGCATTAAGCCTAAAAATAAGATTTTACTCACCGGTAAATCTATTTCTCGTAGTCCGTAGTGAATGCTGGGGACTCCGTAAGGACCATGGAATAGACGGGCTCCGCAGGAGACTGGGCACTCTAAGAAAGATTTAGTACTACTGGTGTGCACTGGCTCCTCCCTCTATGCCCCTCCTCCAGACCTCAGTTAAGGAAACTGTGCCCGGAAGAGCTGACATTACAAGGAAAGGATTTTGGAATCCAGGGTAAGACTCATACCAGCCACACCAATCACACCGTATAACTTGTGATAACATACCCAGTCAACAGTATGAACAACAACAAAGCATCAGACAAACCTGATGCAACCATAACATAACCCTTATTTAAGCAATAACTATATACAAGTATTGCAGAAGAAGTCCGCACTTGGGACCAGCATCCACTACGGACTACGAGAAATAGATTTACCGGTGAGTAAAATCTTATTTTCTCTAACGTCCTAGTGGATGCTGGGGACTCCGTAAGGACCATGGGGATTATACCAAAGCTCCCAAACGGGCGGGAGAGTGCGGATGACTCTGCAGCACCGAATGAGCAAACACAAGGTCCTCCTCAGCCAGGGTATCAAACTTGTAGAACTTTGCAAAAGTGTTTGAACCCGACCAAGTTGCTGCTCGGCAAAGCTGTAATGCCGAGACCCCTCGGGCAGCCGCCCAAGAAGAGCCCACCTTCCTTGTGGAATGGGCTTTTACTGATTTTGGAGGCGGCAAGCCAGCCGCAGAATGAGCCTGCTGAATCGTGTTACAGATCCAGCGAGCAATAGTTTGCTTTGAAGCAGGAGCACCCAGCTTGTTGGATGCATACAGGATAAACAGCGAGTCAGGTTTCCTGACTCCAGCCGATCTGGCTACATAAATCTTCAAAGCCCTGACTACATCTAGTAACTTGGAATCCTCCAAGTCACGAGTAGCCGCAGGCACCACAATAGGTTGGTTCACATGAGAAGATGACACCACATTTGGCAGAAATTGCGGACGAGTCCGTAATTCTGCCCTGTCCATATGGAAAACCAGATAGGGGCTTTTACATGACAAAACCGCCAATTTTTGACCACTTTCCACGTGAGATATTTTTACTCCACGGTCTTAAGCGGCTCAAACCAGTGAGATTTCAGGAAACTCAGCACCACGTTAAGATCCCAAGGTGCCACTGGTGGCACAAAAAAGGGGCTGAATATACAGCACTCCCTTTACAAACGTCTGAACTTCAGGTAGAGAAGCTAGTTTTTGTATGAAAGAAAATGGATCGGGCCGAAATCTGGACCTTAATGGACCCCAATTCTAGGCCCAAAGTCACTCCCGACTGTAGGAAGTGAAGGAAACGGCCCAGCTGGACTTCCTTTGTAGAGGCATTCCTGGCCTCACACCCAGCAACATATTTTCGCCGTATACGGTGATAATGTTTAGCTGTCACGTCCTTCCTAGCCCTTATCAGCGTAGGAATAACCTCATCCGGAATCCCTCTTTTCTACTAGGATCCGGCGTCCAACCGCCATGCCGTCAAACGCAGCTGCGGTAAGTCTTGGAACATACAAGATCCCTGCTGCAACAGATCCTGCCCTAGAGGCAGAGGCCATGGGTCCTCTGTGAGCATTTCTTGCAGCTCTGGATACCAAGTCCTTCTTGGCCAATCCGGAACAATGAGTATTGTTCTCACTCCTCTTTTCCTTATGATTCTCAGCACCTTGGGTAAGAGAGGAAAAGGAGGAAACACATAAACCGACTGGAACATCCACGGTGTCACCAGTGCGTCTACAGCTATCGCAATACCTCTGTAGCTTTTTGTTGAGGCGGGATGCCATCATGTCCACCTGTGGCAGTTCCCACCGACCTACAAGCTGCGCAAAGACTTCTTGATGAAGTCCCCACTCTCCCGGGTGGAGGTCGTGCCTGCTGAGGAAGTCTGCTTCCCAGTTGTCCACTCCCGGAATGAACACTGCTGACAGTGCGCTTACGTGATTCTCCGCCCAGCGAAGAATTCTGGCGACTTCTACCATCGCCACCATGCTCCTTGTGCCGCCTAGGCGGTTTACATGAGCCACTGCGGTGATATTGTCTGACTGAATCAGAACCGTTTGGTCGCGAAGCAGGGTCTCCGCTTGACTTAGGGCTTTGTATATGGCCCTTAGTTCCAGGATATTGATGTGAAGGCAAGTTTCCTGCCTTGACCACAGCCCTTGGAAATTTCTTCCCTGTGTGACTGCCCCCCACCCTCGGAGGCTTGCATCCGTGGTCACCAAGACCCAGTCCTGAATGCCGAATCTGCGACCTTCGAGAAGGTGAGCACTCTCAGCCACCACAGGAGAGACACCCTGGCTCTGGGGGATAGGGTGATTAACCGATGCATCTGAAGATGTGATCCAGACCACTTGTCCAGTAAGTCCCATTGGAAGGTCCTCGTATGGAACCTGCCGAAGGGAATGGCCTCGTATGATGCCACCCTCCTTCCCAGGACTCGAGTGCAGTGATGCACTAACACCTGTTTTGGTTTTAATAGATTCCTGACCAGTGTCACGAGCTCCTGAGCTCTCTCTATCGGGAGATAAACCCTTTTCTGGTCTGTGTCTAGGATCATGCCTAGGAGAGGCAGATGAGCTGTAAGAACCAACTGCGACTTTGGAATATATAGAATCCAGCCGTGTTGCCGTTACACTTCCAGAGAAAGTGATACGCTGTTCAGCAACTGCTCTCTTGATCTCGCTTTTATGAGGAGATCGTCCAAGTATGTGATAATAGTGACACCTTGCTTCCGCAGGAGCACCATCATTTCCGCCATTACCTTGGTGAATATTCTCAAGGCCGTGGAGAGACCAAATGGCAACATCTGAAATTGGTAATGACAATCCCGTACCGCAATTCTGAGGTACGCCTGATGAGGTGGATAAATGGGGACATGAATGTATGCATCCTTTATGTCCCGAGTCACCATAAAATCTCCCACTTTCAGGCTTGCAATAACCGCTCTTAGCGATTCCATCTTGAACTTGAACCTTTTCAGGTATATGTTCAGGGATTTTAAATTCAATATGGGTCCGACCGAACCGTCTGGTTTCGGGACTACAACATGGTCGAATAATAACCCCCTCCTTGTTGAAGGAGGAGAACCTTGACCACCACCTGTTGAAGATACAATTTGTGAATTACAGTTAACACTGTTTCCCTCTCGTGGGGGGAAGCCGGCAGGGCCGTCGGTGAGGGGGCATCTTCTCAAAGTCCAGCTTGTATCCCTGAGACACAATATCTATTGCCCAGGGATCTAACAGGAAGTGAAACCACTTATGGCTGAACTTATGAAGGCGTGCCCCCACCGGGCCTAGCTCCGCATGTGGAGCCCCAGCGACATGCGGTGGATCTTTGTAGAGGCCGGGGAGGACTTCTGTTCCTGGGAACTAGCTGTGTTGTGCAGCTTCTTCCCTCTGCCCCCGCCTCTGGCAAGAAAGGACGCACCTCGGACTTTCTTGTTTCTTTATTCGAAATGCTGCATTTGATAATGTCGTGCTTTCCTAGGCTGTGCAGGAATATAAGGCAAAATATCAGAATTACCAGCTATAGCTGTGGAGACCAGGTCCGAGAACCCTTCTCCACACAATCCTCAGCCTTCCATATGCCTCTTAAGTCGGCATCATCTGTCCATTGCACATTCTACAGGACACGTCAAGCAGAAATAGACATAGCTTTGACTCTAGGACCCAGTATACTCATGTCTCTTTGGGCATGTTTTATATATATATATACCTATCTCTTAAGACAGCATCTTTAATATATATATATATATATATATCTCTATATATACACATATATATATATATATATATATATGCATACTAGGGTCTCAATCTCTGCTGATAAGGTACCTGCCCACGCTGCCACAGCGCTATAAACCCATGCCGACACAATCGCCGGTCTGAGTAGTGTACTAGAATGTGCACGCTATCTGCAGGATCCCTGAGAATAGCTAGTGCTACCTTCTGTGCAAACGTGACACCCTAGGGGAAGATTCCCATCACATCCTGGCCCTAGTGGGGAAAGGATACTGCCTGAGAATTTTTTGTGGGAAGCTGCAGTCTCTTGTCTGGAGATTCCCGCTCTTTTTCCTCATGAGAGGAGGGAAATTTACCTCAGCTTTCTTCCCCTTAACATGTGTACCCTTGTGTCAGGGACAAATGAGTCATCAGTGATATGCAAATCATCTTTTATTACAATAATCATATATTGAATACCTTTCAGCCATTTTGGCTGTAACTTTGCATTATCGTAGTCGACACTGGAGTCAAACTCCGTGTCGATATCAGTGTTTATTATTTTGGATAGTGAGCATTGTGAGACTATGAAGGTCTCTGTGACATAGGGACAGACATGGGTAGATTTCCTGTCTGTTCTCTAATCTTTTGTGCAATAAATTCACCTCAGCACTTACACATATCCAAACAGGTGTCGGCGTTGTCGATGGAGACACCCTCTCACACACATATTTGCTCTATCTCCTCCTTAGGGGAGCCTTTTACCTCAGACATGTCGACACACACGTACCGACACACCACACACACAGGGGATGCTCTATTTGAAGACAGTTCCCCCACAAGGCCCTTTGGAGAGACAGAGAGAGAGTATGCCAGCACACACCCCAGCGCTATATGACCCAGGAATCACACAGTAACTTAGTGTTAACCCAGTAGCTGCTGTATATATTGTTTTTATGCCAAATTTATGTGCCCCCCCTCTCTTTTTCACCCTCTCTATCGTGCTTCTGCAGGGGAGAGCCTGGGGAGCTTCCTCTCAGCGGAGCTGTGGAGAGAAAATGGTGCTGGTGAGTGCTGAGGAAGAAGGCCCCGCCCCCTCAGCGCCGGGCTTCTCCCGCGATTTTGTGTAAAATTAATGGCGGGGGCTCATGCATATAACAGTGTCCAACTGTATATATGCTGCTTTTTGCCAGGAGGTAATCAATTGCTGCCCAGGGCGCCCCCCCCCCCCCCTGCGCCCTGCACCCTACAGTGACCGGAGTGTGTGGGTTAGTGTGGGCGCAATGGCGCACAGCTGCAGTGCTGTGCGCTACCTCATATGAAACAGGAGTCTTCTGCCGCCGATTTTGACGTCTTCTTGCTTCAACCCGCCGGCTTCTGACTTCTAGCTCTGCGAGGGGGACGGCGGCGTGGCTCCGGGAACAGACGACAAGGTCAGGTCCTGTGTTCGATCCCTCTGGAGCTAATGGTGTCCAGTAGCCTAAGAAGCGCAACCTAGCCGCAGTTAGTAGGTTTGCTTCTCTCCCCTCAGTCCCACGTAGCAGAGAGTCTGTTGCCAGCAGAAGCTCTCTGAAAATAAAAAACCTAACTAAAATACTTTCTTATTAGCAAGCTCAGGAGAGCTCACTAAAATGCATCCAGCTCTGTCCGGGCACAGATTCTAACTGAGGTCTGGAGGAGGGGCATAGAGGGAGGAGCCAGTGCACACCAGTAATACTAAATCTTTCTTAGAGTGCCCAGTCTCCTGCGGAGCCCGTCTATTCCATGGTCCTTACGGAGTCCCCAGCATCCACTAGGACGTTAGAGAAATAAAACTCGCTCTTGGTATGGTGATTTCAAAACACTGCCATGTAAATAATTTCCCGCTGCCTTTGGTGAGTTGTTAATGCTTTAGATGTGGGATGTAGAGAACATACAGTAGCTGATCTAAAGCACTGCTGATCTAAAGCAGCATTAAATGTGAATGCTATTAATGTAATGCGAGGGGTGGTTGTAAAGTGGATAGGGTATTTTTTAAAAAGAGAATGCAATTTATAGCATGTTTCTGATACAGCTGGGTGGCCATAGCCCAGGGAAATGCATCAAGCTATGAACCTTACCACATGAACTCCTGGACCACTACCTACTGGATATATTTTTACTGCTTTGCTCTCCATTGGAACAAGTCTGCAACATCTGGCTACATTGTGACATTTTCTTCTGCCCAACACACCTGTAGCATTAATTGCTAAGAGACTGCAAGGGACTGTTTAATCACGTTCTGGTAAACTTGTCTGCTAATAGTGGACATTTAATGGACCAAAGTGGTCATTCCGAGTTGTTCGCTCGCTAGCTGTTTTTAGCAGCTGTGCAAACGCTATGCTGCCTCCCACTTGGAGTGTATTTTAGCTTAGCAGAAGTGCGAACGAAAGGATCGCAGAGTGGCTGCAAAGTTTTTTTGTGCAGTTTTAGAGTAGCTCAATACCTACTCAGTGCTTCCGATGACTTCAGACTATTCAGTTCCTGTTTTGATGTTGCCCAGCCACGCCTGAGTTTTTCCTGGCATGCCTGCGTTTTTTCGAACACACCCTGAAAACGGTCAGTTGACACCCAGAAACACCCACTTCATGTCAATCACTCTGCGGTCAGCAGTGCAACTGAAAAGGATCGCTAGACACTGTGTGAAACTACATCGTTTGTTGTAATAGTACATCGCGCGTGCGCATTGCGCCGCATACACATGCGCGGAAGTGCTGGGTTTTTTTGCCTCATCGCTGCACAGCGAACGAATGCAGCTAGCAATAAACTTGGAATGACCACCCAAATCTGGACAGGGGCCTAATCCACTATAGGGTAACTTCACAGGAGTTAGTCCAGTGACAACATGAATTGGTGCTATTAATTACATATTTCATATATTTGTGGCATTTTTAGTATTCATGCTTATCTTTAACCTGTATGTTTTTAATAAATTGTTGCTATATTGTTACAAATTGTCCATCTCTAGAAATATCATTCAGCAAGAGCTAGTATACTTTTTATTTTCTTTGTTTATCTATTTAGGGGACCGACAAACCCATACCAGCTGCTATTGACAGCGCACCTAACTCTGTGGCTATTAATTTAGTGTTAGGATTCTTTTGGGGAAACAGGTCAATTTATTTTTTAAGATGTATTTTTATTTTCAATTTAACAATACAGAAAAATAGAAACAATGACACATAAATGCAAAGACTGAAAATAAATGCAAAATATATATCCATCTAATGGCAAAGACAATAGTAAAAATGAAAATACTAAGAATAAAACAAGTGCAGGAGAATGGGCGTGATATTTTTTTCTCTGACCCAATGTTGGCAAAAACACACTTCAAAGGGGCACTTAACGTAGCGGGACCCTCTGATCGCTAAGTCCAAATGCTTATACTTAATGTCAATGGATGCTATAAGGCTACTCAAAAAAAATTATTTTTTCATATCCTTTTATGTTTCTTTGGTATATGTTCATGGGTGTCAATATTCTTAATGTATTGACTACCCTTACAATGTTTGGTTATGGAAAATTTGGAAAAAGTGGATTGAAGCATTGTTTGTTTGTGAAGTCGGTGTTGCTGGTGCCTGTGTCCTCTCCCCGCCCCCTTAGGCATTTGACCCCTTCCGATGGCTAGGACGGAGGGGTTTTCTCTAATTGTACATATCATTTGGCACGTTGGTTTCCTAGATTGGGTGTTGGCTAATGCATTCTAATTCTCAATCCATTCCCCCTTTGGATTCTACTGCTCCTCTGAAGTTGATATCCTGGAACGTGGGAGGCCTCAATTCCCCCATCAAAAGAAAAAGAGTGGTGAATCATTTGCGCAAATTTCATCCAGACGTTATATTTCTGCAGGAGACGCACTGGGAGGCGGGAGGTGTTTCGACACTTCGGGCCCCATGGTTAGGTGAATGTGTCTCATCTAAATTTCATAGGAAAACTAGGGGAGTATCAATCTTGTTTCAAAAAGATGTCCAATACTCTATTAATAACTCTATACTTGATTCGGAAGGGAGATTTATCATTTTAGATGTGACCATATGGGGAAAAAATTACACCCTAGTTAACATATATGCACCTAATGTGTCTACCTCAGAATTCTTACAAACCTTAACACAAACCTTTGCGCAATCATTGCAGGAGATTTTAATTCAGTCGATGACCCAATGATTGACAAACAGCCTACTCCACAAAATCCTTTATTGTCTTCTTGTAAACAAAGACATTTCCTTAAGACAACACCACAACTTAGTGACATTTGGAGGCTCTTTAACCCAACTGACCATTCTTTTACCTACTTTTCAGCAGTACATGAATCCTGGTCTAGAATAGATTATTTTCTTATAGGTGATCCCTTGGTCTCACAAGTATTAAAAACAGACATTCACAATATTTTGGTTTCTGACCATGGTCCAATTATACTTCACCTCACTAGATCTACATTGACTGGAAATTTTAAACCATGGAGATTCCCGGCCTATTTGTATAATTCAGAAGAATTTCGTCTTTTCCTCACGAATAGTTGGATGACTTTTACTGATGATAACATTGACTACTGGGAGCAGCCAACTATATTTTGGGGAGCCTCTAAGGCTACCATGAGATGCTGTATAATAGAGTATGTTTCCAAACAGAAAAAAAAGCCTCAGCACAATATCAAAATCTCCATGCCTCATTAACGGTTGCTTTACGTACTTACATAGACTCTCCTTCCCCAGATACCCAGCTGGCATACACACAAGCGCGACAATTGTTGGATGATTTCTTATTATCTCAAGCACAGCATGATTTGACATTTTCAAAATCCAAGTATTTTCGGTGGGGCAATAAAACAGGACGTCTAATGGCTACCATGTCAAAATTGAACGCCCCGAAGAAATTGATTACTGCCATTAAAGACCCGAATTCGTCATCAATTGATACGGTAACCTCACGTGTCCTTGAACATTTTGAAACATATTTTTCTAATTTATATGATGCTCGCCCATTTGATCAGGCATTACATGATCGTATAATGTCTGAAGCTAATCTCCCTATATTGTCCAGTTCTCAAAACAAAATTCTTCAACAGGATATAACACTTGAGGAAATAATCAATGCTATTTCTAATCTGAAGTTACATAAATCGCCAGGCCCTGACGGGTTGTCCAACGAATATTATAAAATACTACAGGGACACATAGCCCCTTCTTTGGGGTAATTGTTCAAGGAAATTCTCCACAATAACACAATCTTTCCACATTTTAACAACGCACATACAGTGCTGATTCCCAAACCACAACGGGACTCCCACCAAATAGACTCCTATAGACCGATCATGTTACTCAACACGGACATTAAATTACTGACACAAATTGTGGCGGACAGACTTTAGCTGCTACTTCCACAGCTTCTTACGGACCACCAGCTGGGGTTTGTTCGCCACAAACAGTTAGTTAAGGGAATTCGAACAGCAATAGCAGCGGTGGTGAAATCTTATGGAGAATCTTGCACTCAAAATATTCTTCTAAATTTGGATACGACTAAGGCGTTTGATACCGTCCTGTGGCCACATTTACTTACGGTGCTCCACGTGCGACAATTTGATCCTGTTTTTATTAATTTTATAAAATACATTTACACCATCCCTTCCACCTCTTTGCTGATAAATGGATGTTGTAGCAACCCTATTGTTATTTTCAGGGGCACCAGGCAGGGTTGCCCCCTTTCCCCTATTTTATTCAATTTAGCTGTAGATCCACTGCTCCGAATTTTACAGAGGGGGAACTATTTTTGAGGAATTAGGATTGGTCATGGGGAAATAAAATTGACCGCTTTCGCAGATGACGTTTTGTTGTTTGTACATGATCCCTCTGAGTCTCTCGATAGAATATTTTCTCTTTTGGCTGATTTTGGATTAGTGTCCGGTTTCGAAGTCAACACGTCTAAATCAGTGGCGCTTCATCTTGGGAACCCCACCTCTCGTGTTTCTTTAAGTCCAATATCCCCATAATGTGGGCTCAACAACAATTTACTTACCTTGGGGTTACAATCTCTAGTAATCCTTTCCTCATTTATGATCTTAATTTTTCTTCAGTACTACGCTCCATACCAACAGAATTGGACGGTTGGAAAAACTTATTTTTGTCATATTTGGGCAGGGCTAATCTTATTAAAATGATTTCATTCCCAAAATTAATGTTTCTAATACAAGCGCTCCCTTATGTGATCTCTAATAAAGATGCAAAGTCGATTAATAGTAGTTTTAGACAGTTTATTTGGAAAGGTAAGCATCCAAGAATAGGTTTGAATAAGTTGCAACAAACAAAAAACATTGTGGGAATAAACTTTCCTGATGTTCAATTGTACTCCTTTGCAGCACATATGAGATACATCAAAGACTGGTTACATGGTCGAGCTCTCTATGCAAACACGTCCCTTGAGAGGGAATTCCTGGGAGAAATTAATCTTACTAGTTTCCTTCATATGCACAATCAGGAAATTTCACCGGAAATACGTGATAAACCATTGCTCTGGCATATTAGGAAAACTTGGCATGTATTGAGACATAAATTTGGATTAAACGCATATAAATCCCTGTTCCTCACTTTTATTGATAATCCCAAATTTCAAAATGGGCGAGCTTCTTACCCTTTTTCTATTTGGCAAACCCATGGAGTGAGTGCTGTGAGGGGTTTGGTTTGTGGGTCAGCAGGGAGGCCTTCCACATTCCAGGAGGCTAGGGAACACTATGCCTGGATGACAACATATCCTATTGCATTCCTGCAGGCCCAACATTACATTTGTTTTATTATAAGATCTTTCTCAACTTTGGATTGGAATAACCCATTGGACACCCTACTACAAAACCAATGTTTGACAAAAAAAGCAATTTCCTTAACATATAACTGCATACGCCAGGTATTTATACCAGATAAGTCTGATAAGAACCTAGCTCCGTGGCTCTCCCAACTTCCTAATGTATCATCGAACGATATACTTCGTACTCATGCTAAGTCATGTACTCTATTACCTTACTCGCCATATATAGCTATGTTTTTAAACATATTACATAGAGCTTGCTTATTTCCAAATAGGAGATTCACCAAATTCCAATTGTTACAAATGTGGCACTAATTCAGCAGACTTATTTCATTGTCTTTGGGATTGCCCTGTAATTCGAGGTGTTTGGATTCAAGTCAAAAAATATTCTACTGACAATTTGGTTAATTACATCCCTATGACACCTGAATGGGCTTTGTTTGGTATGCTTCCTCCCAACACTCGTATATATCGCATGGCGGCAAACATCTCTTGATAGCTATAGGAGCGGCGGCCTGTAAGACCATTCTACAAACCTGGCTACAACCCTCTCAACCATTATTGTCACTTTTTAAAGCTAAATTACATTACTTGTTCAGGATGCAGTGGGTTGAAGTAGTTCTAGAAAGAGAAGCCAAAGCTGAGAGGTTCTTCTTAACATGGGAATCATATATAGCCACTCTATCACTCCCAATAAGAACACAAGTTCATAATAGTTTAAAGGATACAACTTGGTATATGTTACAATTGGCAGCCAATGACCCTCCAATTAATTTGTAAAATAATCTTTCAGTTGATAATTGAAGTCAACCAAAGTGTTTTGGATAACCCTATTCTGTTCGCCGGGGTGGTGGGGGAATGGCGGGGCACAGATGGCACAGCAACTATTGACTATGATTGTAATTAAATTGATTGTTGATCACATATAATATACATATGTATACCTATATTGCACCTCATTGTTGTGACATTAAATCATTTCACAGCATGATGATGATTCATATTTTATACTAATGTATGTTGATTAACTTAAGTTTCAAAAACTTTATTATTGTTTGTCACAACGATTTTGAATTGGAATATTGATGCTTCAATAAAAAATGTTTATAAAAAAAAAAGAATAAAACAAGTATAACATATTCATGTAAAGAAGGATGCCAGCATAAAAAAGGAAAGGAAGGAGTCGGGGTGGGGGAAATAGCCCAGGGCTAAAATGGAAAAAAGTGGTATTATAAGGGGAAGAAGTGACAGAGCTCTAACCATCCGCAAAAGTGTATAGCAAGTACTGTAAGATATATCAAGGATGAGTGTAATTAGAAGAAAAGATCCATAATATTCCTAGTGACAGCACTGGTGGAGGGGGGCTGATTTAAGGCAAACTAAGCTGTTACAGTATCTTTTACATAGAGCTATATGCCAAACTTTGTTAATAACTGTTTAAAGGGAGGGAGGGTCAAGATGCTTCCAATGAGAAGCTGCATTAATGATCTTGGAGACAATATGCTATAGGGAGTCCCAGAAGGAAGGACCATGGATCCCTAATGATCGTTGAATTAGTCACCTTACTCAGTAGGGCCACCACTGTATCACTGAAAGCTATGGTCATTGAGAATGACCACCAGATAGGAATGAACGTGCCTGTCTCTCTACAACCTCTCTAAAAAAGTGGAGATGTAGGCTGGAATATTTTATTTAATCTGACAGGTACCATATAGCAATGAAAATAAACCTTATAGGTATTTAGCAGCCCTTTCCCGATTTATGGACCAGGAGTCCTCCAGGGGAGTCCCAAGGTCAATTTCTCAATGTTACTTGTATTTTGGAATGGGGTGTTACGTAGAATGCAGTAACAGGATGTACAGTATAAATAGAAATCATACGTTTTATGAGGGAGTTATTCAGACATAGCCGTTCCCACAAGGTTATAAAGTAAGGAAATACTGTACACCGTAGGAATGTAACAAAGTGTTTTAGGTAACGATGTAAGGAAATGGAGAACTTTTCATATGGACATAGTGCCATAAAGCTCTAGGTCTGTGACTACTTGGTAAATGCACATCATGTGGGTGTGGCGTTTGGTGTCAGGTGAGGCAGTCAACTTACTGGGTCTCGCAAGTGATGAGGTGATAGAATGGTTAGGGGGCTAACGGAATTTGAAAAACCTCTTTGCTGGAAGAAGTTGACTCTCCCTCCCATCCTGATAGTTGGGTGTTGGCTTGTTGGGCGGCGGGTCGGACGGCCTAAGAGGCGATTTTGTTGCTAAGCTTATTGTGCCCTGAGGTGCTTTGTGGATGTCAGCGGAGGATGTACAAGATCCTGGTGGTCTCCCTTTTCCCACAGGGCGGTACATTGACAGGCACCTCAAGTTGGGTGGCGTAGACAGTCGGCCAACATCCTTCACATAGTTATCCCAAAAAGGAGGGTGGCAGTAGGCCTGATAATATTTCAGAACCCCCTTTTTGAGTCATATAGTAGGTCAGGCTGGAGCTTGGGCCCTCCTCCTAGGGGATGGTGTGTTAACTTACACATACATTGCTTAAACAGGCCGTCCCTTACCTTGCCACCATACTTATTTGAATATCATTAATAAAAGCTGACCCACTGTTATTGGTTTATTTGGCAACCTGATTGTAAGTGTCAATCATTTTATAGGTGGGAGCTTGTGTGTGCATGGACGATTGAAGGCAATAGGCCAAAAGAGCTTTAAAAACATTTACTGTACATCTAGGAAAGAAAAATAATTATTCTATAGGTCAATTTATTAAATGTCAGAGCTATTCATTTACTGTCAGGGTTGGTAGCAAGGAAATAGACCTATTTATTAAATGAGAATGGTAATAATTGAAAGTTGGACTGGTTGCAGGAACAGAAACCTAATTATTAAATGTGGTGCTATTTATTCAGTTGGAGGAGGGGACCATTACAGGATGACAATAGTCAAATAACTACTTTATGTAAAACGAATTTTAACATCCTCAAGTATATTGTATATACAGTATTTGAAACCAGAGGCAGATTTTACAGGACTGCAGTCAACCCCCCCTCCTCCCCCCCACCCACGTAAAATTGGCCAGTTCAGAGTCAGTGATGCCAGATCTAGTCCGAGAGACTGCACTGGTTTCACTCTGACTTGCAGTGATTTCCTATTGGATGCCCTACCTGCAAGTCAGAGACACTACAGGCAGTTTCATTGGGAGGTTCCTCTGAGACTGCCAGACCGGGCTGCACATAACAGAGCCGGCTTCCTGTAAGAAGTCACTACCTTCCTTTTGGGCAGCCCAAGGTGGCTTCTATGGGATGCAGTTGATGCAGTCGATAGAAGCTGGGGTTTTCCACATACACAGTACCATCACCGCTACTGTGCATGCGCCAGTCCTGGCATCTGTGAACTACATTGTACAGATGCCAAGAAACGCCAGCGGCGGTGACAGGGGAGCAAGGACCCGGTGGCAGGGACAAGGTAGCAGGGACCCGGCAGCACAGCCAGCAGCAGTCCCCCTCTTCCAATGAGGTAAGAGTCGCTGCTGATTGAAACATATAGACAGATCATTCAGCATATTTATGACTCATACTAATGCATACTTACCTATTTCCAATTTCTCCTCTCCGGTGAAAGGCCAGAGAGGAGACGATGCAGGAGACTTCGGGGGGTGGGGCCAGGCTGTGGCATAAACAAGCCCCGCCCCCAGACCGGGAAAATGCCGCGATTCGCGGGAAAGGGGGCTAAATTGGCACAAATAGCGTAATTTGAACCCCTTCTCCTCCCCTCGGACCCGCGAATATGGGAGAGTATGTCTCCATCCTGCCCGCATCACTAGGGTGCGAGCAGGATGCGGGAGACCTGCCTACTCTTCCGGGTGTTCGGGGGGCTAACCCAAAAAACGGGAGCCTCCAGCTGCTTCTGGGAGAGTGGGCAAGTATGTACTAATGTCTGAGCCAGATGAGAACTACTAGTCATTTCCTCTAATGGAGCACAACTACATGGAACAACTTTTTTTAATTTAGCAGAAATGAATTAAAAACAAATATTGTTTTCAAGATATTTTCAGTATTATGTTGAATCTGTAAGTGACATGCACGGTTAAGCTTTGTAATGATTAATTTAGTATATCAAGTGTAAACAGGGAATTGTATGCCTAAGTAAAGTTTTAATTACACACATCCGCTCATTTATGACAGAAATGGTAGAGTATACAGTTCTCTATGCAAAGCCACACCAAACAGACACATTAAGGCCCCACATGCAGGTATATTTCATTGGCTGTAGCAAATATTACATCTTGAACACTGTTTATCTAGTCCTGGATTTAGCCACAAAATGTACATTGTGACTGTGAATTTGACCTTAAGCTTTCGAAGTTTGCCCCAACCACACCACACAGCAGAATAAATTGACCATTATTGTTGTCACAGCTCTGTCCATTTACTAAGGAGTTATGATAAAGTTAAATTAACTTCCCAGTATTCATAGATGTTTTTTTTTCTTTCTTTTTTTTATGGGATTAAAATATTATCTGCCCCAGTTTTAGCCAAGCTTTCACCATACCCAGAATTACACCATTTTACACCAAAACACCTAGGTCCAACCTGGGTTACTGAACAAAGGCCCTCATTCAGAGTTGATTGCTCGCTAGCTGCTTTTAGCAGCAGTGCAAACGCTAAGCCGCCGCCCTCTGGGAGTGTATCTTAGCTTAGCAGAAGTGCGAACGAAAGGTTGGCAGTTCTGCTATAAAATATTTTCATGCAGTTTCAGAGTAGCTCTAAACCAGGGCCGGTTCAAGGGCGCTCTGCGCCCCGTGCAGGAAATGGTGCGTGGCCTAATACAGGGGGCGTGGTCAATTACGCCCCCTGTACATTAAAAGCGCCGCTTGAATGCTGAGCGGTGCGCGATGACGTCATCGCGCACCGCACAGCAAAAGGTCCTCTCCACGAAGGGAAACTAGACGCTATGAGTCTAGTTCCCTTCGTAGAGAGGACCTTTGCTGTGCGGTGCGCGATGACGTCATCGCGCACCGCTCAGCAAAGTTACTCTCCAGGAAGGGAAACTAGACGCATAGCGTCTAGTTCCCTTCAGGAGGCGGACGGGGACGGGGACGGGGATCGGGACGGGGACGGCAGCGGAGGCGGACAGGGACACAGCGGGCAGCAGTGGCGGATCTTGCCAAGGTGCGGCGCCCTCCGGATGGCGCCAGCGCCCTCCGGAAGGCGGCGCCCCGGGCAAAAGTCCTGCTTGCCCGTGGCAAGATCCGCCACTGCTCTAAACCTACTCCTACCTTGCGATCAGTGCAGACTGTTTAGTTCCTATTTTGATGTCACAAACACGCCCTGCATTCGGCCAGCACTCCCCCGTTTCCCCAGGCATGTCTGCGTTTCCATCTGACACGCCTGCGTTTTTTAGCACACTCCCGGAAAACGGTCAGTTACCTCCCAGAAACACCCACTTCCTGTCAATCACTCACCGATCAGCAGAGCGACTGAAAAGTGTGTAACAATGCATAGTTTTGAGTGAAAGTACTTTGCACGTGCGCACGGCGGCCCATACGCATGCGCAGAAAAGACGGTTTTTTTGCCTAATCGCTATGCTGCGAACAACAGCAGCTAGCGATCAACTCGGAATGACCACCATGATTTCAAGCTGGGTCACAGTCTCTTGAAGTGAAATCACTAATGACCACTGGTCTCACAAAAGGCCATATAGCTGGCAGATATCTTTAAGATTTATTTCACCTCGAAATGGTTTCACATTTGTATCAGTATTATTTTGTGGAGGTAAATGTTATGGAGTCTTTGGAGTCTACAAATAATTATGTATTACATCAGGCTCTAGAGCTACCAACAAGTCATGCTCATGATGAATTTATAGAAACTACTATTAGAGTTACAACACGGGAATGTGTTTTAGGAAAGCTTAGAATGTAGAACAGTACATTAAATATCATCCAGGAATAATGTTATGTATGGGCATGTTTTCTTTTACCTAGTGTATTAATTGAATTATGCAATCTGGGAGAATTACAATACCTTCCACAGATACAGTTGCCTTATATTTAGAAATCTTACAGAATCCTATATAATAAAAGCCAACTCTGCTCCTCACCGCTGTTATGTGCTCAAACTGAAAGTGAAACTGCAGGGAGATGTTACTGTCTCCTAACCTGCTGCTGATCTGACTGTTTCACACTTGCTGCATACGGAGAGAGGGGGCAGGGGGGAGAGTGCCAGTAGGGGCAGAAAGGGACTGGGGAGTGGGGTAGGGGCAGATAGGGACTGAGTGAGAAAGAAAGAGAGCAGGAGTGGTAGGGGCAGATAGGGACGGTATCCGTTCACATGGTCGACCATGCTATGGTCGACAGTCATTAGGTCGACCACTATTGGTCGACATTGACATGGTCGACATGGACACATGGTCAACACATGAAAATGGTCGACACATGAAAAGGTCTACCATTCATACCGGAACCGATAGGGACAGTGGTGAGAGAGATGCAGATTTTTTCAATATAGTCACCTCTGTGTAACACAGACACACACACATTCCCCATGTATACTGCACCCCGCACCACATACTGCCCCTATTTACACTGCAGCCCCATCCTCTTCCATATTCTCTACCTCTGCCATATACTGCCCATATATATATATATATATATATATATATACACTGTACACTGCACCCCCATACCCCTCCGTACACTGCACCCCAATACCCCTCCATATAGTGTCCCCTATATACAGGGCACCCCCTCCTACATATACTGCTTCCGCCATATACCGCATACTCTGCACCCCCTCCTCAATATACTATGCTACAACCCCACGTTACTTGCCATCCCAGGACTCAGCAGTTACCAGGAAACTGATGCAGGAACCATCAGACAGTCCCGCAGCGCTCAGAGCAGAGACATCGGGGACACGTGTGGCCACTTACCGGCAGGGGGAGACGGTGAATCAGTATGGCAGGAAGAGGTGAGACCCTGTGTCAGGTGAGCAGTGCGGTGACTGGGAGTAGGAGGAGTAGGTGCTGGGGATTGGTGTCACATTTAATAATACAATTCACTTTTTTTTTTTATATCGGCTGCAGTTTTCTTCATACAGTATATGGTTATTTTTCTCTACAGAATGGTTCACAGACAATTTGATTGATCATTTTTTTGTTTCCTGTGTAGACTGCAGATGATTCAGCAGATGGCTTCGCCTTGGTGGTGTGCCATTCCTTTTCCATGTACAGTGTAAAGAAAATATTACACATTAATATCACTTATTTTATCACTGTAACAGGAAAAGTCTCTCATCTGGATTTATTTGAAACCTTTTCTGTTCTGCCTGAGCATTTACCATTCTTTAGGGATTTAGTTACTGTAAATATAGTTGTCACTGAAGCCATTCCCACTGCCTTGCATCATAACTGACAGTAGAATTTGGCTTCACAAAGCATATAAGAATCACAGTCACAAGAGAGGGTTGATTTACAGGAAAGCCATAGTCTGTCTGTCTGTCTGTCTGTCTGTCTGTCTGTCGCTTCTAAGTGTGGGAAAGAGAAGCAGTAATACATTTTAGTGCCCAGAATTATATTATGTGTCGGACGCAGACACGTCCATCTCTTGAATCAGGCTCAGTGTCTGCTAATCTGCAAATCACCCTATTTTTAATAAACAAAGTAGAATGATTTCAAAAATAAATTTACCAGACAGACTGATAATTGAGTTTGATACATTTGCAGTAAATAAAGTATGTTAATAAACTGCTCATATATTGCTGATGTGATACTGTACATGTAAAACTAAATGTCAACCTTTGACCTGCACAGTAAGGCTGAGCAGGTCACCTGCAGTATGTGGCTAAACCTGTAACCTACAGTGTGTGAACCATTCGGCTTAGCAGATATTGTGAAGATGTAATTAAAGTTTGGTATTTTCAAACTATGGCATGACAATCAGGTGTGAGTGTACAACCTGTCTTTTTAAAAGAACGGATTTATCAAAGTCTGATGCTCACAACACATGTTTGTGGAAGTATATCATGCCACGAACAAAAGAGATTTCTGAAGGCCTCAGAAGTAGAGTTGTTGATGCTCATCAGGCTGAAAAAGGTTACAAAACCATCTCTAAAGAGTTTGCACCCCACCAATCAACAGTCAGACAGGTTGTGTACAAATGGAGGAATTTCCAGACCATTATTACCCTCCCCAGCAGTGGTTGACCAACAAAGATCACGCCAAGAGCAAGGCATTTAATAGTTTGCAAGTTCACAAAGGAACCCAAGGTAACCTCTAAGCAACTGAAGGCCTTTCTTACATTAAATAAAGTGAATGTTCATGAGTCCACTGGCAGGAGGACATTAAACAACAATGGTGGGCATGTTATGATTGCAAGGTGAAAACCTCTGCACTCCAAAAAGAACATTGCTGCCGCTCTGCAATTTGCTAAAGATCACCTGGAAAAGCCAAAAGGCTATTGGAACAATGTTTTGTGGATAGTCCAAAATAGAGCTTTTTTGCTAAAATGAGAAGAGTTATGTTTGGAGAAAGGCGAACACAGCATTCCAGCATAAAAACCTCATACCATCTGTGAAACATGGTGGAATCATGGTTTGGGCCTGTTTTGCTGCATCTGGCCCAGCATGACTTGCCATCATTGATGGGACAAGAATTCTGAATTATACCAGAATATTCTAAAAGAAGATGTCAGGACATCGGGCCATGAGCTGCATCTCAAGAGAATGTGAGTTATGCAGCAAGATAAGGACCCAAAGCACACAAGTCATTTGACTAGAGATAAGCTAAAAAAGAATACATTTAATGTTTTGGAATGGCTAAGTCAAAGTCCTGACCTTAAAGCCAATCAAAATGTTGTGGAAGGACCTGAAGCGAGCAGTTCATGGTAGGAAACCCACCATATACTGTAACAGAGTTTAAGCTGTTTTTTACAGAGGAATGGGGTAAAATTCCTCCAAGCATATGTTCCGGACTAATCAACAATTGCTGGAAATGTTTACATGCAGTTACTGTTGTACAAGGGGATGTAGTTATGTGACAATAAAAATTGTAACCAAACAAGCCCTGAGGAAGATATTATACATCTCGAAACGTGTTGGCAACTGGACACTGGCATATTGGGACCAGGACTATCGTTGGTAAGCTCGGGAGCAAGAGCAGGGTGAAGTCCGGACCACCCTGCCACGTCATACCACCTGCGGCTCCTTGGCTACCTATTTAGTACGCTTTTGTTTTCCAATTGTTTGGTTACAATTTTTATTGTCTTTTTTGCATTTGTTACTATATTAAATCTTTATTTTTGATTTTAAACATTTGCTACTATGACACTGTCATTTGAAAGGTGATTCACATTCACCTGATTTTAAACAATTGTATTTCAATTCCATTGAGTTGGTATAAGCCACGGAAAGAGGGTGCCCAGGCTCCACCATTTTTTCTTGTACCATAGAGTCTGTAATGGGCCTTAAAAGCATCTAAGGTAATGAAGTCACCTAAAGTCCAAGATGGAGGTTCATTTGCTGCAGCTTGGTTTGCAGCAGGATTTGTAATTGGCTCTGTTCCACTTGAGTCAGTGACTGTTCCTTTCCCTGATGGTCTTATGGTAAAGCCAGTAATTCAAGATGGCAGCTGCTATTCGATTGCTGCGTACAGAAATGCAGCGGGGTCTATAATGTGCTCTGTTGCATCTGCAGCTATTGCTTTTCCTGATGGTCCGGTGGTGAACCTGGTAATCCAAGATGAAGGCTGTGGTTTTAATGCTGCCACCAGAAATGCTGCAGAGTCTGTAATAGGCTCTGTTGTGTCTCTGTATGTGGCTAGCGCTGTGTCGGGAAGTCCGGTAATGAAGCCAGTTGTAGAGAACCCAGCAGCAGGAAATGATGCACATTCTGCAGTTGGCTGAGTTATGATATTTGATCCTGCACAATGGGGGAGTCTTTTGGAAAGCCGATGTCTGCAGCAGTCAAGGTGCATACACACTTGCTGAGAAAGTAAACAACGTCACCCTTTTTCACCCTTCCTGAGCGACGGCATGTATGCCGGCAATGACGAGCGATGCGCGGGCTTGTGGGTCATTCACGACCCTTGCTGTCGCCTGTGGATGCAACTCAATTTGGACTGTCGTCCAAGAGCTGCCTGCACGGCCCAGCCGTGGCGTGATGTCACTAAGCGATATGGTCATAATTTCACTCAGTGTGTATGCACTGCCACTGACCACTCGGCCCAGGAGGGAGAAACACTAGGCAACATTGCTCATAAAGCACATCGCCTAGTGTGTACCCACCTTTAGTGTCACTGCAAATGTAAACAAATGTTCAGAGACTGTTGTGCCAAGTATTATGTCTGCAGGAGTTAATGTCACTGAAAGTGTTAATAAATGTTCAGAGACTGTTGCACCAGGTGTGAGGTCTGCGGGAGTTAATGTTCAGCTGAACAGCTTAGGAGGGTTTAGCCACCTAGTACTGTTACTATGGTACTGGTGGGTGGTATTCAGTATGCCGGCTGTTAGGATCCCAGCACCCAGTATACAGACAACTATTCTCCCTCTTGGGGGTCCATGACCCCCCTGGAGGGAGAATAAATAGCATGGCAAGCGCAGCAAGCCCGCAAGGGGCTCATTTGCACTCGCCCCGCTGCCGGCATGCCGGCAGTCGGGATCCCGGCGCTGGGATCCTGACCGCCGGCATAACATACTACACCCGTACTGGTAATATGTCTGTACAGTCTGTCTTTGGGCCAGCTAATAGTGTTCAATGTGTCAATAACATTGCTGTCAGTGTAGCTGAATTTTACATCTGCTGTGATGGGGGTGATGGGATTACTCACCCTCCTGCAGTTATTCCTTCAGGTACTGTCGGTATGCCAGCCCCTATCTCATATGCTGGGGCATTAACAGGGCAGGGGGTAGTGGCTCCGCAGCCTGTGTTGAGAGGTGTGCTGCCAATAAAGTGAAATATAGTGCAGTTAAGATGGTTAAATAAAGAGCACCCCCCTCTTTCATGGTCTGATTTCTTGAAGCCGGAGACCTGTTTGCCTGCTTCCACCCAGTGGGCTCCCTTGAATTTGATATCAGCTTTTCCGCCTATGGCGGTCTTCAAGCATTTTGGAATAAGTAGGGTTCTGATAAAAGGAAGAGTCCCTGGGTGAGATACAGGGCTTATGCGGTTACCAAAGAAGAACAGGTCAAAAGTACTGTGTTAGTCCACAACGAATCATTATCAGTGGCAAATCTGTTCCTTTGGGTTAAACGCTGCTATGTAGATCTATTGTCACCCGTAACTAAGGTGCCGGACCCGGAACACCATGTCTGGGTTGAAGAAACCTGGTCTGCAACCATATGGCTGCAGCAGTGTGAGGGGCGCACTTGCATCTTCCATCAGCAGCCTACATCGGTCATGATAGAATTCAGTGCTTTTACCCTAGATAACCCCGCCTATGCCACCGATGAGTATTGTTCTGGCACCTCAGCAATAATTGTACAGAACTAAAATATTCTCTGTGTCAGGGGTTGATTCACACTATAGGGGACTGTACTGCTATAAAGGACAACCTTTGTGGAGTAAAGGGCCACTCATACAGCAGACGCCCACTAGAGGAGCACAATAAAACTGCTACAGTCATAGTCCCCACTGTGACCCCGCCAGTAGTAGCTCCTACTGTAGAGGAGAGGGTCTTGGAGCATACAGAGTTGGTTTGGATATTCTAGAGCATGGGAGGGAGGAGGCTGTGCATAAAAGATCTCAGAAAAAAGCACAAGCCACGCCTGATCATTTCTGGGAATCTCAAATGAAGACAGAGACAGAAGAGTGGATAGAGGTGGGAAAAAATTAGAGTAGGATACAGGTGTCAAGTTTATCAGGGGATATTGTGGTTGTAAATAAGTTTTTGTCCTTTTCCAGTGAAGAGGATGAGGATGAAGGGGAGGTGGTTAAAGACACGGATGGTGATTTAAAGCTTAGGAGCAAGAGGCAGAGGAAGAAGGTTAAAATTAGAGATGAGCGCCGGAAATTTTTCGGGTTTTGTGTTTTGGTTTTGGGTTCGACCGCGTTTTGGCAAAACCTCACCGAATTTTTTTTGTCGGATTCGGGTGTGTTTTGGATTCGGGTGTTTTTTTCAAAAAACCCTAAAAAACAGCTTAAATCATAGAATTTGGGGGTCATTTTGATCCCAAAGTATTATTAACCTCAAAAACCATAATTTACACTCATTTTCAGTCTATTCTGAATACCTCACACCTCACAATATTATTTTTAGTCCTAAAATTTGCACCGAGGTCGCTGTGTGAGTAAGATAAGCGACCCTAGTGGCCGACACAAACACCGGGCCCATCTAGGAGTGGCACTGCAGTGTCACGCAGGATGTCCCTTCCAAAAAACCCTCCCCAAACAGCACATGACGCAAAGAAAAATAAAAGAAAAAAGAGGTGCAAGATGGAATTGTCCTTGGGCCCTCCCACCCACCCTTATGTTGTATAAACAGGACATGCACACTTTAACCAACCCATCATTTCAGTGACAGGGTCTGCCACACGACTGTGACTGATATGACGGGTTGGTTTGGACCCCCCCCAAAAAAGAAGCAATTAATCTCTCCTTGCACAAACTGGCTCTACAGAGGCAAGATGTCCACCTCATCATCATCCTCCGATATATCACCGTGTACATCCCCCTCCTCACAGATTATCAATTCGTCCCCACTGGAATCCACCATCTCAGCTCCCTGTGTACTTTGTGGAGGCAATTGCTGCTGGTCAATGTCTCCGCGGAGGAATTGATTATAATTCATTTTAATGAACATCATCTTCTCCACATTTTCTGGATGTTACCTCGTACGCCGATTGCTGACAAGGTGAGCGGCGGCACTAAACACTCTTTCGGAGTACACACTTGTGGGAGGGCAACTTAGGTAGAATAAAGCCAGTTTGTGCAAGGGCCTCCAAATTGCCTCTTTTTCCTGCCAGTATAAGTACGGACTGTGTGACGTGCCTACTTGGATGCGGTCACTCATATAATCCTCCACCATTCTTTCAATGTTGAGAGAATCATATGCAGTGACAGTAGACGACATGTCCGTAATCGTTGTCAGGTCCTTCAGTCCGGACCAGATGTCAGCATCAGCAGTCGCTCCAGATTGCCCTGCATCACCGCCAGCGGGTGGGCTCGGAATTCTGAGCCTTTTCCTCGCACCCCCAGTTGCGGGAGAATGTGAAGGAGGAGATGTTGACAGGTCGCGTTCCGCTTGACTTGACAATTTTCTCACCAGCAGGTCTTTCAACCCCAGCAGACTTGTGTCTGCCGGAAAGAGAGATCCAAGGTAGGTTTTAAATCTAGGATCGAGCACGGTGGCCAAAATGTAGTGCTCTGATTTCAACAGATTGACCACCCGTGAATCCTTGTTAAGCGAATTAAGGGCTCCATCCACAAGTCCCACATGCCTAGCGGAATCGCTCCGTGTTAGCTCCTCCTTCAATGTCTCCAGCTTCTTCTGCAAAAGCCTGATGAGGGGAATGACCTGACTCAGGCTGGCAGTGTCTGAACTGACTTCACGTGTGGCAAGTTCAAAGGGCATCAGAACCTTGCACAACGTTGAAATCATTCTCCACTGCACTTGAGACAGGTGCATTCCACCTCCTATATCGTGCTCAATTGTATAGGCTTGAATGGCCTTTTGCTGCTCCTCCAACCTCTGAAGCATATAGAGGGTTGAATTCCACCTCGTTACCACTTCTTGCTTCAGATGATGGCAGGGCAGGTTCAGTAGTTTTTGGTGGTGCTCCAGTCTTCTGTACGTGGTGCCTGTACGCCGAAAGTGTCCCGCAATTCTTCTGGCCACCGACAGCATCTCTTGCACGCCCCTGTCGTTTTTTAAAAAATTCTGCACCACCAAATTCAAGGTATGTGCAAAACATGGGACGTGCTGGAATTTGCCCATATTTAATGCACACACAATATTGCTGGCGTTGTCCGATGCCACAAATCCACAGGAGAGTCCAATTGGGGTAAGCCATTCTGCGATGATCTTCCTCAGTTGCCGTAAGAGGTTTTTAGCTGTGTGCGTATTCTGGAAAGCGGTGATACAAAGCGTAGCCTGCCTAGGAAAGAGTTGGCGTTTGCAAGATGCTGCTACTGGTGCCGCCGCTGCTGTTCTTGCGGCGGGAGTCCATACATCTACCCAGTGGGCTGTCACAGTCATATAGTCCTGACCCTGCCCTGCTCCACTTGTCCACATGTCCGTGGTTAAGTGGACATTGGGTACAACTGCATTTTTTAGGACACTGGTGAGTCTTTTTCTGACGTCCGAGTACATTCTCGGTATCGCCTGCCTACAGAAGTGGAACCTAGATGGTATTTGGTAACGGGGGCACACTGCCTCAATAAATTGTCTAGTTCCCTGTGAACTAACGGCGGATACCGGACGCACGTCTAACACCAACATAGTTGTCAAGGCCTCAGTTATCCGCTTTGCAGCAGGATGACTGCTGTGATATTTCATCTTCCTCGCAAAGGACTGTTGGACAGTCAATTGCTTACTGGAAGTAGTACAAGTGGGCTTACGACTTCCCCTCTGGGATGACCATCGACTCCCAGCAGCAACAACAGCAGCGCCAGCAGCAGTAGGCGTTACACGCAAGGATGCATCGGAGGAATCCCAGGCAGGAGAGGACTCGTCAGAAATGCCAGTGACATGGCCTGCAGGACTATTGGCATTCCTGGGGAAGGAGGAAATTGACACTGAGGGAGTTGGTGGGGTGGTTTGCGTGAGCTTGGTTACAAGAGGAAGGGATTTACTGGTCAGTGGACTGCTTCCGCTGTCGCCCAAAGTTTTTGAACTTGTCACTGACTTATTATGAATGCGCTGCAGGTGACGTATAAGGGAGGATGTTCCGAGGTGGTTAACGTCCTTACCCCTACTTATTACAGCTTGACCAAGGGAACACACGGCTTGACAAATGTTGTCCGCATTTCTGGTGAAATACTTCCACACCGAAGAGCTGATTTTTTTGGTATTTTCACCAGGCATGTCAACGGCCATATTCCTCCCACGGACAACAGGTGTCTCCCCGGGTGCCTGACTTAAACAAACCACCTCACCATCAGAATCCTCCTGGTCAATTTCCTCCCCAGCGCCAGCAACACCCATATCCTCCTCATCCTGGTGTACTTCAACACTGACATCTTCAATCTGACTATCAGGAACTGGACTGCGGGTGCTCCTTCCAGCACTTGCAGGGGGCGTGCAAATGGTGGAAGGCGCATGCTCTTCACGTCCAGTGTTGGGAAGGTCAGGCATCGCAACCGACACAATTGGACTCTCCTTGTGGATTTGGGATTTCGAAGAACGCACAGTTCTTTGCGGTGCTTTTGCCAGCTTGAGTCTTTTCAGTTTTCTAGCGAGAGGCTGAGTGCTTCCATCCTCATGTGAAGCTGAACCACTAGCCATGAACATAGGCCAGGGCCTCAGCCGTTCCTTGCCACTCCGTGTGGTAAATGGCATATTGGCAAGTTTACGCTTCTCCTCCGACAATTTTATTTTAGGTTTTGGAGTCCTTTTTTTACTGATATTTGGTGTTTTGGATTTGACATGCTCTGTACTATGACATTGGGCATCGGCCTTGGCAGACGACGTTGCTGGCATTTCATCGTCTCGGCCATGACTAGTGGCAGCAGCTTCAGCACGAGGTGGAAGTGGATCTTGATCTTTCCCTAATTTTGGAACCTCAACATTTTTGTTCTCCATATTTTAATAGGCACAACTAAAAGGCACCTCAGGTAAACAATGGAGATGGATGGATACTAGTATACAATTATGGATGGACTGCCGAGTGCCGACACAGAGGTAGCTACAGCCGTGGACTATTGTACTGTACTGTGTCTGCTGCTAATATAGACTGGATGATAATGAGATGTAGTATGTATGTATAAAGAAGAAAGAAAAAAAAACCACGGGTAGGTGGTATACAATTATGGATGGACTGCCGAGTGCCGACACAGAGGTAGCTACAGCCGTGGACTACTGTACTGTGTCTGCTGCTAATATAGACTGGTTGATAAAGAGATGTAGTATGTATGTATAAAGAAGAAAGAAAAAAAACCACGGGTAGGTGGTATACAATTATGGATGGACTGCCGAGTGCCGACACAGAGGTAGCTACAGCCGCGGACTACCGTACTGTGTCTGCTGCTAATATAGACTGGTTGATAATGAGATGTAGTATGTATAAAGAAGAAAGAAAAAAAAAAACACGGGTAGGTGGTATACAATTATGGACGGACTGCCGAGTGCCGACACAGAGGTAGCTACAGCCGTGGACTACCGTACTGTACTGTGTCTGCTGCTAATATAGACTGGATGATAATGAGATGTAGTATGTATAAAGAAGAAAGAAAAAAAAAACACGGGTAGGTGGTATACAATTATGGATGGACTGCCGAGTGCCGACACAGAGGTAGCTACAGCCGTGGACTACCGTACTGTGTCTGCTGCTAATATAGACTGGTTGATAATGAGATGTAGTATGTATAAAGAAGAAAGAAAAAAAAACCACGGGTAGGTGGTATACAATTATGGACGGACTGCCGAGTGCCGACACAGAGGTAGCTACAGCCGTGGACTACCGTACTGTGTCTGCTGCTAATATAGACTGGTTGATAATGAGATGTAGTATGTATAAAGAAGAAAGAAAAAAAAAACCACGGGTAGGTGGTATACAATTATGGATGGACTGCCGAGTGCCGACACAGAGGTAGCTACAGCCGTGGACTACTGTACTGTGTCTGCTGCTAATATAGACTGGTTGATAAAGAGATGTAGTATGTATGTATAAAGAAGAAAGAAAAAAAAACACGGGTAGGTGGTATACAATTATGGACGGACTGCCGAGTGCCGACACAGAGGTAGCTACAGCCGTGGACTACCGTACTGTACTGTGTCTGCTGCTAATATAGACTGGTTGATAAAGAGATGTAGTATGTATGTATAAAGAAGAAAGAAAAAAAAACCACGGGTAGGTGGTATACAATTATGGATGGACTGCCGAGTGCCGACACAGAGGTAGCTACAGCCGTGGACTACTGTACTGTGTCTGCTGCTAATATAGACTGGCTGATAAAGAGATGTAGTATGTATGTATAAAGAAGAAAGAAAAAAAAACCACGGGTAGGTGGTATACAATTATGGACGGACTGCCGAGTGCCGACACAGAGGTAGCTACAGCCGTGGACTACCGTACTGTACTGTGTCTGCTGCTAATATAGACTGGTTGATAAAGAGATGTAGTATGTATGTATAAAGAAGAAAGAAAAAAAAACCACGGGTAGGTGGTATACAATTATGGATGGACTGCCGAGTGCCGACACAGAGGTAGCTACAGCCGTGGACTACTGTACTGTGTCTGCTGCTAATATAGACTGGTTGATAAAGAGATGTAGTATGTATGTATAAAGAAGAAAGAAAAAAAAAACCACGGGTAGGTGGTATACAATTATGGACGGACTGCCGAGTGCCGACACAGAGGTAGCTACAGCCGTGGACTACCGTACTGTACTGTGTCTGCTGCTAATATAGACTGGTTGATAAAGAGATGTAGTATGTATGTATAAAGAAGAAAGAAAAAAAAACCACGGGTAGGTGGTAATCAATTATGGATGGACTGCCGAGTGCCGACACAGAGGTAGCTACAGCCGTGGACTACTGTACTGTGTCTGCTGCTAATATAGACTGGTTGATAAAGAGATGTAGTATGTATGTATAAAGAAGAAAGAAAAAAAAACCACGGGTAGGTGGTATACAATTATGGATGGACTGCCGAGTGCCGACACAGAGGTAGCTACAGCCGTGAACTACCGTACTGTGTCTGCTGCGACTGGATGATAAATAATGATATAAAATATATATATATATCACTACTGCAGCCGGACAGGTATATATTATATAATGACGGACCTGCTGGACACTGTCAGCAGAATGAGTTTTTTATAGAATAAAAAAACACCACACAAGTCACACGACGAGTGTTTAACTTTTTCAGGCAATCACAATATAGTATACTACTAACTATACTGGTGGTCAGTGTGGTCAGGTCACTGGTCAGTCACACTGGCAGTGGCACTCCTGCAGCAAAAGTGTGCACTGTTTAATTTTAATAATATGTACTCCTGGCTCCTGCTATAACCTATAACTGGCACTGCTCCCCAGTCTCCCCCACAATTATAAGCTGTGTGAGCACAGTCAGATATATACATAGATGATGCAGCACACTGGGCTGAGCAGTGCACACAGATATGGTATGTGACTGAGTCACTGTGTATCGTTTTTTTCAGGCAGAGAACGGATTATATTAAATAAAACTGCACTGTCTGGTGGTCACTGTGGTCAGTCACTACTAAACTCTGCACTCTCTACAGTACTCCTAAGCTCCAGTAAATCAAGTGTCTCTGTCTCAAATCAATCTCACTCTCTCTCTTCTAATCTAAATGGAGAGGACGCCAGCCACGTCCTCTCCCTATCAATCTCAATGCACGTGTGAAAATGGTGGCGACGCGCGGCTCCTTATATAGAATCCGAGTCTCGCGAGAATCCGACAGCGTCATGATGACGTTCGGGCGCGCTCGGGTTAACCGAGCAAGGCGGGAAGATCCGAGTCGCTCGGACCCGTGAAAAAAAACATGAAGTTCGGGCGGGTTCGGATTCCGAGGAACCGAACCCGCTCATCTCTAGTTAAAATGATATCTAAAAGAAACTGCTACATGTGGAGGAGCTTCCTGTCAATGTAGGGGTAAGGATAGTGGCAGGTGAAGGTAAGGGGAAGGGTAGGGGGAAGAAGCAGCCAGATTACTCTGTGGTCCCTGTAGCATCTGAGTTGGATCCTAAACCTTGAGTCTCCTCAGCCCCATCAGCCAGGGACTTTTCAGGTCCTTCAGCCCTTAAACCCACTACATTTGGGGATGTATCTACTCCTGTCTTAACCCCAGATAATCCAGACCCTTCCCTGCATGTAATTTACACTCCCAAACCGCTTAAGGGCTTTGCTTAAGAGGTAAGAGGTAGTTGTTGTTAAATCTGTCCCCTCTGATAATGTGTGTGAAAGTGTGTCTATGGATAAAGATATTACCAAAGATATTACCAAAAGGGGTGTTAGAGGGATGCCTCTAGTTCGAAAGCCTGTCTCAAAGGGTTTAGAAAAAAACTAGACTCTTCTGTGGGTTCCAAACAGAACAAGTAAAGTGGAACTAAGTGGGCCTACTTCTGTAATCTAGAATGATGGCTCCACAACCTATTAGATTTGCCATCATTAATGTTGCATATAATGTCCAAACGAGCTTGTTACATGGCCTATAATTTTTTCAACATAGTTGAGGTTGATTTTATATTTTTGCAAGAGACTAGGGTAGATCAACTGTCGGACCTCCACAAAGCTAAATGTAAGTGAAGGCATGGTCCGTCCAGCTGTCTTGTACTGTGGGGTGGCAATATTTTTTTACCGGCATGGTAACCATGCAGTGGGTTATAGAGCTTGAAATAGGTAGATGTAAGATTTAGATGTCAATATGTAGGGGTGCGACCTGAGGCTAATTAACATTTATGCCAGTCCACAATCCAAGTGGGACAAGCAGTGCCTCTTCAGAGTGATTAAGCATTACCTTTTCAGGACCCAGCAGGTAGTCTTTGGAGGCGATTTCAACACCATTATTAGGCCCAAAGACAGGGGAGGTTACAATTAGAGATGAGCGGGTTCGGTTTCTCTGAATCCGAACCCGCATGAACTTCATGTTTTTTTTCACGGGTCCGAGCGACTCGGATCTTCCCGCCTTGCTCGGTTAACCCGAGCGCGCACCCGAACGTCATCATGACGCTGTCGGATTCTCGCGAGGCTCGGATTCTATCGCGAGACTCGGATTCTATATAAGGAGCCGCGCGTCGCCGCCATTTTCACACGTGCATTGAGATTGATAGGGAGAGGACGTGGCTGGCGTCCTCTCCATTTAGATTAGGAGAGAGAGAGAGAGATTGACCTGAGGCTGATACTGTAGAAGAGAGTGCAGAGTTTAGTGACTGACCACAGTGACCACCAGCAGTGCAGTTGTTTTATTTAATATATCCGTTCTCTGCCTGAAAAAAACGGTACACACAGTGACTCAGTCACATACCATATCTGTGTGCACTGCTCAGCCCAGTGTGCTGCATGCCTGCATCATCTATGTATATATTATATATCTGACTGTGCTCAGCTCACACAGCTTATAATTGTGGGGGAGACTGGGGAGCACTGCAGTGCCAGTTATAGGTTATAGCAGGAGCCAGGAGTACAAGACAGTCACATACCATATCTGTGTGCACTGCTCAGCCCAGTGTGCTGCATCATCTATGTATATATTATATATCTGACTGTGCTCAGCTCACACAGCTTATAATTGTGGGGGAGACTGGGGAGCACTGCAGTGCCAGTTATAGGTTATAGCAGGAGCCAGGAGTACATATTATATTAAAATAAAACAGTGCACACTTTTGCTGCAGGAGTGCCACTGCCAGTGTGACTGACCAGTGACCTGACCACACTGACCACCAGTATAGTTAGTAGTATACTATATTGTGATTGCCTGAAAAAGTTAAACACTCGTCGTGTGACTTCACTTGTGTGGTGTTTTTTTTTTTATTCTATAAAAAACTCATTCTGCTGACAGACAGTGTCCAGCAGGTCCGTCATTATATAATATATATACCTGTCCGGCTGCAGTAGTGATATATATATATTTTTTATATCATTATTTATCATCCAGTCGCAGCAGACACAGTACGGTAGTTCACGGCTGTAGCTACCTCTGTGTCGGCACTCGGCAGTCCATCCATAATTGTATACCACCTACCCGTGTTTTTTTTTTCTTTCTTCTTTATACATACATACTACTACATCTCTTTATCAACCAGTCTATATTAGCAGCAGACACAGTACAGTACGGTAGTTCACGGCTGTGGCTACCTCTGTGTCGGCACTCGGCAGTCCGTCCATAATTGTATACCACCTAACCGTGGTTTTTTTTTCTTTCTTCTTTATACATACATACTACGACATCTCTTTATCAACCAGTCTATATTAGCAGCAGACACAGTACAGTACGGTAGTTCACGGCTGTGGCTACCTCTGTGTCGGCACTCGGCAGTCCGTCCATAATTGTATACCACCTAACCGTGGTTTTTTTTTCTTTCTTCTTCATACATACATACTACGACATCTCTTTATCAACCAGTCTATATTAGCAGCAGACACAGTACAGTACGGTAGTTCACGGCTGTGGCTACCTCTGTGTCGGCACTCGGCAGTCCGTCCATAATTGTATACCACCTAACCGTGGTTTTTTTTTCTTTCTTCTTCATACATACATACTACGACATCTCTTTATCAACCAGTCTATATTAGCAGCAGACACAGTACAGTACGGTAGTTCACGGCTGTGGCTACCTCTGTGTCGGCACTCGGCAGTCCATCCATAATTGTATACCACCTAACCGTGGTTTTTTTTTCTTTCTTCTTCATACATACATACTACGACATCTCTTTATCAACCAGTCTATATTAGCAGCAGACACAGTACAGTATGGTAGTTCACGGCTGTGGCTACCTCTGTGTCGGCACTCGGCAGTCCGTCCATAATTGTATACCACCTAACCGTGGTTTTTTTTTCTTTCTTCTTTATACATACATACTACGACATCTCTTTATCAACCAGTCTATATTAGCAGCAGACACAGTACAGTACGGTAGTTCACGGCTGTGGCTACCTCTGTGTCGGCACTCGGCAGTCCGTCCATAATTGTATACCACCTAACCGTGGTTTTTTTTTCTTTCTTCTTTATACATACATACTACGACATCTCTTTATCAACCAGTCTATATTAGCAGCAGACACAGTACAGTACGGTAGTTCACGGCTGTGGCTACCTCTGTGTCGGCACTCGGCAGTCCGTCCATAATTGTATACCACCTAACCGTGGTTTTTTTTTCTTTCTTCTTCATACATACATACTACGACATCTCTTTATCAACCAGTCTATATTAGCAGCAGACACAGTACGGTAGTTCACGGCTGTAGCTACCTCTGTGTCGGCACTCGGCAGTCCGTCCATAATTGTATACTAGTATCCATCCATCTCCATTGTTTACCTGAGGTGCCTTTTAGTTGTGCCTATTAAAATATGGAGAACAAAAATGTTGAGGTTCCAAAATTAGGGAAAGATCAAGATCCACTTCCACCTCGTGCTGAAGCTGCTGCCACTAGTCATGGCCGAGACGATGAAATGCCAGCAACGTCGTCTGCCAAGGCCGATGCCCAATGTCATAGTACAGAGCATGTCAAATCCAAAACACCAAATATCAGTAAAAAAAGGACTCCAAAACCTAAAATAAAATTGTCGGAGGAGAAGCGTAAACTTGCCAATATGCCATTTACCACACGGAGTGGCAAGGAACGGCTGAGGCCCTGGCCTATGTTCATGGCTAGTGGTTCAGCTTCACATGAGTATGGAGGCACTCAGCCTCTCGCTAGAAAAATGAAAAGACTCAAGCTGGCAAAAGCAGTAGCACCGCAAAGAACTGTGCGTTCTTCGAAATCCCAAATCCACAAGGAGAGTCCAATTGTGTCGGTTGCGATGCCTGACCTTCCCAACACTGGACGTGAAGAGCATGCGCCTTCCACCATTTGCACGCCCCCTGCAAGTGCTGGAAGGAGCACCCGCAGTCCAGTTCCTGATAGTCAGATTGAAGATGTCAGTGTTGAAGTACACCAGGATGAGGAGGATATGGGTGTTGCTGGCGCTGGGGAGGAAATTGACCAGGAGGATTCTGATGGTGAGGTGGTTTGTTTAAGTCAGGCACCCGGGGAGACACCTGTTGTCCGTGGGAGGAATATGGCCGTTGACATGCCTGGTGAAAATACCAAAAAAATCAGCTCTTCGGTGTGGAACTATTTCAACAGAAATGCGGACAACAGGTGTCAAGCCGTGTGTTCCCTTTGTCAAGCTGTAATAAGTAGGGGTAAGGACGTTAACCACCTCGGAACATCCTCCCTTATACGTCACCTGCAGCGCATTCATAATAAGTCAGTGACAAGTTCAAAAACTTTGGGTGACAGCGGAAGCAGTCCACTGACCAGTAAATCCCTTCCTCTTGTAACCAAGCTCACGCAAACCACCCCACCAACTCCCTCAGTGTCAATTTCCTCCTTCCCCAGGAATGCCAATAGTCCTGCAGGCAATGTCACTGGCAATTCTGACGAGTCCTCTCCTGCCTGGCATTCCTCCGATGCATCCTTGCGTGTAACGCCTACTGCTGCTGGTGCTGCTGTTGTTGCTGCTGGGAGTCGATGGTCATCCCAGAGGGGAAGTCGTAAGCCCACTTGTACTACTTCCAGTAAGCAATTGACTGTTCAACAGTCCTTTGCGAGGAAGATGAAATATCACAGCAGTCATCCTGCTGCAAAGCGGATAACTGAGGCCTTGACAACTATGTTGGTGTTAGACGTGCGTCCGGTATCCGCCGTTAGTTCACAGGGAACTAGACAATTTATTGAGGCAGTGTGCCCCCGTTACCAAATACCATCTAGGTTCCACTTCTCTAGGCAGGCGATACCGAGAATGTACACGGACGTCAGAAAAAGACTCACCAGTGTCCTAAAAAATGCAGTTGTACCCAATGTCCACTTAACCACGGACATGTGGACAAGTGGAGCAGGGCAGGGTCAGGACTATATGACTGTGACAGCCCACTGGGTAGATGTATGGACTCCCGCCGCAAGAACAGCAGCGGCGGCACCAGTAGCAGCATCTCGCAAACGCCAACTCTTTCCTAGGCAGGCTACGCTTTGTATCACCGCTTTCCAGAATACGCACACAGCTGAAAACCTCTTACGGCAACTGAGGAAGATCATCGCGGAATGGCTTACCCCAATTGGACTCTCCTGTGGATTTGTGGCATCGGACAACGCCAGCAATATTGTGTGTGCATTAAATATGGGCAAATTCCAGCACGTCCCATGTTTTGCACATACCTTGAATTTGGTGGTGCAGAATTATTTAAAAAACGACAGGGGCGTGCAAGAGATGCTGTCGGTGGCCAGAAAAATTGCGGGACACTTTCGGCGTACAGGCACCACGTACAGAAGACTGGAGCACCACCAAAAACTACTGAACCTGCCCTGCCATCATCTGAAGCAAGAAGTGGTAACGAGGTGGAATTCAACCCTCTATATGCTTCAGAGGTTGGAGGAGCAGCAAAAGGCCATTCAAGCCTATACAATTGAGCACGATATAGGAGGTGGAATGCACCTGTCTCAAGCGCAGTGGAGAATGATTTCAACGTTGTGCAAGGTTCTGATGCCCTTTGAACTTGCCACACGTGAAGTCAGTTCAGACACTGCCAGCCTGAGTCAGGTCATTCCCCTCATCAGGCTTTTGCAGAAGAAGCTGGAGACATTGAAGGAGGAGCTAACACGGAGCGATTCCGCTAGGCATGTGGGACTTGTGGATGGAGCCCTTAATTCGCTTAACAAGGATTCATGGGTGGTCAATCTGTTGAAATCAGAGCACTACATTTTGGCCACCGTGCTCGATCCTAGATTTAAAGCCTACCTTGGATCTCTCTTTCCGGCAGACACAAGTCTGCTGGGGTTGAAAGACCTGCTGGTGAGAAAATTGTCAAGTCAAGCGGAACGCGACCTGTCAACATCTCCTCCTTCACATTCTCCCGCAACTGGGGGTGCGAGGAAAAGGCTCAGAATTCCGAGCCCACCCGCTGGCGGTGATGCAGGGCAGTCTGGAGCGACTGCTGATGCTGACATCTGGTCCGGACTGAAGGACCTGACAACGATTACGGACATGTCGTCTACTGTCACTGCATATGATTCTCTCACCATTGAAAGAATGGTGGAGGATTATATGAGTGACCGCATCCAAGTAGGCACGTCACACAGTCCATACTTATACTGGCAGGAAAAAGAGGCAATTTGGAGGCCATTGCACAAACTGGCTTTATTCTACCTAAGTTGCCCTCCCACAAGTGTGTACTCCGAAAGAGTGTTTAGTGCCGCCGCTCACCTTGTCAGCAATCGGCGTACGAGGTTACATCCAGAAAATGTGGAGAAGATGATGTTCATTAAAATGAATTATAATCAATTCCTCCGCGGAGACATTGACCAGCAGCAATTGCCTCCACAAAGTACACAGGGAGCTGAGATGGTGGATTCCAGTGGGGACGAATTGATAATCTGTGAGGAGGGGGATGTACACGGTGATATATCGGAGGGTGATGATGAGGTGGACATCTTGCCTCTGTAGAGCCAGTTTGTGCAAGGAGAGATTAATTGCTTCTTTTTTGGGGGGGGTCCAAACCAACCCGTCATATCAGTCACAGTCGTGTGGCAGACCCTGTCACTGAAATGATGGGTTGGTTAAAGTGTGCATGTCCTGTTTTGTTTATACAACATAAGGGTGGGTGGGAGGGCCCAAGGACAATTCCATCTTGCACCTCTTTTTTCTTTTATTTTTCTTTGCGTCATGTGCTGTTTGGGGAGGGTTTTTTGGAAGGGACATCCTGCGTGACACTGCAGTGCCACTCCTAAATGGGCCCGGTGTTTGTGTCGGCCACTAGGGTCGCTAATCTTACTCACACAGTCAGCTACCTCATTGCGCCTCTTTTTTTCTTTGCGTCATGTGCTGATTGGGGAGGGTTTTTTGGAAGGGACATCCTGAGTGACACTGCAGTGCCACTCCTAAATGGGCCCGGTGTTTGTGTCGGCCACTAGGGTCGCTAATCTTACTCACACAGTCAGCTACCTCATTGCGCCTCTTTTTTTCTTTGCGTCATGTGCTGATTGGGGAGGGTTTTTTGGAAGGGACATCCTGCGTGACACTGCAGTGCCACTCCTAAATGGGCCCGGTGTTTGTGTCGGCCACTAGGGTCGCTTATCTTACTCACACAGTCAGCTACCTCATTGCGCCTCTTTTTTTCTTTGCGTCATGTGCTGATTGGGGAGGGTTTTTTGGAAGGGACATCCTGCGTGACACTGCAGTGCCACTCCTAGATGGGCCAGGTGTTTGTGTCGGCCACTAGTGTCGCTTAGCTTAGTCATCCAGCGACCTCGGTGCAAATTTTAGGACTAAAAATAATATTGTGAGGTGTGAGGTATTCAGAATAGACTGAAAATGAGTGGAAATTATGGTTTTTGAGGTTAATAATAAAATGACCCCCAAATTCTATGATTTAAGCTGTTTTTTAGTGTTTTTTAAAAAAAACACCCGAGTCCAAAACACACCCGAATCCGACAAAAAAAATTCGGTGAGGTTTTGCCAAAACGCGGTCGAACCCAAAACACGGCCGCGGAACCGAACCCAAAACCAAAACACAAAACCCTGAAAAATTTCAGGCGCTCATCTCTAGTTACAATTCTACTCTGGGCTATGATTCTCTTTTTCTAGCTAGCATGGTTAGACAGGCAGGCCTGATGGATGTGCACATTTGCCATTCCCCAGACCTCATGGGTTTCACCTTTTGTAGAGGTAGTGGTAGGTTCAGAATAGACAGGGTTTTTTTTAAGAAGGGCTCTGCGACTTCAGCACCTGTGTTAAGGCATGTGAAGGTCTCTTATTACGTTTGTCTGTGTGTCAGCTTAAACACCTCAAAGGGTCTGGGACTGAGGGTCGACAGCACAAAGGTCGACACACCTTAGGTCGACGCCAATTGGTCGACACACCTTAGGTCGACATGGACAAAAGGTCGACCGGAACAAGGTCGACATGGAAAAAGGTCGACATGAGTTTTTTATGTTTTTTTGGTGTCGTTGTCTTCGTAGAGTGACCGGGAACCCCAATTAGTGCACCGCGTTCGCTCGCCATGCTTCGGGCATGGTGCCATCGCTCCGCTACCGCTTCGCTCGGCACACTTTACCGTTCCAATCGTAGTCCACGTGGATCGTTAAGTATGAAAAGGTTAAAAAAAAAGAAAAAAAATCGTGAAAAACTCATGTCGACCTTTGTCCATGTCGACCTTGTTCCTGTCGACCTTTTGTCCATGTCGACGTTTTGTCCATGTCGACCTAAGGTGTGTCGACGGATTGTCATCGACATAAGGTGTGTCGACCTTTGTGCTGTCGACCTGGAGTCCGGATACCATCTATAAGATACATATAAAATATAATATATATTAAATAAACTTCCTATTTAGATGTTCGGAATATCATGTATTTAGTAATAGGTATAATAACTATGTAAAATTAAACGTCTATAATATAGATATTCGGGTTCAGGGAATGATTGCAGATGATTGCAGATAACATCGATTCAGTCCTGGCAACATACATAGAGAAAAAACAGGGACCTAACACTATAACAATGAATGTAAGGGATTGCCCAGGTCTATACGAGATTACTGAAACAGTCAATCTCAATGGATTTTCTCACCATAATTTAATTCAAAAGACCCGCGAAACAAACTGATTGGACGTGGTAACATTAAAAGGATTGTCCGGCTCCTGGTTATGGTTACCTTGACAAAGCTAGGATGCGAAACGTGCGAAGGACATAGCTGAGTGTCCTACTTGTCTATAAAGATCTATTTCTGAAACTTAAACAGAATTGTTATGCTCTACGTATAGATAATGTGAAAATAGCAGCAGTATACAGGCACCATATACATACCATGTAGGAATACAGCTGGAGTGAGGATAAGGGCAAAAATCTAAGTAGCAATACAGCTAGAGACCTGTTAGGATCAACGGGTTTCATATTACAGAGATAGCTGAAACAAATAATTAGGAAGGCTATATAAGATCCACAAAGTATACTATGTGGACGACACACAAATAAAATTACAAATCATTAGCGAGTATACTCACTAAATACTCGCTACTGCTATCTGTATGTTCATTAATAAATGATTTACATATATGCCAGCCATAGGTATAATTATACTGTAGGTAACGGGTAATCACAACGTGCACGCTGTCTAATTAATTAGTGAGCATACTCAATAAAGACTCGCTATTGCTGTTTGTTTGCTCATTATTAAAAATACCAATTGTAGGCATAACTATACTATCGGTAACGGACATTAATGACCTATACGCTGTCTAATGAACTAGAGATATGTCTTTAGTACTTGCCAATAATACGACACATATATATCTGTGACACTGCCCGGCGCCACTTGGAGATGCCGGGCGCCCGCTGAGATTGCGTTACCAGCGGGTGCCTTGCTTCCACTGTGGAGAGCTTTCACCGAGCTCCGGATTCCGGCTCCCGGTTCTGTCAGTGTGCACTATAGGAGAGACGTTATGATGTTTCTCCCATAGTGCCGAGGAGCGGATGCCGGAAGGACTGCAGCGGTCGGACGTGGGAGCGGGGCTTGGTGAGTATTGTGGTTTTTGTTTTTTTTCATGTTTGAGTGTATTAGCGGTGCTTCTACTGGGGCAAACTACAAGGGGGCTAACTACTGGGGGCAAACTACATGGGGGCATTACTACTGGGGGCATTACTGAAGGAGGCTAACTACATGGGGGCTAAACTGCTGGGGGCATTACTACTGGGAGGCTAAACTACAAGGGGGCTAAACTACATGGGGAAAACTAAATGAGGGATAAACTACTGGTGGCATAATTGCAGGGGCTATAACTACAGGGGGCATAAATACAGGGGCTAAACTACTGGAGGCATAACTACAGGCGTTAAACTACTGGGGGCATTACCACTTGGGGTGCTAAACTAAAGGGGGAATAACTGCAGGAGCATTGCCACTGGGGCATAACTACAGGGGCATAACTACTGGGGGCATAACTACAGGGGGCTAAACAACTGGGGGCATTACCATTAAGGGCATTATTACTGGGGGCACTACTGAGGGCATTGTAAATGGGGCACTTCATAAGGGGCATCACTCCTGGGGACATAAGGGGCACTACTACTGGGGGTATTGCATAAGGGGCACCACTACTATGGGCTCTATATAAGGGGCACTACCACTGTGGGCACTACCAGTACAGTGGACATTGCATAAGGGGCACCACAACTGTGGGCATTGTATAAGGGGCGCTACTGCTGTGGGCATTATGTGTATTACAGGGTGCTACTACTGTGGGCATTATGTGTATTAGGTGTGCTACTACTGTGGGCTTTGTGTATAAGGGACACTAATGTGTGTCATAACATGAATAAGGGACATTACTATGTGGTGTAATGTGAATAAGATTGTGCTACTGTGTGGCATAATTTTAATTGGGGGTACTATTGTGTGACCACGCCTCTTTCTTTTTGACACTATGCCCCTTTTTTGGGGCCAGCGCCTACAATGCACGTAATACCTTTATTGCATGGGCACGGGGGGGGGGGGGGGGGGGGGGAGTTCCACCTCCTCTCTAGGACCACTTTAAGCCCTGGCTGACTGTGTCCTCACTGCAGGGGTGGTGGCAGTGCAGATGTCCTAGTGGTGTCCTCTGTGTGGTTGTGCCAGTGGTTGCCTCTGTGGGGGGGATGCCTGCCGGTGATGTCAGCAGTGCAGGGTTGCCAGTGGTGTAATCTGTGTGGGGGTGCCAGCAGTGCAAGGGTGCTGCTCGTGTTATCTGTACGGGGGAGCCAGCTGTGTTGGTAGTGTGGGCTGTGTTCTTTGTGTGGAGGTGTCAGCAGTGCGGGGGTGCTGGCAGTGTCAGCAATGCGAGAGTGCTGGAGGTATTATCAGTGCAGGGGTGCCGGCAGTGCCAGCAGTGCTGGGCTGCCACTGGCATCCTCTGTACAGGGGAGCCAGCTGTGTCAGCAGTGTAGGCTGTGTCCTCTGTGTGGAGATGTTGATAGTGTGGGGTGCTGGCTGTGTAAACAGTGCAGGAGTGCCTGCGGTGTCCTCAGTGCAGGGGTTTCGGCAGTAAGTGTCGGCAGGGCAGGTGGTGGTGTTGGCAGTGTGGGTGATGGTGCCATTATCAGGGTAAGGGCATCCATCTTCCCCCCTGTAGCCTATGGGGACATGCTGATTGTCTGAGAGCCGTGACAAATGGCTCTCTCAGCCAATCAGCGGTCTTCCATTGACTAATAGGGACTGGCATCTGAGCCAAACCCTCAGGAACTGACAGTGGGATCCTGAGGTTTTGGCTCGCTTTGGGATCCGGAGCAGGCAGAGAGATCCGAGCTGTGGCTTGGATTGCCCCGGATCCTTTATGTTTGGGTGGGCCTGGTTCCCAGAGAACTAGGCCCCACCCCTCACTACATGCATCTTTAAGCCACACCCCTCGCAGCAAAAGTACGTGAATCACTCATATTTGGATACGTGGCTAAAATGCTGCAATCATTTTAGAACTGTTATTAAGCCCCACCCATCCCAATGGACAGCTTTCCATTTTACCCACTTCACTTTGAAGTGGGCAGGATGCAGGAGGGGCGCCCACTCTTCTGGTAGTATGGTGGACTACATAGGGACTATCTGAAAAATCGTGAATCTCCCGCAGGATATGGTAGAGTAGGCAAGTATGATTGTCAGTGATTAATGACAAGAGATTTAGTATAATGTACCGATCCACTTACATTTCCAAACCAGGCAAGAGCACTAGGAATGCATGGTACCCTGTCAGCTGAGAACAGTAACAGCTCAGGGTTTAGTCTATGTTACATTGTGATCTATTTATTCATTCTTTTAAACACATATTTTTTGTTTTGTTTTAATTTTGTTTCAGACCTAAATTTAAAGCAATCAATTTCAATGACATAAAGTTACATCTTTATATCTAAATCATTACCCCTCTACATTATTGCTCCTAACATACATTGTGCCATGATTTTTAATGTCATAACTGATTTAATAAATAATAAACTATTTTAGAACCTTAACAAGTGTCTTGTCTGTTTCATACCACATTTTGACATTTAGCCACCTCTAGTGGTGAGTGCTGTGTACATTCTTGATTTATCTAATTAGAATTGATGCATAAGATACTCATTTGGGATCAGTATGATACACCGACAGTTGGGATGCCGTCTGTCAGTATACCAACAATGGCATCCCGGCCGTCAGTATGCCGGCAGCAGAATAAGCGCAAAGAGTCCCTTGCGGGCTTGCTGTGCTCGCAATGCTGTGGGCTCGGTGGCTCGCTGTGCTTGCCACAAGTTCTGACTCTATGGGGTAAATTTACTAAGATGGGAGTTCTATTTAAGATGGGATGTTGCCCATAGCAACCAATCAGAGTCTACTTCTCATTTATCTAGCACCATCTAGAATCTGATTGGTTGCTACATCCCATCTTAAATAGAACTCCCATCTTAGTAAATGTTGTGGACACCCACGAGTGGGAATAGACCCTGTTAGCTGGAATTCTGTCTGTCGGCATTGTCAGCGATCGGGATTTCGGCGTCAGTATCCTGACCGCCGGGATCCTGACCACCGGCAAATTAACTGCATCCCACTTATTTGTCTCTTGCTCTATAATAACAGATTACTTATTTTCTGTATCTTTAACTTCTGAATCAGCACTTGCTTACCCGACTATCACATGATTGCTAGTCGTCACCAGTTTACTTTCACCATATACTAGTGCAGATTTTGGAAATCCTGAGTAATGGAGAAAATACATAAATCATATCTTAATATGGAAAAAAAAAATGTGTATGAACATGAGAATATTATCAATGGCCCTCATTCCGAGTTGTTCGCTCGCAAGCTGCTTTTAGCAGCATTGCACACGCTTAGCCGCCGCCTACTGGGAGTGAATCTTAGCTTATCAAAATTGCGAACGAAAGATTAGCAAAATTGCGAATAGACACTTCTTAGCAGTTTCTGAGTAGCTCCAGACTTACTCGGCATCTGCGATCAGTTCAGTGCTTGTCGTTCCTGGTTTGACGTCACAAACACACCCAGCGTTCGCCCAGACACTCCTCCGTATCTCCAGCCACTCCCGCGTTTTTCCCAGAAACGGTAGCGTTTTTTCACACACTCCCATAAAACGGCCAGTTTCCGCCCAGAAACACCCACTTCCTGTCAATCACACTATGATCACCAGAACGAAGAAAAAACCTCGTAATGCCGTGAGTAAAATACCTAACTGCATAGCAAATTTACTTGGCGCAGTCGCACTGCGGACATTGCGCATGCGCATTAGCGACTAATCGCTCCGTTGCAAAAGAAAAATAACGAGCGAACAACTCGGAATGACCACCAATGATTGTCAAGCATTACAAAGGAGGGAATTTCGGACTGGATCGCTGCAGCGGCAGCGATCGCAGTCTGATTTACTGTGTGGAGTGCGCAGGCACAGCGGATGTACTGCGCGCGCCCCCCCTGGTAGCCCAGTGAGATGCTATTAGCACTGGCTGTGATCGCCTCTGCCTGATTGACAGGCAGAGGAGTTCGCGGGAAGGGGGCGTGCCAATGGTGTTAGAACGCTGTTGGCAGGGCGCAGTCATGGACAAGAGAGGCGTGTGTGGACTGTTGGGTGGCAGATGTCACACGCAGCCGCTGCGATCCGGGACGTGGCCAGTAACTCCCTACCAGTGCACAGGAGCTGCGCTGGCAGGGAGCTACTCGTCAGGTACAAAAGCATCTCCGCCATGCAATGCTTTTTTGCCTGTGCAGCAGATGAGGGGTAGGGCCTAACATGTGGGCTCGGCTAGCCCTGTATTTAGCCCTAAATTTAGCACATCTACGATCAACTCTGAATTACCCCCAAAGTACGGTTCAATAGCAAAAAGTAAATCAACAAGGTGCAAGTAAAATAGTTTAATGTAGACATATGTTTGCAGAAGGCACGAACATACAGTACTGCATTGATTATTGATATTAGACACATTAATTAGTTTTAAGAAGTTGTTTACATGCCCCACAGATCCGTACTAGGCTTTTTGAGGGATCCGGACTTCAGATCAACATACACTTATTATTGACACTTATGTTGACATGCATTAGGTTGACATGGTCATTAGTCCGATATGGTCAATAGGTCGACATGGCAAAGGTCGAAACATGAAATGGTCAACATGAGTTTTTCACAATTTTTATTTTTTATTTTTGTGAACTTTTTCATAGTTTATGGTCCACATGGACTACGATTGGGAATAGCAACCTGAGCGAGCAAAGCGAGCCATGCGAGGGGACATGGTACACTAATTGGGGTTCCCGGTAACTTTACAAAGAAAACAACAGCTAAAAAAAACCTCATGTTGACCTTTTCCATTTTGACATAGTGACTGTGTAGACCTATTTCAGGTGTTGACCTAGTCACTGTCGACCAATAGTGGTTGACCTAATGACTGTCAACCTAGTTACTGTTGACCCAACGTACCACACCCAGGTAAAACAACCTGAGGAGACTATCATTCCCTGGGTCAATAAATGTAATGCTTATAGCCATTGTACACTAAAGAAAGCAAAACAGATGTGGCCATTAATTAATACTGACCCAGACTTACCGATAATGGCTAATGCTAAACTTCTTCCTAGTTTTACACGTGGACCTAACATCAAGGATAGGATAGTGAAACTGGACACAACTAAACTCAATCAAAATAAACAGTCTCACTTTTTAAGTCGCAAACAGGGATGCTTTAGATGTCTAGGTTGTGTCACCTGTAATGCATTGATAGTGGGTAATACGTTTGGACACCCACACAAAACCAAACATTATACTATTAATTATCCTTTAACTTGCATGACAACCTATGTCATTTACATGTTAACTTGCCCATGTGGGCTATCTTACATAGGTAAGACACAAAGACAATTCAAGGAGTGTATGGCGCATAGGTAAGACAGAAAGACAATTCAAGGAGTGTAAAGCAGCCATAGAGACAGGATGCAGTGAACAACCAGTAGCGCGTCATACTAAACATAGTATAGCTTCAATCAGAGCTATATTAATTGACCATGTACCGTAGGATCCCTAGAGGAGGCAACCAAAATAAAATATTATTATGTAAAGAGAGTAGATGGATTTTTACTCTCAACACTTTAGCACCTAATGGGTTAAAAGAGTCATTAGGATTGCAATGTTTTTTGCAAAGATTGTACAAGTAATAGTTATACAACTCATTTAATGCTTCATTGTTATATAGTTATTTAATACTTGCCTACCCTCCCGGAATGGCCGGGAGGCTCCCGAAAATCAAGTGTCCCTCCCGCCCCCCCCCCCCCCCCCTCCCGGAAAGCTGGGCAAGTCCACCGCTTTCCCACGCAGCCCCTCACACACACCACCTTGGCCGCCACAACAGAGAACAAGTGGGCGGTCCGAGGAGGGAATATGATGACTCGATTCGCACTGAATTGCGTCATTATAGCTCTCTCCCACTGCTATTCAGTGCCAGTTTTCTCAGCACTGTCTAGTGGGGGGGTGGGGCTACGATGACGCGTTTGTGCTGCCATGCCCCCGGACTGCCCACTTCCCCCACCGGTCATGACCCAGACTGCCCCCATTGCTGCCGGCCACACCCCCATTAGCCTACCACGCTGCCATCTCACGAAGGAGGGTGCAGCAAGGTAGGCATGTATGAGTAATTTACATGATATATGCACAGTTTCATGTGGTTATAAAGTATCCATTGTTTTTAATCTGTATATATGTGTGGCTTTTTTTAGGATGTAGCGTCGCCTAGCAACGCCAAGTAGCTTGCGGGACTGCCAATCACCTGCCCGTCGTTGTCTGATGATGCATAGGAAAACACAGGGGGGTTTCTGGTTGCCCAAAAACCCCCTTCCTCTTGTCAAGTGGCTCACATTATAACAACAATAGCAATGGTATAGAATACAATTACTAGAGCTGTCGCCACAGTTTATGGGATAGAGCAAAGCTGCTGCACATGCCCAGTGGTAGCAGCTTCTTCTACTAAGTTTGCTGTGTAAATATATATATATATATATATATATATATATAAAACACCTCCTGAGCAGGTTTATGAATGAACAGGAAGTGGAGGTGTGGCCAATATTGCTAATTAGGGTGGAGGGTATATAAAGTTTTGTCATTTTGTATTGCATTTAATTGGCTTGATAAAAAGTGCTGCCAAGTGCTGAAACGTTGCCTACCAAGCTTTAGTCTGAGTGTCCATTTATTTATCCTGAGTGTCGCTATTGGAGAATATACAGTATATACATATATACATTATACACACACATTTATAGAACACTGCAAGAAAATGGATTTGGACACATATCCTTTTTATACCACAAACCGAGAGCTCGCCTCCATTCAGTCACAATACCCCTCATTAAACAACACATGTTAATATTATGCCAACGACAAAGATGCAAGAAGTATGTGGAAAGGTATCCAAGATATTTCTGACTATTAAGTTAATAAGAATCATTCTTATAAAGAGGCTGATTGCTCTCTGGGGGAGACATTAAACATATTTTATTCCCGTTTTGACAGAGTGGCTGCTTCTCCGGTAGATTGGGTGTAAAATCTGGAGAATGCGGAGCCCCTGGTGCTGGATGAATTGTCTGTTAGACGATGCTTTATGAATTCCAAATCAGGTAAGGCAACCAGCCCAGATGGGATTCTGGGAAATGTTATTAAGATATGTTCTGAGCAGTTAGCTGGGATGTTTACGATGATTTTTAACATTTCTCTTGCCACCTGTTGTGTGCCTAAATGTTTGAAATCATCTATTATTGAGGCAGATGTACTAACCTGGAGAATAAGGAAGTGATAAACCAGTGATAACTGCAAGGTGATAAACGCACCAGCCAATCAACTCCAATATGTAAATTAACAGAAGCTGATTGGCTGGTGCGTTATCACCTTCCACTTATCACTGCTTTATCACTGCCTTATGCCATCTCCAGACTTAATATATCTGCCCCAATGTTTCTGTCCCTAAAAATGGTAAGGCCTGTGAGCCAAATGACTATTGCCCAATTGCTCTAATATAACGTATAATGAAGGTCTTTGAAAGATTAGTCATGGGATACATAAAGAAAAACATCCCGTCTAATCCGGATCCTTTCCAGTTTGCATACAAGGCTAACAGATCGACAGATGATGCTGCTATTACTTTGGTTCGCCAAGTAGCTACCCATTTAGAATCCACATGTTCTTTTGCAAGAATTTTGTTTGTGGATTATAGTTCAGCATTTAATAGGTCATTCCAATATCTCTAGTGCGTAAGTTATCTCAGTTACTTAGGACTGAATAATTTTATATATAGATGGATCCTGGATTTTCTGACTGATAGGCCTTAGGCTGTCAGATTGCATAACGTTTTATCTAGTGAGCTTGTAATTAGTAAAGGGGTGCCACAGGCATGTGTATTGAGCCCCCTGCTGTACTCCTTGTTTACTTATGACTGGATTTCTCAATCGGAGTCAGTTCACATTATCAAATTCGCTGACGATATTGCAGTTGTAGGCCTAATTAGTAAGAATGACGAGTCAGAGTATAGATCAGAGGTCTCTAGGTTGGAAGCTTGGAGTCAAGTCAACCACTTAATTTTAAATGTAAAAACAAAAACAAATAAATGATCACAGATTTTAGGAAATTGCACAAACAGGCCCTCTGCCCTTTAGTTTTAAATGGCCAGGATGTGGAGACGGTTGAGTCTTTTACATTTTTGGGTATTAATTTCTCCAAAGACTTATCCTGGAGTGTCCACACACAATGTGTTATTAAAAAGGCCCAACAACGTTTGTTTTTATTGTGGAGAATGCGAATGTCGATAATATGTAAGGAAATCCTGGTTAAATTTTACTTGACTTTCTTAGAGTGTGTCCTTACATACGGAATTGTGGTGTGGTTTGGTACCTGCACTGCAGCAAACGTAAGTCTCTTCAGAGAGTGGTAAAAACTGCGAGCAGACCTATTGGAGTTAGTTTGCCCTGCATCCAGGATATATATGAGAGAAGGCTTCTCACTAAGGTGAAAAGCATCTTAGGAGACTTATCTCATCCAAATTTGGGGATGTTTTCTGTGCTGCCATAAAATAGGCGGTATCGATCTATTCTTTGTCGGACTAGCCGGTTAAGAGGTAGTTTCTTCCCAACAGCAATAAACATGTTAAATAGGACAAAATTAAGATAAATGGGAGTGTTCTTGTTTGAGAGTTCTTCTTTGTCCTCATGGTTTCTGTACTTGCTTGCTTTTTTTATTTTGTTGATTGTTCATGTCTTGTGAACTATTGATGATAATAAAGTGTACTCAGGACTCAAACCCACAACCTGCTGCATCCCAGCCAAAGACCCCTCCCACCGAACCACTTGATCCCGAATGAAAATGATGAGATTTCTAGCTATATGAAGCTACCTGTACCCCGTAAAAAAAAAATAACCAGCACCATAATCGAGCAGATCCATGCAGTGTGCAGCCACACACTACATAGATCTGTCCAGCCGTAACGCTGATCACCCCTTCTAAAGTACAAGGTAAGTTTCAAATAGATAAACTCTCCAGCTTGGAATTCTCTAGCTTTCCATGCAAGGGCAGATACAGTATCTCAATGAGCAGAGTGTCTGACTGCAATGTCATAGGCAACATGTTTGAATCCTGGGGACATCAGCATCTCAAAACATAATAAAGGACAGTGCGACTGAACACCAAAGAGCTATCAAATCAAGTCCATGAATGCTGTATAGGTATTAGCAACAACAGGGTAGGGGGTAGGAGAGAGCAGCGGTCAAGAGAGTGCTGGGCTTCAATAAGGGGGTAAGCTGCAAGTGAAAATAATTAGATAATTGATAATTGACAAATGCTGACAACAGCACCCCCTACCCTGCAGCGCTATGTGCGGAGCATACTCCACACACACCTAGTTACGGCCATGATGCCCCACATGTCCTGGTTAAGATTAAAAAAAAACATCCTGGTGTTGTCCATGTAAATAGAATTTTGGAACAAAAACAATAAGTGTGTGTGTTACAGCATTATAGTACATGTGTGAGGCAGGTTTCAGTTTCATTTGGGAGTACATATAGCATAATAAAGACTTAGTGAAGACACTGGGGAACTCTTGTACAGCCTTAGGAGTGGTCCAATCACTAGGAAAGTCCTTTAGTACCAAGAGAAGCATTTCCGGTGCTTCTCTCTGCAACATAATTTTTAGAAGCCTGATGGAGAGCGTTTTGGCCATCTGTGTGTATGGGGGCTTACTGTCTGTCACCACAGCAGAGGGCTCGTAATGAGTCACTGTCCTATGCAAGGCCCATGGATGACCTGCTGCGCATGCCAGCCGCAGCAGTACCCCTGGCAACAGTCATCTCTCTGCATAGTCTGAGGAGCTGCCATTCATGCGCAGCAGATCTTATCTCATTCTGTTCAGAGTTTCAAACTCAGCCCAGCATGTAGATTGGTACAAAGCTACCAGCAGCACACAAAAAAATATCACTCCTCCGCCCACCTTCCTTATTGATGCAAGGCAATTATCTGGGTTACACTTGATGTTCCCTATAACTGTCCGGTATGTTCCTGGACTCTCCTTTGACTTTTTCTGTAGATTGTCAGTGAGGGTTTCCTTGCTCAATTTTTGGTATCTGCCTCATTAATGTTTTGGTACTTTGTTTTATTGTTTGTCCTTTTGACACCAAAATGCTGGTTCCTCCACAGCGACAGGAGCCAGGTGTTGCAGTGTGACTCCTACAGCACCTGGCTCCTGTCATAGATGAAGAGCCGACAGCACAGGAAGACTGTTTCAGGGAGCATTCCAGTACTGCCCAGCATCTCCAGAGATGCTAGGCACACCCCCAGAGTGACAATAGCAGGATCCTTATGAGGCCACGCCCCTCTGTATATGGCCACACCCATTTATGTGCAACCATGCCCCCTTTTGGCGTGAGGGGACCACACCCAGTGACGCCTCTGGTTTCATGCTCTGGGAGTCATGCTCATTGCCAGGGGTGTAATGCTTGTTGCCAGGGGTTTCATGCTCTGGGTGTCATGCTCATTGCCAGGGGTGTAATGCTCATTGCCAGGGGTTTCATGACCTGGGTGTCATGTTTGTTGACAGGGGCAGAACCGGTCTTAGGCATAGGCAAACTAGGGAAATGCCTAGGGCATTTGGAATGCCTAGGGACACAAGCAGCTTATGCTGATTAAAATTATATGACACATGCCTATATTCTATATGTGACTGCGGCTGTATCTGCATACGAAATGCTATGTTACAGTTTATTCCTGGAAATCACTGTAACGTAGCATTTCGTATGCAGATCCAGCCATAGTAGCACACAGACTATAGGCATGCTGCATATCATTTTAATCAGCAGAAGCTGCTTGTGCATCCCAGTCACATAGTGTAATGTGATTAATGTACTTATAACATAGAAAATTATATGTCTGATGTATATATAATTATGAGTATATTTATGTGTAATTAATTTATATTAAAAGAAAAATGTGGTGTTTAATGGATGTATATATATGTATTCATTTGTGCATGTATAAATGTGTATAGATGAATTTGAAGGGTTAAATATTTGTAGTTTATTTATTAAATTATATATGTTAAAGTGATGTGAGTACAGGAGTTTAACATTTAAACTGCAGTAACGTAGTATAGGAAAGATAGAGAGGGAGAAGCTATGTGGGTTCAGAGATATCTGTCAGTGAGCATTCTGTCAAGCCTGACAGCTCTGACAGAAAACTCTGGAATGTCTCGAGCGCCCCACGAGCACTACAGTGCCGCTGACCAGGGGGGATAGCTCGAGGCTTAGGCGGGAAGAGGGGGGCACGAGCTGTAGTCTGAAACATTATAAATAAAGCTCCCCGCCGGCTGTTGGCAGTCTGCTGATCCCCTGGCTAGTGTGTGCACTTGGGCCCGGCGCGCCACTGACAAAGAGCTGTCAGCTGTAAACATACAGTGGCGCCGCTGGGACCAAGTAGTACTACCAAACCAGGCGAGCTAAACGGGAAGCTTACCCGTAGTGCTGGTGCAGCTGAAGATCGGTGGAGCCAGCTGCGAGAGGTGATGCGGCTGTGGGAGAAAGAGGGGAAGATGCGCTGGTGCCGCCGGAGGTCAGCGGACCGCCCGCTGTAAGTAACCACCGCTTGAAGAAGGGAGAGGCGCTTGCTCCGGGTTCCGGACAGCTGTGACAGCCAAGCGCAGTGAGAGAAGCCGGCGGGTCACCATAGTAACGGCGGAGAAAACGGAAGCAGTCAGAAGGCTTCCTTGGTAACCAGGGCCATAGCCATTAACAGCAACAGTAATTCAGCTGATCTCAGCCTCCAGCCGCTAAAGGAGAGAGTCGGGGGAGTGCCAGCAGCCTGCTCTTCAGAGCGTAAGTGCACATTTAATATATTGCACCCTAACACGCTGAGACAGAGTACTCACACTAGACATTCCTGTGAGTTACCTAAGGTACTCCTGTAATAGGATCAATTAACTGCAAAAGCTCCACTTAACAGAGCATAACTCAGCAAGCCTATTGTAGTGTAAGGAAGCACTACACATGTTTATATTATAAGGGTGGCGGGACGTGGTAACTGCTATAGACTCAAAACCTAACATCTATCACTGCGCTGCCTATCCAGGTGATGCCTCACTGACTATAATACCATATGGGGCAATAGCAGTAGTTTAAAGTAGCAGGAATAGACATTTGACACAGAGATGATTGCCCAGTGGATATAGAAAGGACAGTGCTATAATGAACTATATATGGAACAAAGGCAGCCAATCTTGAGAAACACCTTGTTCATTGTTATATCCACTTCAATGACAGGAGTAACATGTGTATATATATATTTACCACTTATACATCTATATTACCTCTAAAAGAGAAAGGAACAGAGACTTTATAGAAAAGGGTTTTTTTTAAATTATAAAAGACTATAAGCGAATGAGCACAACTATATTCTGCTTCAAATAATTTAATATGATATGATAAAGCCCAATTTGGAAGTCAGAAGCACAGTTACATCATTATACGTTTAATCTATTGTCAAGAGACTGAGCAGGTTTACCCAGGCTGAATATAATGCTGTACCTCATTACAGAGACCCTTTTGTTAAGCTGGAGGTGAAACTCGTTATTAACCCTAATTTACTAATTACAAGTCACTGGAGGATAACCTATCCACTGCGGAAGGGCTATTAGTGGCAGTGTATTGAGACAAACTGACAAACTGGTAGGAGACTTGGCTGCTGAAGATATATGTTTAATATATATAGGAGCCCTAATTGATGATGATACAGCCAATTTATATACATCTGCACTAGACTCTTCAGGGAGTTAAAAGCAGTATAGTTTCACTACAGTAATATCTCATTTCACCGAGTAAAAGAAGTAGTAGGAATCGTTACATAAGTGTCAGAAAGATAACACTTGCAGTGATCCAGAAAGAAACACATGTAACAAAGTACTGTGACTGGGATAAGCTAAAGCTACAGTGTTTCTATGGACTACAGAAAAGAACATCAAATAGAGAAAACAACACCGTTATCTCAGGAACAGTAGTTACAATTAAATCTGCATAACTGAGTCAGAATTACATGTTGGGGACATCTACAAATACCTAAGGAATTTATTTTCTATGTATGAAATATATAATATCACAGACAGTGAAAGGAAGGTACTTATATTTATGTAACATTTTTACGGGCCCCAATTGTGCACAGAAGGTTTGAGAGTACCCGGGTAACTCATTTTCCATTGAGTATAAGAGAGGGTTTTTTGTATTGCATGCAAGAATAATTTGTATAGGTTTAAAAGGGGTAGTGGGACTGTAAATGTATTGCACTTTCTTTTGTTTGTTAAAAAGTTTTACCTTTTGATTCTTAAATATATTGTGGTATTAAAATATACATATATAAATATACTTACCGTAACCATAGTCTCTGGACTTTTAATGCTGAAGATCCTGAAGATACAAAGAAGAAAACAGGTATAATATTATATTGCATTGTACCGTTTGCATAAAAGCATTTAAGGTAAACAGAGTTAAGAATATCACTTACTATTAGAAAGGGCTTACCCAGGCAAGCCCAAATAACTAGCTTGGGTGGAGGCACAGATATTGAGTAACCACCCCTTATCGGGATAATTAAAAATCTCATATTGGAATATTTGAGGAGGGGTTACAATAGCAATGCAAATAAGTTGCATTTTCAGCAAACAGAGGCACCCGACATTAGCAGAGCTGGCCAGGAGGTGCCAGCTGACTCATGTCAGGCATTCTACTGCATGGCGTATTGAGGCAAGATGTTGAGGCAAGATGTATGAGGACACATCTGTATCCAAGCAGAGGCAGAGGTCACACTGTTAGCGGCTGTTTGAGTGCTATGTGCGGGTGGGTTGGTTGTGCAATAGTGTTCTGCATATGTGTAAGGCCATTATATATGTCATGTGCATAAATGCATTAATAATGTGCGGCATACGTGTAAGGGACACTATGTGTGTCATTATGTGTATAAGGACCTTAATAATGTGCAGCATATGTGTAAGGCACATTTTGTTTATAAGGACATTAATAATTTGTGTCATATGGGTAAGGGCCATTACTGTGTAGTATTATGTGTATAAAGGCATTACTAATGTGTGGCATTATGTGTATATGGTGCTCTACTGTGTTGTGTAACATATAGAAAGGGCACTACTGTGTGGTCTAATGTGAATAAATAGCAATACGTTGTGGTGTAATGTGAATAAGGGGCAATTCAGCGTGATATAATGTGAATATGTGGCACTACTGTGAGAAGTACTGTATATAAGGTAAAGTGGTACTGCTGTGTGATGTAACATGAATAAAGGTCACTATTTCATGATATAATGTGAACAAAGTTCCACTACTGTGTGACATCATTTGAACTGGGGGTACTATTGTGAGTCCCCTTCCCAGCAAGTCCCCTTCCCAGCATGTTGCTTCTTTTTGGGCTATGCACCAAATGTGTTCCTATTTCAAATATAGAAGTAGGAGCACCAAAATATGGACTGCTATAGGTGAAGGGTGATGGTGCTGGGAAAGGGGTGCAGAGTCAGAGGTGGAACTAGCAGTGGTGCTAGGGGGCACAAGCCAATATTTTGCCTAGGGCAACATATTGGTTAGGGCCAGCTCTGGCCAGGGGTGTCATGTGATGGCAGCGTGTTGCAGTGTCGGATAGGGATGTTAGTCCACACAATGGCACTTAACCAGTATGATTGGTTTATTCAGGTAACAGAGATAACAGCTTGTAGTATATAGATGTTCTGCAGCAGCAAGAACTCACAGTATACATGTGAAGCAGTGCAGCAGTAACACAGTGCCTTAATACACAGAGGATGTGGCTGTGTACACACAGGTTGTGGCTGCGGGGTAGACAAGGTCACACACTCAGGAGAGCAGAAGCTGCACGTTAGTGCAGTTGTCTCTCCCAGGAAAACTCTCTTAGACTGTGCACTAAGCACCTCCTCCTGCACTGAGCTGACACTAGGGCCAAAATTTACTAATATTCGTGTTTTAGCCGTTTTTAAGGGTGTTTGAACTCGAATGGTATCGGGTGCATTTTACTGCAACTTTTTGAATCCTGATACGATCATCCACTAAGCTGCAGAGTTTTGCACAATCGTTTTTTCCAATGTCGATGTGATTCGTAATGTCAGGCAGTGTTTTACGGGAGTGATGAGTAAAACACTGCCTGTCAAAACACAAGGAATCCCGGCCGGATCTGTGAGATCCGTGCAGGGCTTCATTGTGCACCTTTTTAAAAAAAATTAAAGAGTTAAAAAACAAGAAAAAAATTGCGTGGGGTCCCCCATCCTAAGCACAACCAGCCTCGGGCTCTTTGAGCCAGTCCTGGTTGCAAAAATATGGGGGGGGAAATGACAGGTGTTCCCCCATATTTGAACAACCAGCACCGGGCTCTGCGCCTGGTCCTGGTGCAAAAAATATGGGGGACAAAAAGCGTAGGGGTCCCCCGTATTTTTTGAACCAGCACCGGGCTCCACTAGTCAGAGAGATAATGCCACAGCCGGGGGACACTTTTATATAGGTCCCTGCGGCCCTGGCATTAAATCACTAACTAGTCACCCCTGGCCGGGGTACCCTGGATGAGTGGGGACCCCTTAAATCAAGGGGTCCCCCCCTCCAGCCACCCAAGGGCCAGGGGTGAAGCCCGAGGCTGTCCCCCCCATCCAAGGGCTGCAGATGGGGGGCTGATAGCCTTGTGAAAAAAATAGAATATTGTTTTTTGTAGCAGTACTACAAGTCCCAGCAAGCCTCCCCCGCAAGCTGGTACTTGGAGAACCACAAGTACCAGCATGCAGTAAAAAAACGGGCCCGCTGGTACCTGTAGTACTACTACAAAAAAAAAATAAGAATTTACTTACCGATAATTCTATTTCTCGTAGTCCGTAGTGGATGCTGGGAACTCCGTAAGGACCATGGGGAATAGCGGCTCCGCAGGAGACTGGGCACAAAAGAAAAGCTTTAGGACTACCTGGTGTGCACTGGCTCCTCCCCCTATGACCCTCCTCCAAGCCTCAGTTAGGATACTGTGCCCGGACGAGCGTACACAATAAGGAAGGATTTTGAATCCCGGGTAAGACTCATACCAGCCACACCAATCACACCGTACAACTTGTGATATGAACCCAGTTAACAGCATGATAACAGAGGAGCCTCTGGATAGATGGCTCACAACAACAATAACCCGATTTGTTAACAATAACTATGTACAAGTATTGCAGATAATCCGCACTTGGGATGGGCGCCCAGCATCCACTACGGACTACGAGAAATAGAATTATCGGTAAGTAAATTCTTATTTTCTCTGACGTCCTAGTGGATGCTGGGAACTCCGTAAGGACCATGGGGATTATACCAAAGCTCCCAAACGGGCGGGAGAGTGCGGATGACTCTGCAGCACCGAGTGAGAAAACTCCAGGTCCTCCTCAGCCAGAGTGTCAAATTTGTAAAATTTCACAAAAGTATTTGACCCTGACCCAGTAGCAGCTCGGCAAAGTTGTAAAGCCGAGACCCCTCGGGCAGCCGCCCAAGATGAGCCCACCTTCCTTGTGGAGTGGGCTTTTACAGATTTTGGCTGTGGCAGGCCTGCCACAGAATGCGCAAGCTGAATTGTGCTACAAATCCAGCGAGCAATAGTCTGCTTAGAAGCAGGAGCACCCAGCTTGTTGGGTGCGTACAGGATAAATAGCGAGTCAGATTTTCTGACTCCAGCCGTCCTGGAAACATATATTTTCAGGGCCCTGACAACGTCCAGCAACTTGGAGTCCTCCAAGTCCTTAGTAGCCGCAGGTACCACAATAGGCTGGTTCAGATGAAACGCTGAAACCACCTTTGGGAGAAATTGAGGACGAGTCCTCAATTCTGCCCTGTCCGTATGAAAAATCAGGTAAGGGCTTTTACAGGATAAAGCCGCCAATTCTGACACACGCCTGGCTGAAGCCAGGGCCAACAGCATGACCACTTTCCATGTGAGATATTTTAAGTCCACAGTGTTGAGTGGTTTAAACCAATGTGATTTTAGGAAACCCAAAACAACATTCAGATCCCAGGGTGCCACTGGAGGCACAAAAGGAGGCTGTATATGTAGCACTCCCTTAACAAACGTCTGGACTTCAGGCACTGAAGCCAGTTCTCTCTGAAAGAAAATCGACAGGGCCGAAATCTGGACCTTAATGGATCCTAATTTTAGGCCCATAGACACTCCTGCTTGCAGGAAATGCAGGAATCGACCCAGTTGAAATTCCTCCGTCGGGGCCTTTTTGGCCTCGCACCACGCAACATATTTCCGCCAGATGCGGTGATAATGCTTTGCGGTTACATCCTTTCTGGCTTTTATCAAAGTAGGGATGACTTCGTCTGGAACGCCTTTTTCCTTTAGGATCCGGCGTTCAACCGCCATGCCGTCAAACGCAGCCGCGGTAAGTCTTGGAACAGACAGGGTCCCTGCTGGAGCAGGTCCCTTCTCAGAGGTAGAGGCCACGGGTCCTCTGTGAGCATTTCTTGAAGTTCCGGGTACCAAGTCCTTCTTGTCTAATCCGGAGCCACGAGAATAGTTCTTACTCCTCCCCGCCGTATAATCCTCAGCACCTTGGGTATGAGAGGCAGAGGAGGGAACACATACACTGACTGGTACACCCACGGTGTTACCAGAGCGTCCACCGCTATTGCTTGAGGGTCCCTTGACCTGGCGCAATACCTGTCCAGTTTTTTGTTGAGGCGGGACGCCATCATGTCCACCTTTGGTTTTTCCCAACGGTTTACAATCATGTGGAAGACTTCTGGGTGAAGTCCCCACTCTCCCGGGTGGAGGTCGTGCCTGCTGAGGAAGTCTGCTTTGCGGCCCTCTAGAAGATGAGCACTCTGCAACCACCACAGGAGAGACACCCTTGTCCTTGGGGACAGGGTTATCCGCCGATGCATCTGAAGATGCGATCCGGACCATTTGTCCAGCAGGTCCCACTGGAATGTTCTTGCGTGGAATCTGCCAAATGGGATTGCTTCGTAGGAAGCCACCATTTTTCCCAGGACCCTTGTGCATTGATGCACTGATACTTGGCCTGGTTTTAGGAGGTTTCTGACTAGCTCGGATAACTCTCTGGCTTTCTCTTCCGGGAGAAACACCTTTTTCTGGACTGTGTCCAGGATCATCCCTAGGAATAGAAGACGTGTCGTCGGGATCAGCTGCGATTTTGGGATATTGAGAATCCAACCGTGCTGCCGCAGCACTACTTGAGATAGTGCTACTCCGACTACCAACTGTTCCTCGGATCTTGCCCTTATCAGGAGATCGTCCAAGTAAGGGATAATTAAAACTCCTTTCCTTCGAAGGAGTATCATCATTTCGGCCATTACTTTGGTAAAGACCCGGGGCGCCGTGGACAATCCAAACGGCAGCGTCTGAAACTGATAGTGGCAGTTCTGTACCACAAACCTGAGGTACCCTTGGTGAGAAGGGTAAATTGGGACATGGAGGTAAGCATCCTTGATGTCCAGAGACACCATATAATCCCCTTCTTCCAGGTTCGCGATCACCGCTCTGAGTGACTCCATCTTGAATTTGAACCTCTGTATGTAAGTGTTCAAAGATTTTAGATTTAAAATAGGTCTCACCGAGCCATCCGGCTTTGGTACCACAAACAGCGTGAAATAATACCCCTTTCCCTGTTGCAGGAGGGGTACCTTGATTATCACCTGCTGAGAATACAGCTTGTGAATGGCTTCCAATACCGCCTCCCTGTCGGAGGGAGACGTCGGTAAGGCAGACTTTAGGAAACGGCGGGGGGGAGACGTCTCGAATTCTAATTTGTACCCCTGAGATACCACCTGAAGGATCCAGGGGTCCACTAGTGAGTGAGCCCACTGCGCGCTGAAATTCTTGAGATGGGCACCCACCGTGCCTGAGTCCGCTTGTAGAGCCCCAGCGTCATGCTGAGGACTTGGCAGAAGCGGGAGAGGGCTTCTGTTCCTGGGAACTGGCTGTTTGCTGCAGCCTTTTTCCTCTCCCTCTGCCACGGGGCAGAAATGAGGAGCCTTTTGCCCGCTTGCCCTTATGGGGCCGAAAGGACTGCGCCTGATAATACGGCGTCTTCTTATGTTGAGAGGCTATCTGGGGTAAAAATGTGGATTTCCCAGCAGTTGCCGTGGACACTAGGTCCGATAGACCTACCCCAAATAACTCCTCCCCTTTATAAGGCAATACTTCCATATGCCTTTTGGAATCAGCATCACCTGACCACTGCCGCGTCCATAACCCTCTTCTGGCAGATATGGACAGCGCACTTACTCTTGATGCCAGTCGGCAAATATCCCTCTGTGCATCACGCATATATAAAAATGCATCTTTTAAATGCTCTATAGTCAGTAATATACTGTCCCTATCCAGGGTATCAATATTTTCAGTCAGGGAATCCGACCAAGCCACCCCAGCACTGCACATCCAGGCTGAGGCGATTGCTGGTCGCAGTATAACACCCGTGTGAGTGTATATACATTTTAGGATATTCTCCTGCTTTCTGTCAGCAGGTTCCTTAAGGGCGGCCGTATCAGGAGACGGTAGTGCCACCTGTTTAGACAAGCGTGTGAGCGCTTTATCCACCCTAGGGGGTGTTTCCCAACGTGCCCTATCCTCTGGCGGGAAGGGGTATGATGCCAATAACCTTTTAGGAATTATCAGTTTTTTATCGGGAGAAACCCACGCTTCATCACACACTTCATTTAATTCCTCAGATGCAGGAAAAACTACAGGTAGTTTTTTCTCACCAAACATAATACCCTTTTTAGTGGTACTTGTACTATCAGAAATGTGTAAAACATTTTTTATTGCCTCAATCATGTAACGTGTGGCCCTACTGGAAGTCACATTCGTCTCTTCATCGTCGACACTGGAGTCAGTATCCGTGTCGGCGTCTGTATCTGCCATCTGAGGTAGCGGGCGTTTTAGAGCCCCTGATGGTCTTTGAGACGCCTGGACAGGCACAAGCTGAGTAGCCGGCTGTCTCATGTCATCAACCGTCTTTTGTAAAGAGCTGACACTTTCACGTAATTCCTTCCATAAGCCCATCCACTCAGGTGTCGACTCCCTAGGGGGTGACATCTCCATTATAGGCAATTGCTCCGCCTCCACATCATTTTCCTCCTCATACATGTCGACACAGTCGTACCGACACACAGCACACACACAGGGAATGCTCTGATAGAGGACAGGACCCCACTAGCCCTTTGGGGAGACAGAGGGAGAGTATGCCAGCACACACCAGAGCGCTATATATATGTTGGGATAACACTATACAGAGTGTTTTTCCCCTTATAGCTGCTGTTTATATTATACTGCGCCTAATTAGTGCCCCCCCTCTTGTTTTACCCTTTTCTGTAGTGCAGGACTGCAGGGGAGAGTCAGGGAGACGTCCTTCCAGCGGAGCTGTGAGGGAAAATGGCGCCAGTGTGCTGAGGAGATAGGCTCCGCCCCCTTCTCGGCGGACTTTTCTCCCGCTTTTTTCAGGAATCTGGCAGGGGTTAATATACATCCATATAGCCCTGGGGGTTATATGTGATGTATTTTAGCCAGCCGAGGTGTTCATATTGCTGCTCAGGGCGCCCCCCCCCCCAGCGCCCTGCACCCATCAGTGACCGGAGCGTGTGGTGTGCATGAGGAGCAATGGCGCACAGCTGCAGTGCTGTGCGCTACCTTGGTGAAGTCTGATGTCTTCTGCCGCCGATTTTCCGGACTTCTTCTTGCTTCTGGCTCTGTAAGGGGGCCGGCGGCGCGGCTCTGGGACCGGACTCCGAGGCTGGGCCTGTGTTCGGTCCCTCTGGAGCTAATGGTGTCCAGTAGCCTAAGAAGCCCAAGCTGGCTGCAAGCAGGCAGGTTCGCTTCTTCTCCCCTTAGTCCCTCGATGCAGTGAGCCTGTTGCCAGCAGGTCTCACTGAAAATAAAAAACCTAAAACTAACTTTTCCTAAGAAGCTCAGGAGAGCCCCCTAGATTGCACCCAGCTCGGTCGGGCACAAAAATCTAACTAACTGAGGCTTGGAGGAGGGTCATAGGGGGAGGAGCCAGTGCACACCAGGTAGTCCTAAAGCTTTTCTTTTGTGCCCAGTCTCCTGCGGAGCCGCTATTCCCCATGGTCCTTACGGAGTTCCCAGCATCCACTAGGACGTCAGAGAAATACCCAAATAAAAACAGAACTCACACACTTTGAAAGTACAACTTTATTACATACATGCACACCTACATTCACACATACTTACCTATGTTCACACGAGGGTCGGTCCACTTCTCCAAGTAAAATCCATGGGTTACCTGAAATTAAAATTATACTCACAAAAATCCAGTGTAGATCGGTCCTCTTCTGAGCTTGTAATCCACGTACTTGGCAAAACAACAAACCGGAAACCCGACCACGCACTGAAAGGGGTCCCATGTCTACACATGTGACCCCTTTCCCCCGACTGCCAGGACTCCCCCTGACTCCTGTCAAAGAGGGTCCCTTCAGCCAATCAGTGAGCGCCACGTCGTGGCACTCTCCTGATTGGCTGTGTGCTCCTGTAGTGTCAGTGAGGCTGCACACGGCAGAGATACAATGTTGCGCCTATGCGCTCCATTGTATCCAATGGTGGGAACTTTGCGGTCAGCGGTGAGGTTACTTTCGGTCAACCGCTGACCGCAAAGTTGGCCCTTGGGTGGCTGGAGGGGGGGACCCCTTGATTTAAGGGGTTCCCACTCCTCCAGGGTACCCCGTCCAGGGGTGACTAGTTAGTGATTTAATGCCAGGGCCGCAGGGACCTATATAAAATTGTCCCCCGGCTGTGGCATTATCTCTCTGACTAGTGGAGCCCGGTGCTGGTTCCAAAAATACGGGGGACCCCTACGCTTTTTGTCCCCCGTATTTTTGGCACCAGGACCAGGCGCAGAGCCCGGTGCTGGTTGTTAAAATATGGGGGAACCCCTGTCAATTTTTCCCCCATATTTTTGCAACCAGGATGGGCTCAAAGAGCCTGAGGCTGGTTATGCTTAGGAGGGGGGACCCCACGCAAAAAAAATTCCCAGTTTTTACTTTAAACAGACCCTTTCCCATAGATAACCATGCACAGATCTCATTGATCCGTGCATGGTTATCCAAACTCGACTGGAAAAAGCAGGTCTATTTTTTTGCTGCTTTTTTTAACGATTCGCAAAAAAATACACCCGCACTTGAGCACTCAGAGACTAACACCCAAATACGAATGAATAGTGAATACCCGTGTTGTAGGAAATAACAGCCGCATTTGACCGATGGTCTATTCATTCGTATTTCTGAACTTTGTCATTCAAACCATTATGAATAGTCCAAACACTGCCGAGATTTGTGCTTAGTGAATTCCCGTGTTGGGACTTAGAAAAAAAAACACAAATCGGACAAACTCGATTTTTTAGTAAATTTTGGCCTAGGAGGGAAAAAACTAGAGCAGGGAAGCTGCTTTTGGTGCTGGGAACGGAGACAGACCGCAGAGTGATCCACTGTCTAACACTACCCCCTCGCTCAACGCTGTCTTCGGTTAAATACCTTTGAATAACACTTTATCAAAACAAACAAAATGAACACAACCACAAACAGCGCTCACTGTAACTAGAATAAAAAGTCACCATCCATGATGAGGACCAGTGTTCATATGATGTGAAGCAGTCCTAGGATATGTCCACCACTCAGACTGGCGTAGCAATAACACACTCCTCGTGATAACTCGGAATTCTGATTCCACTTGGATCGATCTCCCAAATCAGGAAAGGAATATGAGAAACAGGAGGACAAATATTGTAGTGAAGTCTGAAGATGGTAATTTTCCCTTAACATTGGTCCTCATCATGGATGGTGACTTTTTATTCTAGTTACAGTGAGCGCTGTTTGTGGTTGTGTTCATTTTGTTTATTTAGAGTCGGTGTGTATGGTGACACACCAGTTACATGGTCATAGACTGCAGCTCCTGGAGTGCGCAGAAAAATTCTCTTCATTTTTTATTTTTACTTTATCAAAACATTTCTCAACAAAGTGTTCCTGTAACTGAAAACACATTAATAAAGCATGGTAGGCAAACAGTAAAACAAATCAACATTTCTCAAAAGTATTCCAGTCCATAATTTGTCATGAACATGTTCAGCAAGTGTGATGACAGTCCCTTTGTCAACATATAAGTAGCACTGCTCTCGCTTGCTATGTAATCCACATTGACAGACTTGTTCTCCACTAACTCACGGATAAAGTGATGTCTAATGGCAATGAGTTTGGACCGTCCATAATGCTTGGTGCTGGAAGACAAATCAGTTGCTCCCTTGTTATCACAGGCAGTGTTGATAGTCTCACTGTGGTAAAGAAGGCTAAGCTCACATAAGGTCTCCTTCATCCATAAAGCTTCTTTTGCAGTTTATGTAAGTGCCATGTACTCCACCTCAGTGGTGGATAGGGCAACAGTGGGTTGCTTTCTGCTCGCCCAGCTGATGGCTGCGCCTGCCAAAATTAACAATTATCCAGTCTAGGAACGATGGTCATCCTCATCTGATCCCCAATCAGCATTACAGAAAACTTCCAAAGTCGTACCTTTTGACTTTGTAAACACCAAGTTTAATGAAGTTGTACCTTTTAGGTACCTTAAGATTCTTTTGACTGCAATCCAGTGTTGCCTCCCAGGGTTAATTTCAAACTGGTTTGCGCGGCTCACTGCATGTGTGATGTCGGGGCGAATTCCAATACTTGCATACAACAATGTACCAACAGAATTTTGATAAGGAACCTCTCTCATTTCCTCTATCTCCTCCTGGCTGGTTGGTTACATGGCCTTTACCATCTTTATGCTTTTGTCAATAGGAGCGCTCACTGGTTTTGCATTAGACATTCCATACTTGTGAAGTATTGCTTCAATATATGTCTGTTGATCAAATTGTAACAGTCCCATCTTTCAGGTTTTGTACAACTCTTGGGCCTAACAAATTATTTGCAGGGTCTAAATCCTTTAGCTTGAATCTTTGTTTCAGCTACTGTTTTACATCAGTAATGTGCTCTTCTTGTTCTGCTAGCAATAGATCATCCACTTAAACAACTATGATGGACCGCTTTTCTTCTATAGTTTTGTGATATGATCAGTGATCAGACTCTGACCTAACAAAGTTCAACTCTAGCAGCACAGCTTACAGCTTTACATACCAATAATGATCACTTTGCTTTGGGCCATACAAAGATTTCTTTAAGAGGCAAACTTTTCCCTCTTGGAATATACTCTCATCATAATGCTCAGGTGGTTCCATATAAATCTCCTCAATTAACTCTCCATGCAGAATGCAGAATCAAGGTTTAACTGGTATAACAATAAATCATGAAGTGTAGCAATGGCAATGACTAATCTCAAGGTGCTGTACCTTGCGACAGGTGAAAAGATATCTCTGTAGTCGATCCCGGATTTTTGTGTGTATCCTTTAGCAACAAGGCAGGCTTAGTAATGAACAATAGTCCCGTCTGCATTCAGCTTTCTGCAAAAGATCCACTTGTTCTTGATTGTCTTATGGTTATTCAGCCTGTCAACTATAGTCCATGTACTGTTATCATCCAGAGATGACAGCTCTGTATCTATTGCTGATTTCTATTCTTTCCAGTTGCTACTTGATTTTGCTTCCTGTATATTTTGGGGTTCACAGTAAGTTATATTTGCATATTTCTTATTGTATCTTTTGGATGGAACACCTTTATTGCTCCGCATAGAACTTTGGTTTCCTGATTGGGTATCCGCATTAACTCTCTCAGGTTCAGACATGCTTTCTGCTGCCTGTATATCCAGCGATACATATTGTTGCTGTGATTCTTGTTCCACTGTTCCAGTGAATGGTGGTGTCTCATGGAACACTACATCTCTAGATCTTAGAAGACGTTTGTTTGTAAGGTCCCAAAACCTGTATTCTTTGCTTTCTTCACAGTATCCTAGCATAATACATTTCACTGACTTTGGATCTAATTTCTGACTTTTCTCCTTAGGTATATGTGCATAAGCTTTACAGCTGAAGACACGGAGATGATTGACAGCTGGCTTTGTCTTGGACCACACCTCCAGTGGCGTTTTACCTTTTACAGCTACTATGGGCACACGGTTTTTAAGGGGTGGTCTTCAGTATGCCGAATGTCGGGATCCCGGCGCACAGTATACTGGCACCGGAATCCCGACACCCAGCATACCGACAGGTATTCTCCCTCGTGGGGGTCCACGACCCCCCTGGAGGGAGAATAAATAGCATGGTGCGCGTAGCGCGCCACCATGCCCGCAGCGTGGCGAGTGCAGCGAGCCCGCAAGGGGCTCATTTGTGCTCGTCACGCTGTCGGTATGCCGGTGGTCGGACTCCCGGCGCCGGTATGCTGGTCGCCAGGAGCCCGGCCGCCGTCATACCATACTACACCCTTTTTAAGATATACTGCAGTAGACACTGATTCCATCCAAAAGCTTTTCTCCAGGCCTGCGTCACTCAACATAGTCCGTGCTTTCTCAACAATTGTACGATTTGCACACTCAGTCACACTGTTTTGTTTTGGCATGTAAGCAATTGTTAGTTAATGCTGTATGACATATTTTTTCAGGATCTCTGCTAAAACTCTGTTGTCATACTCACCGCCATTGTCGGATCTCAAGACTTTTAATTTCAGACCCGTTTCCACCAGGTTCTTGTATTCCACAATTTTATTGACAACTTCACTTTTAGCTTTCATGAAATACACATGTCATCCTTGTGTCATCATAAATAAATCTTTTAAAATACCTGTAGCCACTCAATGAGTCCATTTCCATCTGACCACATATGTCAGTATGCACTAGGGCTAGTGGTATTTCTGCTCTACTAGTAGACTTAGGAAATGGGGTGGGAGTCTGCTTTCCTTTTTTACAACTCTCACACACGGGTCTTTCAGTATTACAGTGATTCTAGTTGCCATTCCATCGAGTAGTTTCTGGACGTTGTCATATCCCAGATGACCTAGGTCCCTGTGCCACAGCTCCATCGACTGGTTTGAATCAGAGGTCACCATTGCAGAACACTGCTCAGTGTTTAGGACTTACAGTTGGTTGCACCGGGTTGCTGAAGCAATTACAGTCCCTTTCTCATTTTGCACCATACATTTGCCCTTTGCAAACTGGACTCTGTAACCCTTTTTCTCTAGGACACTTATAGCAAGGAGATTGCGTCCCAAATCTGGCATGAACAAGAGGTCTTGGATGTCCGTAATTACTATTTTACCTTTAATTCTTAGACGCACTGTGATTGTCCCAAATTTTGAAGCAGTAAGGACTTTGTCTCCAATCCCTTTTACTGTAATGGGTTCACATACTGTCAGGGAATTAAACCATTCCCGATTACGACTGAAATGCCTAGTGGCCCCCGAGTGCATGTACCAGCAATCCTTCTTGTGACTATCAGCTACATTCAATGCTGACTCATTTGGCATGTCATGCTTCTTCTGCATACCACTGCAATTTCTCAATCTGCAATCTGAGGCCTTGTGCCCCACCTTGTAATATGTAAATCACTTGAACTTGAGCTTTCTGGATTTAGTACCTTTTGTGAATAAGGCAGAGCCCTCAGCATGTTTCTCTACAGGAATACGTTCTTGGAACTGCAGCAGCTTGGCTCTTACAATTTCTGTTGTCAGCTTGGTATCGTTAGACTCCAAAACTACTACCAGAAAATATAATTCCGGTGTCAGATTTTGTTACATCGCCATCGCCACTTCCTCGTCGTCCACCTGTGCTCCACAGATGCCAACTACTGTGCTATTGACAGTATTTTATCAATATAATCGTCCATGTCTTTAAAGGCACTTAACTTTGTCACGTACAGCATACGCCTCAAGTTTATTCTTCTCATCAGACCTTTGTCCTCATAAGCCAATAGCAGAGCTGCCCATATGTCTTTGGCTGACACTTTCCCACTGATAATGGAGTATATGTGTTGTTCCATGGCCATGCCTATCGCCCATATGGCTCTATCCACTTCAACTGGGTTTAGGTCCGCTCCTGGATCAGTTGTGACTTTCCACAACTTTTCCAGCTTAAGCTGCATAAACATAGCAAATTTCCACGTTGTGTAATTCTCTGAGCCTTTTAGCTTTGTAAAGTTCACGCTGTTCCCTGTACTGTACATTCTTCTCTATATTTAATAAAAGTACTCCCTCTTTAATCAGCTGCACTTTTATTTCTTATGTACCTCTGTTTTAGAATGCCTTTCCGACTTGGGGTACTGGGCCCATAACAAAATACATTTATTCATAAAACAATCAACAGATTAAAATTGCTTAGTACAGTATGTCTCGCTCTTGACTGACTATGAACTGCTGCACCCCTGATACTCCCATACTGATGAGCAGCTGCATACCTTTTTCAGTGCCGTAACTACGTGTGTGCCAGGTGTGTCTGGCACACAGTGCAGTTGTTCTGAAGGCGCAATGGCCAGCGGCTTGTAATGAGTCAAATTGACTCATTACAAGCCGCCTCTGCTGTGTGCGCCGCGCTGGAGTAGCCGGAGGCAAGGGAGGAGAGCAGCAGCGCTGGAGGCAGGGGAGAAGGAGGAGGAGGGAGGGCGACTGGAGCCGCAGCAGCACTATGTAATTGGTAAAGGCGCCGCTGTAGCAGTCCCCTCTCCTTCTGCATTGGCTGCCCGGCGCTGCTGTGAATGCTGGGATGCGCTTCCCTCATCCCAACATTCACAGCAGCGGCGGGCAGCCAATGCGGAAGGAGAGGGGACTGCTGCAGCGGTGCCTCTACCAATTAAATAGTGCTGTGGCTCCAGTCCCCCTCCCTCCTCCACTGCCCATTATCTGCCAGCACGAGGAGCCTGACTGCCAGCGGGCAGAGATGGTATCTATCTCTCTCTCTCTAACTCTCTCTATCTCTATCTATTCTGTCTGCTGCAATGTGTAAAAAGGGGGACTGGCTGCCGTAATGTGTAAAAAGGGGGACTGGCTGCCGTAATGTGTAAAAAGTGGGATGCTGTCTGCTGTAATGTATAAAAAGGGGGACGCTGTCTGCCGTAATGTGTAAAAAGGGGGACGCTGTCTGACGTAATGTGTAAAGGGGATGCTGTCTACCGTAATGTGTAAAAAGGGGATGCTGTCTGCCATAATGTTTAAAAAGGGGAACGCTGTCTGCCGTAATGTGTTAAAATGGGATGCTGTCTGCAGTAATGTGTAAAAAGGGGGACTGTCTGCCGTAATGTGTAAAAGGGGCTATACCTGGTGTAGTGGATTCTGTCACTTCCACACACAGCCAAAATCCTCCAGGATCCATTCTGTGAGATTTATTGAGGAAGTTACATTACTTGCATCTCTGTGATTGTCAGACCAGCTATATACTCTTTGAGTTATATTTTATATGGGTTAACACTTGAATCTCAAACAGTCTTGATTACAAGATTTGGATATCATATTCAGGCAGTTTACCAAAACACTGACATATGACTGTCAGCACTCCTAAGGGGAACTATACCCAATAGCTCACACAAGGGGCCTTATAAAGGATTAACTATAATTATCTTTAAGGTAGTTTGTAAAAACATCAATATATGACTGCCAGCATTCCTAAGAGGAACCACCAATTAAGCTCCCATTAGGAGCCTGATAAGAGATTTAATTATTCTTATATCTAAGGTTATGGTCTTCCATATTTAAACCTACTGATGGCAAATAAGCCTGGTTTTTATATTCGTTACCCCTGATGAAGTCGATAAGACGAAACGCATTGGGTTTGTCAGTCAGAAGTCTTCAACCTAGTTTGTGAAGATACTCCCTCTCGAGCTCACACCTTGTAAAAGGTGAGGGAGTATCTAGAGATAATATCATATAACAAATATATTGGTTGTATTTTATTGACACTATTTTAGACACATTTCTTGTGAACATTACATGATGAACTATGTGCAAAATTCCATTTGTTCAAATGTATGCTATTAAAATAACTTTTTACTAATTGGCCTTGGGCCTCTTGTTTGTGTGACTATTTGGTGAGGGGTATCTGTTACAGGTCCCCAGATACAAACATTCTCCAGTATACAATCCATACCTACGAAAATAACGCTGGAAGAACCATTGTAAATATGCTTAATTTAGCGCACTTGGGAAATTGTTTTTATCTTGTATGCTATTGAGGTCTTTCAACAGGGATCACTCCCATTGTGCTGCTCCCAGTTTGGCACAAGTTAAAGATACAATTGTGCTATATATATATATATATATATATATATATATATATATATAATTTTTTTTTGTAAGCAAATGATGGGGGTAAGACAATGGGCAGCAAATTGCAGTCCATGAGTTGGTAGTAGGGTGAGGTTGAGGCTGCTTTGGTGGTCTTGAGGCAACCGGACTGGCACCCAAAACCCCCCCGACCCCTTAATTACGTCACTGCCACCTTCATTTCGGGGGCAAAGGTGTGACGAAGGGGGGGGGGTTAAAGGGCAATCATGTATAAGGTAATGTTTAGCCTTGTACGTGATTGCCCCTTTGATAAAATGTCCGAGTTTGGTCGGCGCCCCACACAGCCACCAAACTCAGACTTCATTAAATCCAGGTCCAGGTGTTTTGGGGTGTGAACCCGGCGGTGACAATGTGACAACATGTAACTACCCTAACTTGTGGGAGTGGTTTATATTTCTATGTTCTAAGGCCGGGATGTACTAAATGGAAAATGTGGTAAACTCCTGTTTACCGCATTATCCAAATTCACTAATCCCCAGCTGCCAGGACAGTACCACAAAGGGGATCACCAGCTTTTCCTGGCGATACCCCATAGAAGCCTATCGGCTTCTCTCTGCAGTGCTGGTGTGAGGTATCCTCTAGGATCCCTCCCAGCATGCCCTGTGGCCACACTCGTCACTCTGCGCATACACAGAATGACTCACGGGGCCGATACCCGGAAATCAGGGAGCCGCCGGATATCACGAAGAACAGCTTTTATCAGAAGAGTTGTCCTTCGCAATGCTAATCGCATATTTAAATATGTACAATATATGTGATTAGCATAGTGACGATCAGCGGCGATAGACGGCGATGTCACTTAGTACATCCTGTCCTAAGTGTTTGGTTATTCTTTTTTTTTTTTCAGTCGTGGTATAAAAGTTCTACAGTAATTAGCAATTACTGTAGATACTGTAGACAGTCAATAGGTCCACCCCATATGGTTAAAATGCATTAGGTCGACAGGGTCAAAACGTTGACAGGGTCAAAAGGTCAACATGGAAAATGTACACAGTAGAAAAGGTCAACAGGTAGAAAAGGTTGACAGGGTCAAAACGTCAACATGGAATTGGTCGACACAAGTTTTTTACAAGTCGACCAACAGGGACGAGTCCCACTCATTGGTGTCCACGACACCCATAGAGTGACAACAGAACCTGTGGCAAGCGCAGTGAGCCACCGAGCCCGCAAGGGGCTTCATTGTGCTCACCCCCCCCCTCCCCGCCAGCCATCTAACAGCCAGGTCACACATACCCAACCTGTGCAAATGTATACCCTCGCGGACAGGTTTCGCTCTCCACGCCTCTGGCAAAGTTACTATTTCTAATTGTAGTCAACTAAAAGTCGAAAAAATATGTGAAAGACATAATAAAACTCGTTTTGACCATATATGTGTTGACCATTGTCATGTCGAGCTTTTGATCCTGTTGACCTTTTGTACCTGTTGACCTTGAGCTCTGTTTACCTTTTACCTGTCAACCTTTTGACCCTGCTGTCCTAATGCATGTTGACCATATGGTGTCGACCTATTAACTGTCTATCTATCATCCGTATGCCGCATTTTTCTGTAAATAGGCTGCTTTAGGTGTAGGGGGAACAAGTTCTTCTTTAGTATCTTTATACTGTAGCTTGCCTTGCCCACCATATTATGTTATACACAAATCTGGGGGTCTATTAACTAAGCCTTGGATGGAGATAAAGTGCACGGAGATAAGGTACCAGCCAATCAGGTCCTAACTGCCATGTCACAGGCTGGGTTTGAAAAATGACAGTTAGGAGTTGATTGGCTGGTACTCTATCTCCGTGCACTAAGGGGGTCATTCCGAGTTGATTGCTCGCTAGTGACTTTTTGCAGAGCTGCGATCAGATAGTCGCCGCCTATAGGGGAGTGTATTTTCGCTTTGCAAGTGTGCGAACACCTGTGTAACTGAGCTCTGCAAAAACATTTTGTGCAGTTTCTGAGTAGGTCTGAACTTACTCAGCCCTTGCGATCACTTCAGCCTGTCTGGTCCCGGAATTGACGTCAGACACCCGCCCTGCAAACGCTTGGACACGCCTGCATTTTTCCAAACACAGCGTGCGAACAGGTCGGAATGACCCCCTTAATCTCCATCCAAGGCTTAGTAAATAGACACCCTGGTCTTTTAAATACTGTAGTCTAAAATCTAAACATATTATATTGCCGTCCAGTTTGCAACCTCTTCCTAAAAAAAGAGATTTGAAACAAGGGGTCCTTCATTAATGCATTGTTTTATAATATTGAAACATTTGCAATACATATGCAATAAAATCAGAGAAACAAAGAAAGTTTATTCATTGTTTGCTAAAGTGCATTTACAAGCTAAATTATTGTACAAATACAAAAAATATGTATTTAATGAAATAAATGTTTTGTATAGTACATTTTTTGTATAAAGTCAAGCGTTTCAGCATAATGTTGTGAAATCTCTGAGCATGTGCTTTCTACATGATGACATCAAATGTTTTGGTTTCTTGCCAATCTCATGGGGGAACTTCAGTATTATCTCAGCTACAAAATAAATTCAACAAGTAAAATAGCAAAAGGGATTCCCACTCGCAGGCACACCCCATTCCTAGTACACAGTATAAATCCCTGGCCCAGATTACATCTCTAACATACTCTTTCCTAACAATTATATGCTCCAGTCTTACTGTAGATACTGTATTAATCCAGAGCACATTTATGCCTATAATGTCTAATGATAAATGTCCAGAAGAAACATTGGAAACTGGTATGACGGATACAAAATGTCTGTCTCGAAGAGTCAATCTCCCTATTTGGATTATGTGTGCTACCATCCTGCTTTCATTACTTGGCATAGTGATGGTTTGTCTCTGCCTGTTCTCACACTACCAGGTGAGTTAAACTATGTTTTGTAGTTGAAGGTTATCATTGAGTATTCGCACGGCTTATTAAAGAACACAGGGGTCTATTCATGAAGCTGTGAAAAGAGTGGAGAAGTGAGCCAGAAGTTGCCCATGGCAACCAATCAGCTGCTCTGTATTATTTTATAGTATGCAAATTATAAATGTTACTTCAATGCTGATTGGTGACCATGGGCAACTTCTCCACTGCCTGACTTCTCCACTCTTTTCACTGCTTCATGAATAGATCACACTATGTGATATGTTCACTTTTTCATTTACCCGATTTATCATTATTAATTTTTTGAACACCATATGAAATAAAGTTAGAAATATCGCTTGCAAATATAATTATTGGAGATAACATCATTGAATATGTGGTGTAAAAATAATGCAACCAATTGTTTGTACCACCTTCTATTATGCAAATAATAATTCCATAGATACTGTACCTTTTATGGTAACATTGCAGTTCTCAGTATTTGGAATGTATATGTTTTTGTCAGTACCATCAAGGTTTTATGCAAACAGTGATGTGTGAAATAACTGCACCATCTTGTAATTGACAGAATACAATGCACACTGTTAAGTGACGTGTCCAAAAGTACTCAAATTAAAATATCAAATTGTATGTGAAAGCTACTTTCTCACATGTTTAAAACCTTAATCAGTATATTTTTCGAGGTTTAAGCATAAAAGAACTAAAGGCCTAATTCAAGGTTGATTGCAAATGCAAAATCTTCCTATAATGGGCAAAACCATGTGCACTGCAGGGGGGGCAGATATAACATGTGCAAAGAGAGTAAATTTGGGTGGGTTATATTGTTTCTGTGCAGGGTAAATACTGGCTGCTTTATTTTTACACTGCAATTTAGAGTCAGTTTAAACACACCCCACCCAAATCTAATCTCTCTGCACGTGTTATATCTGCCCCACCTGCAGTGCACATGGTTTTGGCTATTAGAGGAAGATTTTGCTTTTGTAATCAACCTTGACTTACGCCCTAAGTGCAGAATCAAAATATTCTCAGATACGCACAAAGGGCCTAATTCATGTTTGTACGCAGTGGCAGATGTTCACGTAATGGAGCAATTATTGGCAGACCACGCACGCACCAAGGTGCCATTGTGCTTTTACTGAGAACTTTAATGCAGAGTGATTGACAGGAACAAACTGTTTGGGGAAGTTAACGTGGAGTGGCCGCAAAAATGCAGGCGTGTCATGGGCTTTTTTTGGGTATGTACCTGCCTTCAGCTGCAATCATGTACGTTTAGAAACATGGCACCAACATCGCTACTGCTGCAGCCAGTCTGCATAGCCAAAGGTCTGACCTTACTGATGATGTTCCTTGTTCTTGTATATAGGCTGCAATTGTGTATGCAGTTGTGAATGAGTTTGTGATGGCTCCGGTGGGTCTCTTTTCATTTCAGGGCAGCAGCTTCACTTGCTGCAATTCCGTAGCCTAAGAAAAATTGCATCTGCATAGACAATTGCATACAAACATGAATTAGACCTAAAGTCTGCACGCATCTTTACCCAATAAAAATTCAGCACATGTTCATTAGGCCCGGGAGGTTATACAAGGAAGTTAAATTGGTTGAAACATGAAATCTAAGTCCACAGTTGTAGAATTTCCGTTGTCAGCAATTCTTTGAATCTGAAATGTAAAGAATGTAAGCTCTCATGAGTAGGGCCCTCAACCCTCATGTGCTTATCCTTCTCTTACTTAAACCAACCTCGACGGCACCTAATCCCGCGGTTTTCTACCACTCTGATACTTATTAAGGTGCATACACACGGTGAGATCCTTTCTATGCCCTATTCTGACTATGCGATTTCCCTTGAACTCCCCCAGAACCCAGATAGCATGGATTTTGACTATCTGTGCTTTAGATTTTGTCTATGTATGATTTTGACTAAGTGCCAATTTTGACTCTACTTTGTACTAGATTGTACACTAGATAGTCAAGATTGACTTGCCTGCACAGTCTATCTAGCCTTGCGATGCCGACCCCGTGGGAGTGCGCATCGGGATTGAATTGGTATCGCAAGCTGCCTAACACCTTGAGATATGCACTAACTTTCCTCAAGATTTTTACTATATAGTCAAAATCTTTTAGATTTATCTCACCGTGTGTACACACCATTATGTCAGTGTTATTTACCCTGTACTTCTCCTATATTGTCTTCAACTGTAAGCCACTATTGTCCTGCTTTCATTTCCATTTACTCTATGTACTCTGTAATTGGGCTCTGCGGATCCCTTGTGGCGCGATATAAATAAAGGATAATAATAATAATAATAATAATAATAGAACCATTTGTCGCATTTACTGTACCTACCAATCTGGATGTTCTTACGTCTCTTAGGGGTCTATTTACTATGCAGCAACACGATGAGGTCTATGTACTAAGCCTTGGAGGGAGAAAAAGTGGAGAGAAATAAAGGGGTCTATTTATTAAGCCTTGAAGAGACAAAGTGGAGATAGATAAAGTACCAATCAATCAGCTCCTAACTGCCATGTTACAGGGTGTGTTTGAAAAATAACAATTAAGAGCTGGCTGGTCGGTACTCTCTCTCTCTCTCTCTCTCTCTCTCTCTCTCTCTCTCTCTCTCTCTCTCTCTCTCTCTCTCTCACTCTGTGGCTTAGTAAATAGACCCCAAAGTACCAGTCAATCAGCTCTTATCTGCCATGTTATAGGCTGTGTTTGAAAAACGACAGGAGCTGGTTGGTTGGTTGGTTGGTTGGTTGGTTGGTTCTTTATCTCTCTCCAAGGCTTAGTACATACGGTATGCGTGCCCCTATATCATTTTAGATACTGATGCATATTGCAGCAATATATATTGTTGTACTGTTGCAATTTACCATAACGTTCTCGCCAACAAGGAGACTGTCATATTCATTGTCAAGCTAATGCTACCAGGGGAAGTAAAATGTAATATAGGTAAGCATGGTTTAAGTCACATGATATGCATAGTGATTTCACTCAATGGTCATGCTCTCCAGTTTTGCTGGTCCCCATTGCTGCATACAGCTAGCAGCAAAAAGCATACAGGTCTCTTGTAGACAGTTGTGAATTTTTATAAAGACAGGTATTGCAGCAGAAATCAGTCATTTCTCCACAGGAAGAAGCTGTGATAACCCTTTACACCTGCAAAAACACAAGAGAAAAGGGTATCACTGCTTCATAAATAAACCCTTAGGGCTAGACCGATATCCTATTAGCTGTGGTGCATTACCACAGCTAAAGGATTCCGGCGGGGCTAGCCCTGTAAGCCTCTGGCACGCCTGTGTTTGGGAAAACGCAGGCGTGCCAGAAAAAATGCAGGCGTGGCTGGGCGGGTGTGTGACGTCAAATCCGGAACTGAATAGGCTGAAGTGATCGCAAGCGCTGAGTATGTTTTGAGCTACTCTGAAACTACACAAATTTTTTTTACATGCGCTCTGTGATACATTCGTTCACACTTCTGCTAAACTAAAATACACTCCCAGTGGGCGGCGGCATAGCGTTTGCATGGCTGCTAAAAACTGCTAGCGAGCAATCAACTCAGAATGATCCCCCCTAATAGGATATCGGCCTTAATTTTAAATATAATCAGCTCACATCAATGGCTCCTCAAGGTTTAATTCCCAGTTAATAGCAGGCTATTATTTCATCAAAGTGAATGATTAAAGGAAACTCAGATATGTAACAAAAGGAATAAATATATATTTACTAGCTGTTTTACTCGTTCTTCGCACAGAAGTTTCTGATTTTCACGGGTTGGTAAATCTATAGAGATGTAACGACTAAAAGAATTAGCGTGAAGATCCATAGCCTATATGTTAACAGACAGTCTAAGGAACATATACATTTTCAAAATGCAATCAGCTTAGCGTCCCCGAAAACTATGAATTTGACACTAATGTCGGTCATTTTGGACATTTTATTTTCACCCCTCCCCTCATGCTGATGGGGGCTGAACTTGTACTGAAATGGCATTGGGAATGTCACTATTCATCTCAGCGACCCCGAAAACTATGGATTTTTACATGTCACCCCTTTCCGACCCCCACCCCTGGGGGTGCTAGGGGTGTCTTACCCCCACAGTATTTTTTTCCAAACTGTAAGTCATATGTGTACATAGGCATACACAGCACATTTTATAAGGCGTGCACAACTGGAGTGGTGTGACTAGTGATATATATATATATATATATATATATATATATATATATATATATAGTGATTATATATAAAAATATGTCTAGGATAGATATAAAAAAGAAGGGTTACACACACGCATTATAACACACACACATTATATATATATATATATATATATATATATATATAGAATAGCAGAGACCTAGGCGCTTCAGTACAGGTGTGCAGTGTTAAATTGTTGTGAGTGACACTCCTTAGCTCTTTTAAGAGTAGCTGCTCATAATACAGAATAAGTGTAAGGTGTACACTTAAAAACAAAGATAAGTAGTGGAGAAAATAAGCGCTTGGGAGTGCAATAACGAGTTTTAAAAGGGGAAACAAAGTCAGGTGGGTATAGTTAAAACCAAGAGCACTTATCTGGTTTTACAAGAATTTCCAACGATTGTTGATCATTTGAGGTTCACATGTAAAGAAAAAACATAGCAAGGCATAGTGTGTACTGTTTTCACAAATAAATGTCATTTAGTAATAAAGGGCAATTGTCACGATCCGGGTATCTGGACGCCATTACTTACCCTTCAGATGCCTCCTAAGGCTGGCTCAGCGTTCCAGGACCGGATCCCGCTGTTCCTGAGTTTCCACATGCAGAATGTCAGAGTGGTGATTTCATCAGCCGCGGCCTCCGCTGTGCCCGCGTGGTTAAATGTGCGCTTGTCAGTCTGGCGTCTCCTGTCTCCTGTGGCCGGCGTCGCCATTACTGTTTTAATTCTCACATGGATTACAAACCAAACTTCCCTCCAAGTGTCTGCATGGGCGCAGCCATCTTGGATTTTGTCATCTGATCATTTCCACCAATCTGCTGTCTGTATTGTTGATTTGCATAATTGCCTAGCCAACCCCTTCCTTGCTGCAGGTATAAGTAAGCTGTGCCTGAGCAAGGAAGGCGTCAGTGCTTTGGTTGTCTAACCTAGTTCCAGTTTGTCTCTCTCCTGTGGTTGTCTAACCTAGTTCCAGTTTGTCTCTCTCCTGTGGTTGTCTTCCAGGTTCCAGCTCCTGTCTCCAGACTTCTGCTATAGAGACCCGCACCAGCATTCCATCTGCGGTGTAGCCTGACTCTCCAATCCATTCTGGACTCACCTGTTTCCAGCAAACAATCACCTGCTTCCAGCCCAGCTTCCTGCAGTGTACAGCTTCTCTTAAAGAGCCGGTGTCCTTTTCTGCAGTTTACCACTCTCCACCGGTATTATTATTTCACCGCTCTCAAACTCCAAACTTCATTATTATTTCATCGCTCTCAAGTTCGTTTATTATTTAACTGGTCCCAGCCAGTATCCACTCCGTACCAACAACAGTCTGGTTCCAGCCAGTATCCACAGCAGCCGTTTTATCTTCAGCAGCCCAGTCTTTCCTGGAACACCGGCTGGTACGATCCTGGGTTCTCTCCATTGCTACAGTCAGGCCTGGTAAGGACTTTCCAACTAGAAGATTATAAGAACTGTCTCACACTACCAGTGCCTGTGGCCCTTGCCACCCTGTAGTACCCAGGAATTGTATTTATCCTCTGTTGACTTTTATGTTTCCTTTTACTGCTGCTGTGTTATGGAGTTTGTCATAATAAACATCATTGACTTTTATCCTGGTTGTCGTGGTCACGCCTTCGGGCAGTTATTCTACATGTTACTTACATGTCTAGGGGTCTGATACAACCTCCCAGGTTCCGTTACATCTCAGCCCCTACAACTGAGGCTGCCTCCCGTCAGCTCAGGCCCTCAGTTGTGACAGTAATCACTGACCTAATGAATCCAGCCGGAGACCAGGATCAAGCGACCAGGCCGATGCAAGAACTGGCAGCCCGACTTGAACATCAGGAGGCTGCACAGGGCCACATCATCCGCTGTCTCCAGGATCTCTCTACACGGCTGGATGGGATTCAAACGACCCTCCGTGGACCTGGCACGTCCGGTGCGTCCACTACAGTGACACCAGCTGTAACCCCACCCACCTTACCCATTTCCAGTCCACATCTTCATCTTCCAACGCCAGCAAAATTTGATGGATCTCCAAGGTTCTGCAGGGGATTTCTCAATCAATGTGAAATCCACTTTGAGCTTCTACCTGGCAATTTCTTCAGTGACCGTACCAAAATTGCCTATATCATCTCCCTTCTCAGTGGCTCAGCCCTTGACTGGGCATCACCTTTATGGGAGAAGTCTGATCCCCTGCTATCCTCCTATACTGACTTTGTAGCTACATTCAGGCGCATCTTCGACGAGCCAGGCCGGATAACATCTGCTTCATCTGAGATTCTCCGTTTACGCCAGGGAACACGTACTATGGGACAGTATCTTATACAGTTTAAAATCCTGGCATCCGAACTGGCATGGAACGACGAGGCCCTGTATGCTGCATTCTGGCATGGCTTATCAGAACGCATCAAGGATGAGTTAGCTACCAGAGACTTGCCCTCTAAGTTGGATGAGCTAATTTCTCTTTGCACGAAGGTTGATCTACGTTTCAGAGAGAGAGCAACCGAGCGAGGAAGATCATCTACTCCTAAATCTTCTGCTCCTCCTCCTCGTCAACCATCTCCATCCAAGGATGAGCCTATGCAAATTAGTCGTTCCCGTCTATCTCCCGCTGAGCGCCGAAGACGTCTCTCTGTCTCTACTGTGCAGCTCCGTCGCACACTATCAATGCCTGTCCCAAACGTCCGGGAAACTCCAGATCCTAGCTCGCCAAGGAGAGGGCCGGCTAGGAGTAATGATCTCCTCTCCATCTCCTCATGACTGTAACCTCCCAGTGTCGCTCCAAATTGCTCAACGTTACAGGAACGTCATTGCCCTCCTTGATTCCGGAGCAGCTGGGAATTTCATAACCGAAGCTTATGTTAAACGGTGGTCCCTACCCACCGAGAGACTGTCCTCGTCCATCTCTTTGACTGCCGTGGATGGCAGCAAGATTTTTGACGCAGTCATTTCCTTAAGGACTCTTCCAGTTCGTCTGAGAGTGGGAGTTCTTCATTCTGAGTATATTTCTTTTTTAGTGATTCCAAGAGCCACACATCCAGTGGTTTTAGGCCTTCCATGGCTCCGTCTCCACAACCCATCAATTGACTGGACGACTACGCAAATACTGGCATGGGGTCCCTCCTGTGCTGAGACTTGTTTAGCCAAAGTTCTTCCTGTTTGTTCTTCCTTCCCCAGGTCATCTGATGTTCCGCCTCCTCCATATCAAGACTTCACGGACGTGTTCAGTAAAGCCTCTGCTGATATCCTTCCTCCTCATAGAGAATGGGACTGCCCAATCGACCTCATTCCAGGGAAGGTTCCACCGCGAGGCCGAACTTATCCGTTGTCTCTGCCTGAGACACACTCCATGGAAGAGTACATCAAAGAGAACCTGGCGAAGGGTTTCATCCGACCATCTTCTTCTCCAGCCGGCGCAGGCTTCTTCTTCGTTAAGAAGAAAGACGGTGGTCTGCGTCCGTGCATCGACTACAGAGGTCTGAACGACATTACCGTCAAGAACCGATACCCTTTACCCCTGATTACCGAGCTCTTTGATAGAGTTAGTGGTGCAACCATTTTCACAAAGCTGGACTTGAGGGGTGCCTACAATCTCATCCGAATCCGTGAGGGTGACGAGTGGAAGACCGCCTTTAACACCCGTGACGGACATTATGAGTACCTCGTCATGCCCTTCGGATTGAGCAACGCTCCAGCAGTCTTCCAGCACTTCGTGAATGAGATTTTCAGGGACATCTTGTACCGCCATGTCGTGGTTTATCTAGACGACATCCTCATCTTTGCTAATAATCTCGAAGATCATCGTTTCTGGGTAAAAGAGGTTCTTTCCCGTCTCCGTGTCAATCACCTCTATTGTAAATTGGAGAAGTGTGTGTTTGAAGTTAAAACCATTCCGTTTCTAGGTTACATTGTGTCCGGTTCCGGACTAGAGATGGATCCTGAGAAACTCCAAGCAATCCAGAATTGGCCTATACCCTTAAGCCTCAAAGGGGTCCAGAGGTTCTTAGGGTTCGCCAATTATTATAGAAAATTTATACGAGACTTTTCCACCATTGTGGCGCCTATCACTGCATTAACCAAGAAAGGTGCTAATCTGTCCAAGTGGTCCGAGGAAGCTACACAGGCCTTTCACCTTCTGAAGCAACGGTTCATCTCTGCACCAGTTCTGAAACAGCCCGACACCGACTCTCCTTTTATCTTAGAGGTAGATGCCTCCTCCGTTGGAGTAGGAGCAGTGTTATCCCAGAGGGCCAAAGATGGACATCTACATCCTTGCAGTTTCTTCTCCCGGAAGTTCTCCCCAGCTGAGCGCAACTATGCCATTGGCGATCAGGAGTTGCTAGCCATCAAGCTCGCTCTGGAGGAGTGGAGATACCTGTTGGAGGGAGCTTCCCACTCAATCACCATACTTACCGACCACAAAAATCTTTTATATCTCAAAGGCGCACAATGTCTGAATCCTCGTCAGGCCAGATGGGCACTTTTCTTCTCCAGGTTTGACTTTAAACTCCAGTTCTGTCCGGGTTCTCAGAATCGTAAGGCCGATGCCCTTTCCCGCTCATGGGAGCAAGAAAATGAGTCCGAGTCTGCAGACAAGCATCCTATTATTAATCCGTTGGCATTCTCCACGGTAGGGATGGACTCTACGCCTCCACCAGGGAAAAGTTTCGTTAAGCCAGTTCTAAGGAAGAAGCTCATGCATTGGGCCCATGCTTCCCGTTTTGCTGGACATACAGGCATTCAGAAAACCCTTGAATTTATTTCTAGGTCCTACTGGTGGCCAACTCTGAAGAAGGACGTTATGGAATTTATTGCCTCCTGCCGAAAGTGTGCCCAACACAAAGTCTCCCGCCAGTCGCCTGCGGGGCAACTGGTTCCATTATCTGTTCCCCGTCGACCTTGGACCCATTTGTCGATGGACTTTGTTTCCGATCTACCTATCTGCAACAAGTTTAATACCATCTGGGTGGTAGTTGACCGGTTCACCAAGATGGCACATTTCATCCCTCTCACCGGTCTTCCGTCAGCTTCCAAGTTGGCTCAAGTGTTTATACAAGAGATCTTCCGACTTCACGGTCTTCCTGAAGAGATCATCTCGGATCGTGGAGTACAATTTGTAGCCAAATTTTGGCGAAGTTTGTGTCAAGCCCTCCAAGTCAAGTTAAAGTTTTCCACGGCTTACCATCCTCAGACCAATGGTCAAACCGAGAGGGTGAATCAGGACTTGGAGGCCTTCCTCCGTATATATGTGTCTTCCTCTCAAGATGACTGGGTTCAACTCCTTCCTTGGGCCGAGTTCAGCCACAACAATCAATACCATTCCTCATCTTCTTCTACACCATTCTTCATTAATTATGGATTCCACCCTAAAGTCCCAGAATTCCAACCGCTTCCCGCAACTTCTGTTCCAGCAGTGGATGTCCCCTTGCGTCAGTTTTCAAATAACTGGAGGAACGTCCGCGCAGCCCTGCTTAAAGCCTCATTCAGGTATAAGAAGTTTGCCGATAGGAAGCGTAGAGCGGTTCCTGCTCTCAAGGTGGGTGATCGTGTGTGGCTGTCCACGAAGAATTTGAGGTTGAGAGTTCCCAGCATGAAATTTGCACCTCGCTACATCGGACCCTTCAAGATTGAACAAGTCATCAATCCTGTTGCCTACAGGTTACAGTTACCATCCTTCTTGAAAATACCCAGGACATTTCATGTTTCTTTGTTGAAACCGCTGATCCTGAATCGGTTTCATTCCGCACTTCCTCCAGCTCCCAAAGTTCAGACTCAACGGGGAGTCGAGTACGAGGTGGCCAAGATTTTGGACTCACGTTTCCGTTACGGTCAGTTACAATACCTCATTGACTGGAAGGGCTATGGTCCTGAAGAACGCTCTTGGACCAATGCCTCAGACGTCCATGCTCCTGCCTTGGTCCGAAATTTCCACGCAAAGTTTCCTTTAAAGCCTAAGAAGTGTCCTGGGGCCACTCCTAAAGGGGGGGGGGTGCTGTCACGATCCGGGTATCTGGACGCCATTACTTACCCTTCAGATGCCTCCTAAGGCTGGCTCAGCGTTCCAGGACCGGATCCCGCTGTTCCTGAGTTTCCACATGCAGAATGTCAGAGTGGTGATTTCATCAGCCGCGGCCTCCGCTGTGCCCGCGTGGTTAAATGTGCGCTTGTCAGTCTGGCGTCTCCTGTCTCCTGTGGCCGGCGTCGCCATTACTGTTTTAATTCTCACATGGATTACAAACCAAACTTCCCTCCAAGTGTCTGCATGGGCGCAGCCATCTTGGATTTTGTCATCTGATCATTTCCACCAATCTGCTGTCTGTATTGTTGATTTGCATAATTGCCTAGCCAACCCCTTCCTTGCTGCAGGTATAAGTAAGCTGTGCCTGAGCAAGGAAGGCGTCAGTGCTTTGGTTGTCTAACCTAGTTCCAGTTTGTCTCTCTCCTGTGGTTGTCTAACCTAGTTCCAGTTTGTCTCTCTCCTGTGGTTGTCTTCCAGGTTCCAGCTCCTGTCTCCAGACTTCTGCTATAGAGACCCGCACCAGCATTCCATCTGCGGTGTAGCCTGACTCTCCAATCCATTCTGGACTCACCTGTTTCCAGCAAACAATCACCTGCTTCCAGCCCAGCTTCCAGCAGTGTACAGCTTCTCTTAAAGAGCCGGTGTCCTTTTCTGCAGTTTACCACTCTCCACCGGTATTATTATTTCACCGCTCTCAAACTCCAAACTTCATTATTATTTCATCGCTCTCAAGTTCGTTTATTATTTAACTGGTCCCAGCCAGTATCCACTCCGTACCAACAACAGTCTGGTTCCAGCCAGTATCCACAGCAGCCGTTTTATCTTCAGCAGCCCACCCTTTCCTGGAACACCGGCTGGTACGATCCTGGGTTCTCTCCATTGCTACAGTCAGGCCTGGTAAGGACTTTCCAACTAGAAGATTATAAGAACTGTCTCACACTACCAGTGCCTGTGGCCCTTGCCACCCTGTAGTACCCAGGAATTGTATTTATCCTCTGTTGACTTTTATGTTTCCTTTTACTGCTGCTGTGTTACGGAGTTTGTCATAATAAACATCATTGACTTTTATCCTGGTTGTCGTGGTCACGCCTTCGGGCAGTTATTCTACATGTTACTTACATGTCTAGGGGTCTGATACAACCTCCCAGGTTCCGTTACATCTCAGCCCCTACAACTGAGGCTGCCTCCCGTCAGCTCAGGCCCTCAGTTGTGACAGCAATGAATTAGGGAACATGCTTATTCCCAATTGTATAAATTTGATAGCCCAGACATTTTAAAGGTAAACAAATTAACAATTTAACATAAAAGACATACAAATGGCTACACTAAAAACGTACAAGATAAAAAAGTATATTGAGGCTTATCTGTCCATCTAAAAAGGACTCAGCAGCAGACTGTCCCGATACATATAAAATAGCCAGAATACATGCGTACAGGAATTTAAAAGTTCAATCGCTTTTCTGTCCATTAGAGGAGTTTCAGCAGCAGAATAGTACCAACGCGTTTCGTCCGTTCAAAAGCCTGGACTTCTTCAAGGGGATAGAAGTCCAGGCTTTTGAACGGACGAAACGCTATTTTATATGTATCGGGACAGTCTGCTGCTGAGTCCTTTTTAGATGGACAGATAAGCCTCAATATACTTTTTTATCTTGTACGTTTTTAGTGTAGCCATTTGTATGTCTTTTATATTAAATTGTTAATTTGTTTACCTTTAAAATGTCTGGGCTATCAAATTTATACAATTGGGAATAAGCACGTTCTCTAATTCATTGCCCTTTATTACTAAATGACATTTATTTGTGAAAACAGTACACACTATGCTTTGCTATGTTTTTTCTTTACATGTGAACCTCAAATGATCAACAATCGTTGGAAATTCTTGTAAAACCAGATAAGTGCTCTTGGTTTTAACTATACCCACCTGACTTTGTTTCCCCTTTTAAAACTCGTTATTGCACTCCCAAGCGCTTATTTTCTCCACTACTTATATATATATATATATATATATATATATATATATAGCAATAAATCCTTCCCCACCTGTGGCTCAGGTGTTAGCAGCAAAGGAATAAAGACGGCACTCCAAGGACTTGTAGAAAAACTTGTATTCAGAACATTGTGACATAATAGGCAAACAAGCTCAAAAAAAGGTTACAGGCATCTTACAACGTTTCAAGGCATTGCAGCCTTTTGATCAGGTAAGTTAACCATTTCCTGTGAAAAAACAAATGAAAAAGAACCAAAAACCTTTCAGGCACACCTCTGGGACTCCCGGGTTCAGGCGCAGTGCGCTTGACAGGCGCCTGTGAGAAAATCATCATTAGCACCTAATTAACTCAATTCTAACGCTCTTAAAGTGATTAGTGATTTTCAACGTACAAAGAGAGAAATCATAGGTTTTTCGGGCCATTTCAGCAGAAAATCTGAAGCAAAAAGAGAAAACACGAACATGAGTATAAGTTAGACACAGTGTGCCTGAGAGGCCACCCTGGACAAACCTACATATTTTTGCAAAATATCCACAACCTTTGTAATTTTCATTTATAAAATGACCAAAATAAACAATGAATAGATGAAAAAAAAAGAAAAACGAACCTTCAAAAGTTGGAGGAGTTTGGGCGCAGTGTCCCTGAGAGGCCAGGAGGGTCACTACTGCAATCCATGCAGGCGGCAGGAAAACTGACTAGGGGGGTTTCGAACAGCACCTAGAGATAGGAAGGTACTAGGAGGGACAGGCCCCAGGTGGAGAGGGGAGCGAGAACAGCTTTGCGGTGCCTGTCAGGCTAGCTGCACCTGACTGAGGGTTAAAGCATGGTACGTTCCTCTGCTGAGTTGTCAATGTTTCAATTAGAGATGAGCGGGTTCGGATTTAACGCCAGAATTAACGCCAGTTCGGTTTTATCCGGATTTTTTCTATTGGCTATCCAAAACACGTGACATCCGTGAGCCAATAAGATGCCGTTTTGAGAACTGAGTAAATCCGAGTAAAACCGAACCCGCTCATCTCTAGTTTCAATTAATTCAATAAATTTGTCCTGAAAAATGATTGCCCCCCCCCCGTGAATACACCTATGTATGTATACCAAGTTTGATGTGAACTGCTCCAGGCATTCCAGAGTTATGTGCAAGAAAAGGAAATTACCCTAGGGTAATTAACTCCTGGCGCTGGATGGGGAGGTTCAACCCAACAGCTAAACACAAAGGGGTTGGTCAGACCCCAAATAGAATATGAACACAGGAAAGCAAGTAGAGCTTTTAGGTCACAAATGAGAAAGGTAGGTCAAAACAACAACACAATTTAATAAAATCGTAATGAGCAAAATACACAATTGTTAAAAATATGTTTTGAAAAGTTGGTATACGGAGTAAAAAGTGCTCCTCCCGATTTCAAATAGACGGAAATTAAAAGAAGTTCAAAAGACCTGTTTCAATAAACAGTCCCATTGGTCCCAATTAGGCCCTTACAGATCACAACTGTGAGTGATAGTTACCACCAGCGTCTCTCAAGGCATTTGAGTGGATCGGCTATCCCTTGATTGGTGATGCAGAAAAAGTTCCACTGTGTGAAGGGATCTCTCCTTAAACGGGGTCCAAGAATGTGTAGCAACAAGGGACTTGGTTCAGGTCTCGATCTTCCAATGATGTCAATTGGTGGGAGTAAGCACAAAGCAGCAGATCTCTCCGACGCATTTCGTTGCATTCACTGAACTTTTTCAAGGTGCAGACAGTACTGCTGGGGGCAGTTTTTGTGTCTAAGATGCAATTGCATGGATAGTGCTAAATATATGGAGCAAGTGGAATACATGATGGAAGCGTTTAGAATAAGAGGGTACCCGCAGTCACCTTTAAAACAGGTTATTAAAGAGGTCTCTGACCTGGACAGGCCGGAGACCACTAAAAATAAGGATAGAACTCACACTTCCAATGCCCAACAGGAAGCTATAGTCTTTATATCTACACACAACAGTGACAGTATGCAGATTAAGAAGATTGTTGTGAACTTTGGGATCTTGAAACAGGATACTGTACTCAGGGGCCATATACCAAATAGCCCGAAATTCATTTTCAAAAAAAGTCGATGCCTTAAGAACATTCTTGCACCTAGTTTTATGAAGAATACACCAACATTAGAAGAAAAGGAGACTATACAAGAAATGTGGTTACCATCGAGACAGATGGGTTTTAATCAATGACGGGCTACTAGATGCACCACATGTAAACATATCCCTAGAAAAACAACATGTATTCATGTTGAGGAAGGAGAGGAATCTGTGTTAACAAGTTTTATGAACTGCGATACTAATTACATTATAAATCTTCTCTCATGCAGTTGCAATCAAAGATATGTAGGACGTACCACAAGAAGTATTAAAGTTTGGTTTATGGAACACCGCCATAATATTATTAATAGGGATGTGCACTTGAAATTTTTCGGGTTTTGTGTTTTGGTTTTGGGTTCGGTTCCGCGGCCGTGTTTTGGGTTCGACCGCGTTTTGGCAAAACCTCACCGAATTTTTTTTGTCGGATTCGGGTGTGTTTTGGATTCGGGTGTTTTTTTTAAAAAACCCTAAAAAACAGCTTAAATCATAGAATTTGGGGGTCATTTTGATCCCAAAGTATTATTAACCTCAAAAACCATAATTTCCACTCATTTTCAGTCTATTCTGAATACCTCACACCTCACAATATTATTTTTAGTCCTAAAATTTGCACCGAGGTCGCTGGATGACTAAGCTAAGCGACCCTAATGGCCGACACAAACACCTGGCCCATCTAGGAGTGGCACTGCAGTGTCACGCAGGATGGCCCTTCCAAAAAACACTCCCCAAACAGCACATGACGCAAAGAAAAAAAGAGGCGCAATGAGGTAGCTGTGTGAGTAAGCTAAGCGACCCTAGTCGCCGACACAAACACCTGGCCCATCTAGGAGTGGCACTGCAGTGTCACGCAGGATGGCCCTTACAAAAAACACTCCCCAAACAGCACATGACGCAAAGAAGAAAAAAAGAGGCGCAATGAGGTAGCTGTGTGAGTACGATAAGCGACCCTAGTGGCCGACACAAACACCTGGCCCATCTAGGAGTGGCACTGCAGTGTCACGCAGGATGGCCCTTCCAAAAAACACTCCCCAAACAGCACATGACGCAAAGAAGAAAAAAAGAGGCGCAATGAGGTAGCTGTGTGAGTAAGCTAAGCGACCCTAGTGGCCGACACAAACACCTGGCCCATCTAGGAGTGGAACTGCAGTGTCACGCAGGATGGCCCCTCCAAAAAACACTCCCCAAACAGCACATGACGCAAAGAAGAAAAAAAAGGCGCAATGAGGTAGCTGTGTGAGTAAGATAAGCGACCCTAGTGGCCGACACAAACACCTGGCCCATCTAGGAGTGGCACTGCAGTGTCACGCAGGATGGCCCTTCCAAAAAACACTCCCCAAACAGCACATGACGCAAAGAAAAATGAAAGAAAAAAGAGGTGCAAGATGGAATTGTCCTTGGGCCCTCCCACCCACCCTTATGTTGTATAAACAGGACATGCACACTTTAACCAACCCATCATTTCAGTGACAGGGTCTGCCACACGACTGTGACTGAAATGACGGGTTGGTTTGGACCCCCACCGAAAAAGAAGCAATTAATCTCTCCTTGCACAAACTGGCTCTACAGAGGCAAGATGTCCACCTCATCATCATCCTCCGATATATCACCGTGTACATCCCGCTCCTCACAGATTATGAATTCGTCCCCACTGGAATCCACCATCTCAGCTCCCTGTGTACTTTGTGGAGGCAATTGCTGCTGGTCAATGTCTCCACGGAGGAATTGATTATAATTCATTTTAATGAACATCATCTTCTCCACATTTTCTGGAAGTAACCTCGTACGCCGATTGCTGACAAGGTGAGCGGCGGCACTAAACACTCTTTCGGAGTACACACTTGTGGGAGGGCAACTTAGGTAGAATAAAGCCAGTTTGTGCAAGGGCCTCCAAATTGCATCTTTTTCCTGCCAGTATAAGTACGGACTGTCTGACGTGCCTAATTGGATGCGGTCACTCATATAATCCTCCACCATTCTTTCAATGGTGAGAGAATCATATGCAGTGACAGTAGACGACATGTCTGTAATCGTTGTCAGGTCCTTCAGTCCGGACCAGATGTCAGCATCAGCAGTCGCTCCAGACTGCCCTGCATCACCGCCAGCGGGTGGGCTCGGAATTCTGAGCCTTTTCCTCGCACCCCCAGTTGCGGGAGAATGTGAAGGAGGAGATGTTGACAGGTCGCGTTCCGCTTGACTTGACAATTTTCTCACCAGCAGGTCTTTGAACCCCAGCAGACTTGTGTCTGCCGGAAAGAGAGATCCAAGGTAGGTTTTAAATCTAGGATCGAGCACGGTGGCCAAAATGTAGTGCTCTGATTTCAACAGATTGACCACCCGTGAATCCTTGTTAAGCGAATTAAGGGCTCCATCCACAAGTCCCACATGCCTAGCGGAATCGCTCCCTTTTAGCTCCTCCTTCAATGCCTCCAGCTTCTTCTGCAAAAGCCTGATGAGGGGAATGACCTGACTCAGGCTGGCAGTGTCTGAACTGACTTCACGTGTGGCAAGTTCAAAAGGTTGCAGAACCTTGCACAACGTTGAAATCATTCTCCACTGCGCTTGAGACAGGTACATTCCACCTCCTATATCGTGCTCAATTGTATAGGCTTGAATGGCCTTTTGCTGCTCCTCCAACCTCTGAAGCATATAGAGGGTTGAATTCCACCTCGTTACCACTTCTTGCTTCAGATGAGGGCAGGATAGGTTCAGGCATTTTTGGTGGTGCTCCAGTCTTCTGTACGTGGTGCCTGTACGCCGAAAGTGTCCCGCAATTCTTCTGGCCACCGACAGCATCTCTTGCACGCCCCTCTCGTTTTTTAAAAAATTCTGCACCACCAAATTCAAGGTATGTGCAAAACATGGGACGTGCTGGAATTTGCCCATATTTAATGCACACACAATATTGCTGGCGTTGTCCGATGCCACAAATCCACAGGAGAGTCCAATTGGGGTAAGCCATTCCGCGATGATCTTCCTCAGTTGCCGTAAGAGGTTTTCAGCTGTGTGCGTATTCTGGAAAGCGGTGATACAAAGCGTAGCCTGCCTAGGAAAGAGTTGGCGTTTGCGAGATGCTGCTACTGGTGCCGCCGCTGCTGTTCTTGCGGCGGGAGTCCATACATCTACCCAGTGGGCTGTCACAGTCATATAGTCCTGACCCTGCCCTGCTCCACTTGTCCACATGTCCGTGGTTAAGTGGACATTGGGTACAACTGCATTTTTTAGGACACTGGTGAGTCTTTTTCTGACGTCCGTGTACATTCTCGGTATCGCCTGCCTAGAGAAGTGGAACCTAGATGGTATTTGGTAACGGGGGCACACTACCTCAAGAAATTGTCTAGTTCCCTGTGAACTAACGGCGGATACCGGACGCACGTCTAACACCAACATAGTTGTCAAGGCCTCAGTTATCCGCTTTGCAACAGGATGACTGCTGTGATATTTCATCTTCCTCGCAAAGGACTGTTGGACAGTCAATTGCTTGGTGGAAGTAGTAAAAGTGGGCTTACGACTTCCCCTCTGGGATGACCATCGACTCCCAGCAGCAACAACAGCAGCGCCAGCAGCAGTAGGCGTTACACGCAAGGATGCATCGGAGGAATCCCAGGCAGGAGAGGACTCGTCAGAATTGCCAGTGACATGGCCTGCAGGACTATTGGCATTCCTGGGGAAGGAGGAAATTGACACTGAGGGAGTTGGTGGGGTGGTTTGCGTGAGCTTGGTTACAAGAGGAAGGGATTTACTGGTCAGTGGACTGCTTCCGCTGTCGCCCAAAGTTTTTGAACTTGTCACTGACTTATTATGAATGCGCTGCAGGTGACGTATAAGGGAGGATGTTCCGAGGTGGTTAACGTCCTTACCCCTACTTATTACAGCTTGACAAAGGCAACACACGGCTTGACAAATGTTGTCCGCATTTCTGTTGAAATACTTCCACACCGAAGAGCTGATTTTTTTGGTATTTTCACCAGGCATGTCAACGGCCCTATTCCTCCCACGGACAACAGGTGTCTCCCCGGGTGCCTGACTTAAACAAACCACCTCACCATCAGAATTCTCCTTGTCAATTTCCTCCCCAGCGCCAGCAACACCCATATCCTCCTCATCCTGGTGTACTTCAACACTGACATCTTCAATCTGACTATCAGGAACTGGACTGCGGGTGCTCCTTCCAGCACTTGCAGGGGGCGTGCAAATGGTGGAAGGCGCATGCTCTTCACGTCCAGTGTTGGGAAGGTCAGGCATCGCAACCGACACAATTGGACTCTCCTTGTGGATTTGGGATTTCGAAGAACGCACAGTTCTTTGCGGTGCTTTTGCCAGCTTGAGTCTTTTCAGTTTTCTAGCGAGAGGCTGAGTGCTTCCATCCTCATGTGAAGCTGAACCACTAGCCATGAACATAGGCCAGGGCCTCAGCCGTTCCTTGCCACTCCGTGTGGTAAATGGCATATTGGCAAGTTTACGCTTCTCCTCCGACAATTTTATTTTAGATTTTGGAGTCCTTTTTTTACTGATATTTGGTGTTTTGGATTTTACATGCTCTGTACTATGACATTGGGCATCGGCCTTGGCAGACGACGTTGCTGGCATTTCATCGTCTCGGCCATGACTAGTGGCAGCAGCTTCAGCACGAGGTGGAAGTGGATCTTGATCTTTCCCTAATTTTGGAACCTCACATTTTTGTTCTCCATATTTTAATAGGCACAACTAAAAGACACAGAGGTAGCTACAGCCGTGGACTACCATTCTGTGTCTGCTGCTAATATAGACTGGATGATAATGAGATGAAATCAATATATATTATATCACACTAGTACTGCAGCCGGACAGGTAGATATATTTATTATGTAATGACTGATGACGGACCTGCTGGACACTGTCAGCTCAGCAGCACCGCAGACTGCTACAGTAAGCTACTATAGTAGTATGTATAAAGAAGAAAGAAAAAAAAAACCACGGGTAGGTGGTATACAATTATGGATGGACGAGCGACTGCCGACACAGAGGTAGCTACAGCCGTGGACTACCGTACTGTGTCTGCTGCTAATATAGACTGGATGATAATGAGATGAAATCAATATATATATATATATAATATCACTAGTACTGCAGCCGGACAGGTATATATATTTATTATGTAATGACTGATGACGGACCTGCTGGACACTGTCAGCTCAGCAGCACCGCAGACTGCTACAGTAAGCTACTATAGTAGTATGTATAAAGAAGAAAGAAAAAAAAAAACCAAGGGTAGGTGGTATACAATTATGGATGGACGAGCGACTGCCGACACAGAGGTAGCTACAGCCGTGGACTACCGTACTGTGTCTGCTGCTAATATAGACTGGATGATAATGAGATGAAATCAATATATATATATATATATATATATAATATCACTAGTACTGCAGCCGGACAGGTATATATATTTATTATGTAATGACTGATGACGGACCTGCTGGACACTGTCAGCTCAGCAGCACCGCAGACTGCTACAGTAAGCTACTATAGTAGTATGTATAAAGAAGAAAGAAAAAAGAAAAACCACGGGTAGGTGGTATACAATTATGGATGGACGAGCGACTGCCGACACAGAGGTAGCTACAGCCGTGGACTACCGTACTGTGTCTGCTGCTAATATAGACTGGATGATAATGAGATGAAATCAATATATATATATATAATATCACTAGTACTGCAGCCGGACAGGTATATATATTTATTATGTAATGACTGATGACGGACCTGCTGGACACTGTCAGCTCAGCAGCACCGCAGACTGCTACAGTAAGCTACTATAGTAGTATGTATAAAGAAGAAAGAAAAAAAAAACCACGGGTAGGTGGTATACAATTATGGATGGACGAGCGACTGCCGACACAGAGGTAGCTACAGCCGTGGACTACCGTACTGTGTCTGCTGCTAATATAGACTGGATGATAATGAGATGAAATCAATATATATATATATATATATAATATCACTAGTACTGCAGCCGGACAGGTATATATATTTATTATGTAATGACTGATGACGGACCTGCTGGACACAGTCAGCTCAGCAGCACCGCAGACTGCTACAGTAAGCTACTATAGTAGTATGTATAAAGAAGAAAGAAAGAAGAAAAAAAACACGGGTAGGTGGTATACAATATTATATATATATTATATACAATTATATATATATATATATATATATATATATATATTAAACTCACTGGTGGTGATTATTAAACTGGTGGTCAGGTCACTGGTCACACTATCAGCAACTTGCAAGTAGTACTCCTAAGCAGACAATCACAATATATATTATACTGGTGGTCAGTGTGGTCACAATGGCAGTGTGGCACTCTGGCAGCAAAAGTGTGCACTGTACGTTATATGTACTCCTGAGTCCTGCTCTCAGACTCTAACTGCTCCCCACTGTCAGTGTCTCCCCCACAAGTCAGATAATACAGTCACACTATCTATCACTTCAGCAAGTAACTACTAGTACTCCTCCTAATGCTCCCCAAAATTACTACTGTGTCTCTCTCTACTGTCTCACTCTCTACTCTATAAACGGAGAGGACGCCAGCCACGTCCTCTCCCTATGAATCTCAATGCACGTGTGAAAATGGCGGCGACGCGCGGCTCCTTATATAGAATCCGAGTCTCGCGATAGAATCCGAGCCTCGCGAGAATCCGACAGCGGGATGATGACGTTCGGCGCGCTCGGGTTAACCGAGCAAGGCGGGAAGATCCGAGTCGCTCGGCCCCGTGTAAAAAAAACTGAAGTTCGGGCGGGTTCGGATTCTGAGGAACCGAACCCGCTCATCTCTAATTATTAATAGAATCCATGTACATAGTGTTTCAAGACATTTTAAGGATAGTGATGGTGGTGATCCTAGTTCCCTTCGTTTGGTAGCAATTGACTATATTGAAGTGATGAGGAGATGTGGGGACCGCTACAAAACCTTGTGTAAACAAGAATTATACTGGATGTTTTGGCTAAACACCATATATCCATCGGGATTAAAAGAAGCAGTCGAACTTAATCCAGTATTGTGATCCCCACCCCGGGTATTGACATTGATATATAGGGTACTATGTATCATTCCCCTGTGTTGTTTGATTGCTGACAATTAATTTATATTATTGTCCTGTATGCCTGTTTACAATTTACAGATCCTGACAGGATCTGATCATTTATGTTGCCTTATGGCTCGTATCTCTGCAAATTGTGTACTATTTGTAATGACCCTTGCCAGCTAATATATTATTAGAGTCTATGGATTATGAGGAATTTATTCACCTTTCGATTATAAATATAATTTCTTATATCTATGTTTAATACTCTGGTGGATATACAGGTTGAGTATCCCATATCCAAATATTCTGAAATACGGAATATTCCGAAATACGGACGTTTTTGACTGAGAGTGATATAGTGAAACCTTTGTTTTTTGATGACTCAATGTACACAAACTTTGTTTAATACACAAAGTTATTAAAAATATTGTATTAAATGACCTTCAGGCTGTGTGTATAAGGTTTATATGAAACATAAATGAATTGTGTGAATGTAGACACACTTTGTCTAATGCACAAAGTTATAAAAAATATTGGCTAAAATTGCCTTCAGGTTGTGTGTATAAGGTGTATATGTAACATAAATACATTCTGTGCTTATATTTAGGTCCCATCACCATGATATCTCATTATGGTATGCAATTATTCCAAAATACGGAAAAATCCGATATCCAAAATACATCTAGGCCCAAGCATTTTGGATAAGGGATACTCAACCTGTATTTGTGTACAGCCTGCCTAGTGCAGGCGCTCCAGATATGATTATTAATATTCAATTCAGTGTTTGGTTGCCTGGGCAACGTGTGAGTTTGCACTTCGCGATGGCAACCAATTGTGTCCCATTATGCGCTGCTTTGTGATGTCAGGGCGCGGCAGGGTGACGCGGTGTTGATGCTTCGATGCCGCGTCATCTTCTGTGCGCACTTGGGCGCATCGAAGTGACATGACGACAAGCGACGTCTGGGGGCGGTGGAGTGGCACGGTATTGGTGGTACCGATGCCGCGTCACTCCCTGCGCACGCCCAGGCGCATCATTATGATGCAATAAAATCCCTCTTCCTGCCGCAAATTGATCCAGCTGGACCTAATCTATATCGATAGGGATGTGTAGTTTTCCTTGAATCAGGGATGTTTGTAATTTGTGGAGCTTATCCCTGATCCTGTCCTCATTGGTATTACCTAGGTACCATTCCTGGTTTTTCTGTTTACGTATACATATGTGTGAAACAGCAGTCATGTGACCGGACTACATTAAATACATTTTGAATTTATATTATAAATAACAGTTAATTTTTTATATATGGGATTGTATTTTTTAATAAGTTTCACTATAAATATTATTGTCTGTCATTATTTGGTCACATAATGAGAAGGAATGGTCACAACTAATTACACATGCAAATGAGCAGCCATATTGATGGGGTATATAAACTCTCACCAGCAGTACTGTCAGCACCTTGAAAATGTTGCGTGAACACAATGAAACGCGACGGTGAGATCTGCTGCTTTGTGCTCACTCCCACCAATTGACATAATTGGAAGATCGAGACCTGGACCAAGTCCCTTGTTGCTACACGTTCTTGGACCCCATTTAAGGAGAGATCCCTTCACACCGTGGAACTTTTTCTGCATCACCAATCAAGGGATAGCCACTTGCAGATGCCGATACGCTCAAATGACTTGAGAGACGCTGGTGGTAACTATCACTCACGGTTGTGATCTGTACGGGCCTAATTGGGACCAAGGGGACTGTTTATTGGAACAGGTCATTGGAACTTCTTTTAATTTACGTCTATTTAAAACCGGGAGGAGCAGTGTTTACTCCGTATACCAACTTTTCAAAACATATTTTTAACAATTGTGTATTTTATATATATATCTTTTATATTTTGCTCATTACGATTTTATTAAATTGTGTTGTTGTTGTGACCTCCCTTTCTCATTTGTGACCTAAAAGCGCTACTTGCTTTCCTGTGTTCATATTCCAGAGTTATGGATGAAAACTACGGATTTTTACATGTCACCCGCTTCCCACCCCCAACCCTAGAGGTACTAGGGGTAGCTTACCCCCACAGTATTTCTTTTCCAAATTGTAAGTCATATGTGTACCAAGTTTGCTATAAATTGCTCCAGGCATTCCAGAGTTAAGCTGGAACATACACACACACATACATCCATTTTTAATATATATATATATATATATAATTACAAGAACATGCAGAAAACTAAAGCTCCCTTTCTCTAGCCCTGCACTTATACACTTATAGTTACTCTGTAACTGTTACTGAAGTTTAAGACAAACTTTTAGAATTCATATCCTTGCATGTGTCATAAACGTGGTAGTACCACTGCAGAAATGTTGTCTATGGAAAAAAAAAAGAAACTAAAAAAAAATATATATATATATATATATATATATATATATATACGTAACAGGCAGGTGCGGCACTCAGCAAAGAAAGATGACAAACTCAATAGTTTCTTAAACAACGTTTCGGTGTATTACCGTCTTCAGGATAGATGACTGGCATAATGACTCTAGGAGTCCAGTTAAATTAACTTTAGAGATGAGTTAATCCCAGATCCACTTCCTGGATGTCCAGATTACTCGTACTAATGATGGTCTGACCACGTCGGTTTTTAATAAACCTACCGACCGGAATACAGTCTTACATATCAATAGCAACCATCCACGTGAACTCAAGTTAGGCTTGCCTTACTCACAGATGGTAAGAGTACGCAGAATTAACTCTGATCCAGAAAAATTACATAAACAGCTTGATGAAACAGTATTAAAGTTCATGGAGAGAGGTTACGATTATAAAAATTTGCTTAATATCAAAGAGAAAGTCCTTAAACTGGATAGGAGCTTGCTATTGCAGAAAAAAGAAAAAGAAAAACTATTAGACAAATTTCCGATTGTCAATAGATATAATGATCTATCCCCTGAAATTAAGAAAGTCATTAAACACAGATGGCCTATTGTACAGACAGATACGTCTCTTCATCTCAGACAGCACACAATCATGCCATGTTATACCCGAGATAGAAATCTCAGGGATCTACTCATGCGCCTTGATATTAGTGACCCTAATAAAACCACCCATTTTCTTGCAAATAAAAAATGGGGGTGCTTTAGATGCACGTGTGCTACATGTGGCTTTATGATACTGGGAGACAAGTTCTCCCACCCACATTCAGGTAAAATATACCAGATCAGACATCATCTTAGTTGTAACAGCACGTTTGTAGTATACCAGATTCTATGCCCATGCGGGCTCTCTTACATTGGGAAGACCCAATGTAAATTTAAAGAAAGGATGTCTGCCCATAGATCAGCGATTAGAGCTGCGATCAATAGTGGCAAGAGTGAACAACCGGTAGCCCGGCATTTTGCTGAAAATAAGCATAGTCTGTCAAGTCTTAGATACAGAATGATAGATCACATTCCCCCTCTGCGTAGGGGTGGTGATCGTAATCGCTTATTGCTTAAACGTGAAACCGAATGGATCTATAGGTTAGATACATTGAGTCCTCGCGGACTTAATGAAACGATCTCATGGTCGGTATTTACATGATATTGTCAGCTAAATTTGATATAGTTTATCATTAAGTCAATAAGTACCATTTTGTTGTCCCAATTAGATCTCTATTTATATTTATACATACAGTATGCATATAAGATATGTTGATATGGATCCAGTAGCGGTGATTTTGTATGTTTTGTGCTTTCTATCTTTCCCAGCTATACTGATGCTTGTTATTGTGGTTGCCTTGGTGATGGTGATGTCACAGACACGCGCTGCTCAGCTGTAGCGCTGACGTGTTGTTGGTTGCGACGCTGGCGGGAGCCGCGTCCCGCTTCCGGTCCGGTGGCAGCCGCGGGTGCCCGCCAGTAGCAGCCTCCTTGTCACTGGGTGTTGTATCAATATAAGGTAAGCATTTGTTATTTGTTGTTTATATCCTGAAGACGGTAATACACTGAAACGTTGATTAAGAAACTATTGAGTTTGTCATCTTTCTTTGCTGAGTGCCGCACCTGCCTGTTACGTATGTATTGCTGGTGATCCAGCATGTGAGGGCACCGGGACAGTTATTTTATGGATCTAGTGAGTGCCAGTTACACAGTGTGATAATATATATATATATATATATATATATATATTAACTTTAAAACAGAAAATCAGGCCCTTACTTCTTTTCTGATTGAAGTGATATCTGATATTTTGGGGAGAGGGGGCATGGACTGCATGATATGATTTACCGGCAGTTGTGATCCCGGCATTCAGGAGACCGACGCTGGAATCCCGACAGCTATGCATCAGGCCCGGTGGAGAGCAAAGTATATCCTTCCTCGGGTGGTGGCGTGGACCACCACCTGAGTGGGAATTCCGGGCTTGGGTCGGGATTCCGACCACCAGCATTTCCCCGGCTGGCAAGATTCCGATGTCAGTATCCTGAATGCCGGGATTACAACAGCCGGTAACTTAACTGCAAGCCGGACTGTACACCCTAGCTACTTATAATGGGGTGTGCTACCTAGCTGAGACTTAGTACTGCAACATAGAAACAAAAGAACAGGTGCACCATACAACCATTAGAATTACAATAAATGTAATTATACGTCATATCTGAGGTTTTTGGCAAATATTATGACCATATAAATCAGGTCAAGCATCTTTCACTTTTTGAACATTTAACATTGATCATCTAACTTCACTTTTTTAACACTTTGATACTTCACTGCTGTCCGTAGGCAAAACTATTTAGTAATGGGTGGTCCCAGCTGGGCCCCCACTCCCAAAAAGAACCACAGAGCTAATGATGTGCGTGCGCCGTAAGCGCGCATGGAGAAAATGGGCGCAGTCACATACTGGAAGGGGTGTGGTCACTGAAAATGGGGCATGTCAATATGACATGCAGCCTTTTTCTTGTCACACTTGGAACATTCTTTTCAATTCGAAATGCACCTTACCTATATGATGGTTGATCACAATGTGGAACCTCTGAAGAACTGCATCCTTTAAGGCAGACGGCGTCTTCAGTTGGTATTCACTATACATGCAGGAGATCACATCATTTAGAAGATGCCTGTGTTGTTTAGGAAAATTAACAAGGTCAGCATCATACAACAGTGGTTTCACCAGACTCACATCCTGCCCCCTGCGTCTCTCAGCCACACCACCATCTCCCTCTTGTGTCGTCTCTCAGCACACCATCACCTACCCCCTGCATCATCTCTTACAGTGACGTGCGGTGAGGTCATTGGCTGGGGAGGCACTGAGATAGATAGATAGATATATATATATATATATATATATAGTGGTCGAACTGGAAATTTTTAAGTGACGGTATGCAAAAGTCAAGGATGCAATTATTTCGGCGCGCGCGCTCCAGAAAAGTGGATGTGGTCACCCAATAGGGGGCGTGTCCAGTGTAGTAGAACCCCTTATACTATCTAGTACTGGTGCCCCTTTCACCTTATAGCACACGGTACGAGCTGAAATTCACATTATAGCACACGGTACGAGCCAAAATTCACATTGTAGCACACTGAATGAGCCAAAATTCACATTGTAGCACACTGAATGAGCCGAAATTCACATTGTAGCACACTGAATGAGCCGAAATTCACATTGTAGCACACTGAATGAGCCGAAATTAACATTGTAGCGCTCTGAATGAGCCAAAATTCACATTGTAGCACACTGAATGAGCCGAAATTCACATTGTAGCACACTGAATGAGCCGAAATTCACCTTGTAGCACACTGAATGAGCCGAAATTCACATTGTAGCACACTGAATGAGCCGAAATTCACATTGTAGCACACTGAATGAGCCGAAATTCACATTGTAGCACACTGAATGAGCCGAAATTCACATTGTAGCACACTGAATGAGCCGAAATTCACAGTGTAGAACACTGAATGAGCCGACATTAACATTGTAGCACACTGAATGAGCCGACATTAACATTGTAGCACAATGAATGAGCCGAAATTCACATTGTAGCACACTGAATGAGCCGAAATTCACATTGTAGCACACTGAATGAGCCGAAATTCACATTGTAGCACACTGAATGAGCCGACATTCACATTGTAGCACACTGAATGAGACGACAGTCACATTGTAGCACACCGAATGAGCCGAAATTCACATTGTAGCACACTGAATGAGCCGACATTCACATTGTAGCACACTGAATGAGCCGACAGTCACATTGTAGCACACTGAATGAGCCGACATTCACATTGTAGCACACTGAATGAGCCGAAATTCACATTGTAGCACACTGAATGAGCCGAAATTCACATTGTAGCACACTGAATGAGTGAAATTCACATTGTAGCACACTGAATGAGCCGACATTCACATTGTAGCACACTGAATGAGCCGACATTCACATTGTAGCACACTGAATGAGCCGACAGTCACATTGTAGCACACTGAATGAGCCGACAGTCACATTGTAGCACACCGAATGAGCCGAAATTCACATTGTAGCACACTGAATGAGCCGACATTCACATTGTAGCACACTGAATGAGCCGACAGTCACATTGTAGCACACTGAATGAGCCGACATTCACATTGTAGCACACTGAATGAGCCGACAGTCACATTGTAGCACACTGAATGAGCCGAAATTCACATTGTAGCACACTGAATGAGCCGACAGTCACACTGTAGCACACTGAATGAGCCGACATTCACATTGTAGCACACTGAATGAGCCGACAGTCACATTGTAGCACACTGAATGAGCCGAAATTCACATTGTAGCACGCTGAATGAGCCGACAGTCACACTGTAGCACACTGAATGAGCCGACATTCACATTGTAGCACACTGAATGAGCCGACAGTCACATTGTAGCACGCTGAATGAGCCGAAATTCACATTGTAGCACGCTGAATGAGCCGACAGTCACACTGTAGCACACTGAATGAGCCGACATTCACATTGTAGCACACTGAATGAGCCGACAGTCACATTGTAGCACACTGAATGAGCCGACAGTCACATTGTAGCACACCGAATGAGCCGAAATTCACATTGTAGCACACTGAATGAGCCGACATTCACATTGTAGCACACTGAATGAGCCGACAGTCACATTGTAGCACACTGAATGAGCCGACATTCACATTGTAGCACACTGAATGAGCCGACAGTCACATTGTAGCACACTGAATGAGCCGAAATTCACATTGTAGCACACTGAATGAGCCGACAGTCACACTGTAGCACACTGAATGAGCCGACATTCACATTGTAGCACACTGAATGAGCCGACAGTCACATTGTAGCACACTGAATGAGCCGACAGTCACATTGTAGCACACTGAATGAGCCGAAATTCACATTGTAGTACACTGAATGAGCCGACAGTCACACTGTAGCACACTGAATGAGCCGACAGTCACATTGTAGCACACTGAATGAGCCGAAATACACATTGTAGCACACTGAATGAGCCGACAGTCACACTGTAGCACACTGAATGAGCCGACATTCACATAGTAGCACACTGAATGAGCCGAAATTGTGACAGCAGAGACAGGGAGAGAGTGACGGCAGGGAGAGAGAGAGTGACGGCAGGGAGAGAGAGAGTGACGGCAGGGAGAGAGAGAGTGACGGCAGGGAGAGACAGAGAGTGTGACGACAGTGACAGCAGGGAGAGAGAGTGACAGTAGAGACAGGGACAGTAACGACAGGGAGAGAGGGTGACAGCAGGGGAACATTACCTGAATGTGGTCGGCGGAGGCACCCATGGGCAGCGGCGGTGATAAGGAGTCCTTTGGTGCGATGAGGTCCTTCTAACCGCCATTTGTTGCGGGTGAGCAGCTGGTGGCTGGCGGCGGTGAGCGGCGGGCGGCTGGCGGCGGTGAGCAGCATGCCAGGGGCGTTAGTTAATACCAGACGCCCGGAGGTGAAAAAGATCATATTGCCCCGCCCACTCAGCCCAGTTCAGGTATACACACAAAGCCACATATACACGCATACAAACACATATAAAAATACACACCCCGCCACATTTACAAACAGGCACACACACATATTATACCACTTATACACAAATAGCCACACATATATAGCCACATATCTACATGCTCATAGTCACACACACGCAGCCACATTTACACACACACACGTCCCCACACTGACACTCTCCTCCATTAGTTCCAGACTGAGCTGTCAGTGGGGCAGGAGCAGGGTTGGCGGCGGCGGGCGGCTGTGAGCCGCGGCCTTTCATGCGGGAGCCGGGCGGTTATGAGCGGTCAGTAAGGCGGGGGGCCGGAGCAGGGCTGGCGGCGGCGGGCGGCTGGACGGCTGTGAGCCGCGGATCTTCATGCGGGAGCCGGGCAGTTTTGACCTATCAGTGGGGCGGGGGACGGGAGCCGGGCTGGCGGCGGCGGACGGCTGTGAGCCGCTGCTTTTCATGCGGGAGCCGGGCAGTTGTGAGCCGTGGGAGCCGGCCGGGGGCAGTTGAGGAGTGGAGCGGAGATGGGACATGGGAGAAGGGAGGAGGTAGTAGATGGTGACAGGACCAAAATTACCGCTGTCAGGGGGAGATGTACTAAGCCTGAAAAGTGATAAATATCACAGTGATAAAGCACCAGCCAATCGGCTCCTAACTGCCATGTTACAGGCTGTGTTTGAAAAATGACAGTTAGGAGCCGATTGGCTGGTGCTTTATCACTGTGATATTTATCACTTTTCAGGCTTAGTACATCTGGCCCTCACAGTGATGTGCGTGCTTTCAGATACGCTGAAAGCACGCCCCTGCTGTTCAGCGGCACTTGGACAGGTGCCGCTTCCATTCATTTTTTCAATGGGCTTTTACAGCCCTCTGCTTGTCCCTGCCCCCTGCCCGCCCCCTGCTTCCAGCCGATAACAATGGAGAGCAGGAGGCACCGTTCTCGGTGCCGCACAAATACATTTCAACAGCCATTTCAACTGAAAAATTATTAACATAATATAAATAAAATACTTATGACACAGAATATGTGTCATAAGTATCTTCTTTGTATTATCTTAATAATTAATCACAGGGGAGGCACTGCCTACCCTGCCTCCCCTGACTGCACGTCCCTCTTAGCACACCATCGCTTACCCCCTGCATCGTCTCTCAGCACACCATCACCTACTCGTGCATCGTCTCTTAGCACAAGATCACTTACCCCCTGCATCATCTCTGTCAGCTGCAACTTCTGGGGGAGTATTTCCGGGCCATAGGGTATATAATCCCTTTAGTGCACACATCACCCCACCTTGACAAAGACACCCTATAAGTGTCGAAACATGTTGCATGAGTGAAAGGGGAGAGATATGTTGCCCACCAGCTTGACACAGGAGTAGATCAAAGGCAGTGCATACCCGGGTTCCATCTGCATTCCTTGATTGAACTGTCATCAAAAATCTGGTACGGAGGCATTTATTATTTTATGTATTAAGATAAGTGCTCCTGATGGTATAGTATTAAAAATACACTTTATTATGTTTTATTCTATGGCCACATCTGAGAGGCTACGAAAGATACCTTGATGTTCTTTCAATTCATTATCTTAATGTAAGCTTACATGTAAGCATCTATGTTATTCCACACACGGGTGTTGTGTACAGATGTGTACACATTTACCTTTCTGAAAACTGTGTCATGGCCTGCCATTCATGGCACTAGATAATCTTTCCTTCCAAGACATACATGGCAGATCATGTGTAAAGCGTCTGAAATATAGGGGGTAATTCCAAGTTGATCGCAGCAGGAATTCTGTTAGCAATTGGGCAAAACCATGTGCACTGCAGGGGAGGCAGATATCACATGTGCAGAGAGAGCTAGATTTGGGTGGGGTGTGTTCAATCTGCAATCTAATTTGCAGTGAAAAAATAAAACAGCCAGTATTTACCCTACACAGAAATAAAATAACCCACCCAAATCTAACTCTCTCTGCAAATGTTATATCTGCCACACCTGCAGTGCACATGGTTTTGCCCAACTGCTAAAAAATTTCCTGCTGCGGACAACTTGGAATTACCCCCATAGTGCAGTACCCCTTTTCAGCAGGTGGCATTTTCAGAAACCGTGTAAGCATAAAGTCTAAGAGGAAGATTCTGTCCAGTGATACTGCAGGCAGGCTTATAAAATGCCCTGCAGACTTTACCTACACATATTGGGGGTCATTCCGAGTTGTTCGCTCGCAAGCTGCTTTTAGCAGCTTTGCACACGCTAAGCCGCCGCCTACTGGGAGTGAATCTTAGCATAGTAAAATTGCGAACGAAAGATTCCCAAAATTGCGATTACACACCTCTTAGCAGTTTCTGAGTAGCTCCAGACTTACTCGGCATCTGCGATCAGTTCAGTGCTTGTCGTTCCTGGTTTGACGTCACAAACACACCCAGCGTTCGCCCAGACACTCCTCCGTTTCTCCAGCCACTCCCGCGTTTTTCCCAGAAACGGTAGCGTTTTTTCGCACACACCCATAAAACGGCCAGTTTCCGCCCAGAAACACCCACTTCCTGTCAATCACATTACTTTCACCAGAACGAAGAAAAAACCGTGAGTAAAATACCTAACTGCATAGCAAATTTACTTGGCGCAGTCGCACTGCGGACATTGCGCATGCGCATTCGCGACTAATCGCTCCGTTGCGAGAAAAAAATAACGAGCGAACAACTCGGAATGACCCCCATTGTACAGAAAAAAGGCCTATTGTAACTGCTATCACCATCTGATACTAGCAATTGTTGAAAACTGTTTTCAGTTTTATGAAATCTAATTGTAAAATGGTGAAGTGTCAGTCCAGTTTTACTATGTAGGCATCAAAAGACAGTGGTTTTTCACCTACAGTTATTGTGGTGTAGTGGTAAAGTCACTGCATATCATAGAAGCTGCTTTGGGGTTCAAATCCAAGTATCTGTGTGTCATTTTTTTTAATTCAAGAATAGATTTATACAGTATATATTAATACTATCATAATTTTCTTGTAAACCATTTATTTAATACACATATACCAATACTCAATCTGCAGATATAACATGTGCAGAGAGAGTTAGATTTGGGTGGGTTATATTGTTTCTGTGTAGGGAAAATACTGGCTGCTTTATTTTTTACAGTGAAATTTAGATTTCAGTTTTAACACACCCCACCCAAATCTAACTCTCTCTCTAAGATACCATGGGGTATATTTACTAAGATTCGTATTTTCCCGTTTGAGGTCAAAGTTCAATCACGAATGACATCGAAAGTGTAAATATGCAACTTTTTGAATTGATTACGACTAATTTACTAAACTGCCGTATTCTGCATTTTCGGGTTTTCCGATGTCGATGTCATTCGGTTTTTTTGGCAGTGTTTTACGTGAGTGACTTGTAAAACACTGCCGACTTTAATACAATGAATCTCGGCCAGATCTGAGAGATCCGTGCTGGGCTTCATTGTGCACCTTGTTAAAAAAAAAATATATGTTTAAATGTTAAAAAAAAATTGCGTGGGGTCCCCCCTCCTAAGCCAAACCAGCCTCGGGCTCTTTGAGCCGATCCTGGTTGCAGAAATATGGGGAAAAAATGGACAGGGGTTCCCCCATATTTAAACAACCAGCATCGGGCTCTGCGCCTGGTCCTGGTTCCAAAAATACGGGGGACAAAAAGCGTAGGGGTCCCCCGTATTTTAGAAACCAGCACCGGGCTCCACTAGCTGGACAGATAATGCCACAGCCGGGGGTCACTTTTATACAGTGCCTTGCGGCCGTGGCATCAAATATCCAACTAGTCACCCCTGGCCGGGGTACCCTGGGGGAGTGGGGACCCCTTCAATCAAGGGGTCCCCCCCCCCAGCCACCCAAGGGCCAGGGGTGAAGCCCGAGGCTGTCCCCCCCATCCAATGGGCTGCGGATGGGAGGCTGATAGCCTTTGTTGAAAGTGAATGATATTGTTTTTAGTAGCAGTACTACAAGGCCCAGCAAGCCTCCCCCGCAAGCTGGTACTTGGAGAACCACAAGTACCAGCATGCAGCGGAAAAATGGGCCCGCTGGTACCTGTAGTACTACTACTAAAAAAATACCCCAATAAAGACAACACACACACACCTTGAAAGTATAACTTTAATACATCCATCCACACCTCCATATACACATACTTACCTTATGTTCACACGCAGGTCGGTCCTCTTCTCCAGTAGAATCCATGGTGTACCTGTTGAAAAAATTATACTCACATAATCCAGTGTGTTAGGCTCCTCAGTAAATCCTTTTGTAATCCACGTACTTGTAAAAATAAAAAAACGGATACCCGACCTCGCACTGAAAGGGGACCCATGTTTTCACATGGGTCCCCTTTCCCCGAATGCCTGGAACCCCCTCTGACTTAAGTCCAAGAAGGTTCCATCAGCCAATCAGGGAGCGCCACGTTTGGCACCCTCCTGATCGGCTGTGTGCTCCTGTACTGTATGACAGGCAGCACACGGCAGTGTTACAATGGAGCGCCTATGCGCTCCATTGTAACCAATGGTGGGAACTTTCAGGTCAGCGGTGAGGTCACTTTCGGTCAACCGCTGACCTGAAAGTTCCCACCATTGGTTACAATGGAGCGCATAGGCGCTACATTGTAACACTGCCGTGTGCCGCCTGTCAGACAGTACAGGAGCACACAGCCGATCAGGAGGGTGCCACAACGTGGCGCTCCCTGATTGGCTGAAGAAACCCACTTAGACATCAGTCAGAGGGGGTTTCTGGCATTCGGGGAAAGGGGTCCCATGTGAAAACATGGGGCCCCTTTCAGTTCGTGGTCGGGTGTCCCGTTTTTTTATTTTTACAAGTACGTGGATTACAAATGGATTATCCGAGGAGCCCTCTACACTGGATTTGGTGAGTAGGATTTTTTCAACAGGTACACCATGGATTCTACTGGAGAAGAGGACCGAACCTCGTGTGAACATAAGGTAAGTATGTGTATATGGTGGTGTGTATGTATGCATTAAAGTTATACTTACAAGGAGTGTGTATAATGTCTTTATTGGTGTATTTTTTTAATAGTAGTACTACAGGTACTAGCGGGCCCGGTTTTCCGCCGCATGCTGGTACTTGTGGTTCTCCAAGTACCAGCTTGCGGGGGAGGCTTGCTGGGACTTGTAGTACTGCTACAAAAAACAATATTCATTACTTTCAACAAAGGCTATCAGCCTCCCATCCGCAGCCCATTGGATGGGGGGGACAGCCTCGGGCTTCACCCCTGGCCCTTGGGTGGCTGGGGGGGGGGACCCTTGATTGAAGGGGTCCCCACTCCCCCAGGGTACCCCGGCCAGGGGTGACTAGTTGGATATTTGATGCCACGGCCGCAAGGCACTGTATAAAAGTGACCCCCGGCTGTGGCATTATCTGTCCAGCTAGTGGAGCCCGGTGCTGGTTTCAAAAATACGGGGGACCCCTACGCTTTTTGTCCCCCGTATTTTTGGAACCAGGACCAGGCGCAGAGCCCGGTGCTGGTTGCTTAAATATGGGGGAACCCCTGTCAATTTTTTTCCCATATTTCTGCAACCAGGGCCGGCTCAAAGAGCCCGAGGCTGGTTTGGTTTAGGAGGGGGGACCCCACGCATTTTTTTTTTGGAAAAATTATAACATTTCCCACCCCTTCCCACTGAAATACATGCACGGATCTCATGGATCCGTGCATGCCTATACAAACACGGGATAAAAAAGCAGGTCTGGTTTTTTTTAGCACTTTTTCACGATTTGTATTTCATCACGGCAGTGTTTGGCTATTGTCGGCAGTGTTTGTGTTTTGCACTTTTTAGTAAATTCCCGATTTCTACCAAATTGCAGGCGTATTTGACCGATGGTGTATTGATTCGTGATTTTTTCCTAGGACTTCCAAAATATTACGAATGCCCTCATCACTGCCGTGATTTATGCTTAGTAAATTACCGAGATGACACTTTGAAGAAAAAACGGCATCTCTGTCAAAATCGGGACCTTAGTAAATATACCCCCATGTGTGGCACTGCTGTGCTCAGGCATATGCATTGATTGTATGGAGCTGATGCTGAGCTGCAGTGTCCTGATGACTCATGAGTCGGTGTCCTTGCAAGTAGTTCAGTAGTTCACTGATTCATACAGGTCACTGATTGATCAGATCTCTGACTCAATGACTCATAGTATACAGCCATAACAAGTCATTACAGTACTTCTAAGCTACCATGTGTGGCACTGCTGTGCTCAGGCATATGCATTGTATGGAACTAATCCTGAACTGCATATAGGGGGTCATTCCGAGTTGTTCGCTCGGTAAATTTCTTCGGATCGCAGCGATTTTCCGCTTAGTGCGCATGCGCAATGTCCGCACTGCGACTGCGCCAAGTAAATTTGCTATGCAGTTAGGAATTTTACTCACGTTTTTTTCTTCGTTCTGGTGATCGTAATGTGATTGACAGGAAGTGGGTGTTTCTGGGCGGAAACTGGCCGTTTTATGGGTGTGTGCGAAAAAACGCTACCGTTTCTGGGAAAAACGCGGGAGTGGCTGGAGAAACGGAGGAGTGTCTGGGCGAACGCTGGGAGTGTTTGTGACGTCAAACCAGGAACGACAAGCACTGAACTGATCGCAATGGCAGAGTAAGTCTCGAGTTACTCAGAAACTGCACAGAGATGTCTTATCGCAATATTGCGAATCTTTCGTTCGCAATTTTAAGAAGCTAAGATTCACTCCCAGTAGGCGGCGGCTTAGTGTGTGCAAAGCTGCTAAAAGCAGCTTGTGAGCGAACAACTCGGAATGACCCCCATAGCCATGAGATTCATTCCCCTAGTATATTAGGTGGCAAGCTACACTCCCAGTCAGCTAAAGACACAGTGCTGAGTGCTGCATGCTATTCTGTAGGCCAGGGTATGATAACTGCACACAACACAAGACAGGGGGATATGTACTATGGACCTTCAAGTGACATAAAGTAGAGCAGTTGCTCCTAGCAACCAATCAGCTTCTGTCACTTTATAGACTGTTGAAGATAAATGACAGAAGCTGATTGATTACTTTGCAACATCTCCACTTTATCTCTCTCTAAGGTCTGTTACATTGGGGTAAAGGGACATTTTTTTCTTTTAATTACTCTATTTTAAAAGCAGAAAATGGTGACTTATTACATTACTCTGAATTTGGGTCTTTCACTTGCATATTATGAAGTAAAAATTAGAACCAACAATGGAATTAATATTGCAGAGATAAACATGTCACTATAAGGTTGCTATATAAGTTATTGCTTTTCTTAAATATAAACATTAAACATACTGTATCTGATCATTTGAACAAGACTGTAACTCCCACAATGAGCTAGTATTAGAAATACCTACTCTATGTGTAATAGTCTAGACTAGTTCTAAATCCATTCAAGATGATTATTATGATTTTTTTTTTTTTTTTTTACATATTTAGGAAATATATTGCAATATTACAGGCTACAGAGGCAGTGGAGCTACTATCTAAAAACACTCACGTTATACTACTTTTCGGTGCCATGTCTTCCTGGTCCATACAGCACTGCACAACAGGGGGTAGGCGAGTCCGGTGTAGCCGACCAATACAAAGCCACACACCACCTGTCAGCGCTGCTGAAGTCGGAGCTGTGACTGAAATGGTGCTTCACTCAGCTCTGTCACATCAGCGTCCCAGCATCTGCGGCCAGATCTATGGCAGTTAGTACTGTGTCTCGCAGGATTTGACTTCCCGCGAGACTGACTGTGCACTGTGCAGTGTGTGCACAGCCAGAGCTGGCCTTAGCCAATTCGATGCTCTAAGTAAGATTTTGGCTGGTGCCCCCTAGCACCGCCGCTACAGATGTAGCCAGCCTCATTGTCTCCGTGGTGCGTTTGCACGGGAATACACATAACAGCAAGCTGCAGCCAATGCCGTGCTGTGACTTGTCGCAGCCAGTGTTTACTTGATGGAAGTCTATGGCATGTGCGCATGCACACATGTGTCATAAATGTGGGCACACTAGACGCGCCAGCCATGGGGATGGATGATACAGCAGAGCAACCATTCAATTTTTATTTTTATTTTTTATAAATATGTGTATGTATGTGAAGTTTGTTGTTTATGTCTGTATGCCGGTATTAGGTACTGCTGGCATATAGGATTCTTAGTATATACTAACATTAGAGACACTGCTGAAATATATTAATAAAGCTCTTCTATTTGAAATATTTGCTGTATAGATTTTTATTATATTTCAGGTATCGTATATTTTCTTTAGCATACACCTATTCCACTAAAGTTTTTTTGCACTGGGGCATTCACATGTTGTTATATATGGAACTTTATTTAGGGTAAGGGAGGTACCCCATATACTCAATAGCAGCAATACCATTACAGGATATACTGTAGAACACACTTTAAGGAGTGCAGTCTAGGACCTTTTACCTTACACACACACTCACTGACACTTACGGAAACACACTGATACTTACAAACACAAGCATACTGACACACACATTGACATTCACTCACTAACACACACACACACACACACACACTGACACTCACTAACACACACCGACAAATACACTGACACTCAATGACACACACACACTGACACACACACACACAGACAAATACACTGACACTCACTGGCAAATACACTGACACTCACTAACACACACACTGACACACCTTACCTTCTCCTTTCTGGGCTCTGCTCCTCCCCCCCATCCCGTCATGGGAGGGGTCCATATGATGGCTGCTGTTAAAGATCCATCTGCACCAGCCAGAGATAGGTGAGCAGCAAGAAGGGCTGCACACACAGATCTCCGGGTCCAGGCAAAGTCAGGGGCGTGACCTAATCACAGACCCCCGTGGTTGTGAGAAGGGGCCGCGTGAGGGTCCGGGTTGGTACACTTACCGAGGGCGGTCTCTCTGCTTCGCTGGGCAGGGCCGTCTTTTCGTATGGGCTCAATGGGCTCTTGCCCAAGGGCCCCAGGACTGTAAGGGCCCTAGGCTGATAGCTGAGGGTCCCCTCTTTCCAGGGGTACCAGATTTTTGAAAATCGGCCCTGGGGAACCGGAGATATCTGACTTTAAAGCAGTGGTCCCCAACCAAGCCTGTTAATTGCTCTTCCCAGCCAGATATCTCAGGTTCTGTCTAACTTAGAGAGTTTATGATGGTATACTGCAAAGGTTGGGGCTCTCCTCTTTCAGTGGACACTGGCAGCTTGTCTCTACTATGCCCAGAACCAGAGATATCAGCCATCAAGCAGGTGGTCCCTGCTCCAGATCCACACGCCTGATATGCAGTTTTATATTTTTATTGGGGGATTGCTCTGGCTCCTGAACTCTGATCCCCAAGTCCCCAGTACCTCCTGAAAGGGAGGCTCTATAGCTTTTTATTTTATCTCATTCAAAGCTACGAAATCAATTTCCAGGAACTTGAGATATCTGCACTCAAGCAAGCTGCCCTCCCACCAGAAAATGATGAATATTAAGCCCATTCACTATCCACCCCTCCCCTACGTATTAAACACCCCCTAGCACCCTGGAAGTCATGTACCAGGGCCCCTTCATTCAGCCCAATGCACCCTTCTACAGTTTAGTGCTCTCCCTCCTGCCCCATCTGTGCAGTAAAGGAGTAATTAGCAGAAATTACTACTCCAGGTCCTACATGCTGAGCGGAAGATAGAACACCCCCTACCGCCCACAGAACATCAAAGCTGTCGCTGATAGCACCCCCCACCCCTAACACTGGAAGATGGGTAGGGGGCCCAGTGCGTTACTGTGCCCAGGGGCCTACACTACTGTTAAGACGGCCCTGCCGCTGGGAATACTCCGGGTTCTCCTCAGGGGTGACTCTGGTTCACTAGGCGGGAGTGGCTGTGGGTCCTGGATGATTCCTGTCAAGGAAACAGAACCTGTATACACATAGACAGAGAGGAGGGAAGGCGGAATACCCCCAGGCGGGCTCAATGATGGGTCATCATTGGCACTTGTGGCCTCAGACTGGGTGCCTGTGGGGTGCGAAAGCACCCGGTGCGACCCTGGACGGAAACGCCCACAACCAGGGGAAGGGGTGGGGGAATGGAGTGGCAAACTTACGTAACACACACACGGAACACTGATTGGCTCACCCGACTCGATCTTGTCCGCTTGCGTGACGAGCGATCACTCTCTCGATACCTAGGACGGAAATGCGCAAGAAACAACGCCACAGGTGGGGGGGGGGGACGCACAGAGCCGGGCCTGAGCAAGCGGCTCTAAGCCCCCGACCGCAACTCGCACAGCTAGCCACCTACCTGCGAGGGGAGCCTGGCCGGGGAGTGACACGCGTGGGCGGGACTGCAGAACGCGATGCACACCGAAAGTACCATACAAAAATAAACAGTGACACAACACTTCAAGACTATGAGACTACGGAGAACACAGTGCCTACTCTAGGAGAATACAGTAAAATGCAATTACTACACTAAGAGACTACAGTAGGACCCAATAACTACACTCAGAGAATACAGTGAAACACAACAGACAATGCTGAGAGGGGGGCCTCACTGAGGGCCTACCTTGATCCGGATGAAGGCAGCTTGTGACGAGCTCTAGCCAGGAAAGCTACCAGGGCCCAGGCAGCAGCAGGACCAGGAGCAGTAACCACAGGACCAGGAGCAGCAGCAGGACCAGGAGCAGCAGCAGGACCAGGAGCAGCAGCAGGACCAGGAGCAGCAGCAGGAGGACCAGGAGCAGCAGCAGGAGGACCAGGAGCAGCAGCAGCAGCAGGACCAGTAGCAGCAGGAGCAGCAGCAGCAGCAGTCCTCCACTCTCTCTCCTACACGTGCAGCTCTCCCCTCCCTCCCCCTCGCCGGCCCTTATATACCCCCCGGCAGGGGCTTCTGGGCCGGGTGACGTGGCGCCTCCTCATTCGCTGCCCACGTCGCCCTGTGATGGCGCGCCTGGAGACGCGGGGACCAGGGAGGACATCCGGCCGGGCGGCCGGGAGAAGGCGATCTGCGTCCGGCCGGGTGACCGTGGCTTCCAGCCGGGCGGCACGCAGCGGGGGATGGCACCCGTAGTGTCCCACATGGTCACGCCCCCTTTATACAAACCCCCCCAAACATCCAATGCAGTAAAAAGGAACATCGAGCCAGCCGGGAGGGGAGGCGCGGGACCTAGCAGTGGCAGATCCATCAGTCACCACAAGAGTCTACCACTGCTGCTCCTGCAGCACAGCTATGAGCAGCTCCTTGGCGGCCGCACAGAGGGGAGAACGGAGACACAGCTAACTGCTGTGTTCCGTTGTAATAGTACCATGGTCCGATTTGAGGGACAGTGTGAGGGTCCCCAAAAGTGTGGGGGCCCAAGGATGGCCGCCAATGTCGCCCCTGCTTTAATCCGGCCCTGATGCCACTTATCGAGGATTCCGTCTCTCCTGCAACTGGGCAGGTGAAACAAAAACCACGATAGTGCCAGCTGTCAGGAACAATAGAATTATCCCCTGAGCAATTAGCCATGGTAATTTAACACGGCTAATTGTATTTGTATTCCCCTCATACTACATTTAGATTAAAAGCAATACTGTACTGTTAACACCCGAATCCATGAACTTTTCACGGAGTATGTGTGTTAACGCCCGTTAACTCAAAACAAAAAGAATACTGTTCATTCTTCTCATTTTTGTTTTTCTGGCGTTCATTCATGAGGCAATGAAAAGAGTGGCGAAGTGAGCCAGTGGAGAAGTTACCAATGGCAACCAATCAAATTTTAGGTAACATTTATCAAGTGTGTTTTATAAAATTATAAATAGCAGCTGATTGGTTGCCATGGGCAAGTTCTCCACAGGCTCACTTCTCCACTTTTTTCACTGCTTCATGAATAGACCTGTCTGTTTTTAATTAACTGTATTTTTCTCATCCACTACTGTTTCTTGTGACTTTTTCAGTCATCTCTTCATGTAAACTTTTATCTCCTTACTTGGTGTGATCAATTTCTATTACTTGACTTTTTATTAAATGTAAAATGTGTGTATTATATCTTTACATGACATTAAACATATTTTCATTTGCATTTTTACAATGCTACTGTAAGTGATTGTTTTGTTGACAATCGGAATGTCAGCGAGTGGTATGTAGACCATTTGGCACCATTTATCCCCAATATTGGACTGGGACATGGAGGGCACACTAGGTTAATGCAGTGGTAGGGGCTCATTTGTAGGGGTGTGGCTAGTCTCCAGAGGGGGTGCGGCCAGCTGCCACAAAGGCTTGACTAACAATTAGCGCATGGTCAGGGCCCCTTGATAAATATATATATAAAAAATAATGCTAGTACATGCATGATAGTTTACCAGATTACTAACAGCAATGCACAATAGAAAATACACCATTACTCCTGTGCAGTATAAGGTAACATGTATAATGTATCATTCAAGTGCCCAGTCTGGAACCTGATACCAGGGGGTAGGGGGCAGTGGGACCCATTGGGTAATTCCCCTGTACCCCTATGTGCCAGTCCAACACTGTAGGGACCCTTAGGTCAACAATAGTTGTACTTTTACGCATGCTAGCAGTATAACTATAAACATGATTACAATTATTTTTACAATTGTACTGCTGATGCACATAGCATTTCACTCAGATTCACGCGAATTACGATGTTCACGTAGTTGAACAGAGCATGAGCAATCCCTATGGCGCACGCATTACACTGTACGCAACAAAGGTGGTACAGGTTGAGTATCCCATATCCATGTATTCCGAAATACGGAATATTCCGAAATACGGACTTTTTTGAGTGAGAGTGAGATAGTGAAATCTTTGTTTTTTGATGGCTCAGTGTACACAAACTTTGTTTAATACACAAAGTTATTAATAATATTGTATTAAATGACCTTCAGGCTGTGTATACAAGGTGTATATGAAACATAAATTAATTGTGTGTATGTACACACACTTTGTTTAATGCACAAAGTTATAACAAATATTGGCAAAAATTACCTTCAGGCTGTGTGTATAAGGTGTATATGATACATATATGCATTCTGTGCTTAGATTTAGGTCCCATCACCATGATATCTCATTATGGTATGCAATTATTCCAAAATACGGAAAAATCCGTTATCCAAAATACCTCTGGTCCCAAGCATTTTGGATAAGGGATACTCAACCTGTATTGCATTCGATTCAGGCGGTATCAAAAATGTGTCAGAATAATGATTGGTGGTGACTAGGAGGTAGCTAGTAGTGCATGCAAAAATGGGTTGTTCAATGGGCGTACTATGGAGTATCGTGGGAGTGTCAATGCGCATGGCTGCTTTCCCAGATGCACAGCCACAGGCATAGGAGGCCATAGTCAGACATAGAAACTGCATTTGCCATAGCGCTGGTGCAAGTTTCGATGGTGTGACCAATGGTGACATACTGTATAAGGATGCACCAATCTGTATTAAAGTGCGCACAGATGATAAAGTTAGTGTTTCAATCCTTGCACATGCATAACTCACAGACAGCGAATGCCAGTAGATGCGGCTGCATGTGCTATTGCATGTATTGCAGAACCAGGCCCATAACAAGTACAGTAAGTTAGCATGAATATATTTACAATGGTTAAAGGACACTACAAATTGCACCATATCTAAATAGGAAAATTAATTGGACCCTAGCCACTTATAACAATGGAGGTAATTCAGACTTGATCGCATCAGCACATTTGTTAGCAGTTGGGCAAAACGGTGGGGTCATTTCGACCAGATCGCATGCTAGCTATTTTTTTCAGCGCTGCGAGCAGATTAGTCATCGACAAAACTGTGTAAGCATATGCACCGCAATGCGCAGGCTCATCATATGGGTACAAGTCGGATCGTTGCTGGACGATGGATTTAACGAAGAATCCATTCGCACAGCCGTTCACAAGAAGATTGACAGGAAGAAGACGTTTATGGGTGTCAACTGACCGTTCTCAGGGAGTGGTTGGAAAAACGCAGGCGTGTCCAAGCGTTTGCAGGGCGGGTGTCTGACGTCAATTCCGGGACCGGACAGGCTGAAGTGATCGCAGCAGCTGAGTATGTTCAGACCTACTCAGAAACTGCACAAACTGTCTTTGTGCTGCTCGGCTGCACAAGCGTTCGCACACTTCCAAAGCGAATATATACTCCCCCATAGGCGGCGACTATCTGATCGCAGCTCTGCAAAAAATAGCTACCGAGCGATTAACTCAGGATGACTCGCCATGTGCGCTGCAGGTGGAGCAGATCTAACATGTGCAGAGAGAGTTAGATTTGGGTGGGTTGTGTTAAAACTGAAATCTAAATTGTAGTGTAACAATAAAGCAGCCAGTATTTACCCTGCATAGAAACAATATAACCGACCCAAATCTAACTCTCTCTGCACATGTTGCATCTGCCCCCCTGCAGTGCACATGGGGGGTCATTCCGAGTTGTTCGCTCGTTATTTTTTTTCGCAACGGAGCGATTAGTCGCGAATGCGCATGAGACTGCGCCAAGTAAATTTGCTATGCAGTTAGGAATTTTACTCACGGTTTTTTCTTTGTTCTGGTGATCGTAATGTGATTGACAGGAAGTGGGTGTTTCTGGGCGGAAACAGGCCGTTTTATGGGTGTGTGTGAAAAAACGCTACCGTTTCTGGGAAAAACGCTGGAGTGGCTGAAGAAACGTAGGAGTGTCTGGGCGAACGCTGGGTGTGTTTGTGACATCAAACCAGGAACGACAAGCACTGAACTGATCGCAGATGCCGAGTAAGTTTGAAGCTACTCAGAAACTGCTAAGAGGTGTGTAATCGCAATTTTGAGAATCTTTCGTTCGCAATTTTAAGAAGCTAAGATTCACTCCCAGTAGGCGACGGCTTAGCGTGTGCAAAGCTGCTAAAAGCGAACAACTCGGAATGAGGGCCATGGTTTTGCCCAACTACTAGCAAATTTGCTGCTGCGAGCAGGTCTGAATTACCCCCAATATATGAAGAAATATTTGAGAGAATTCAGTCCTTTAACATTTCAAACAAGTAAATTAGCTCTATTGTTGATGTATATGTGGTTCTTATTTACAGTATATGCCCATATGTCAATTGTAATGAACTCTAATTTTTTGCATCTTTTATTTGTATATTATTAAAACTTGATTTTTCTATCTTTTGCAGATGAAAGATCAATGTTTCGCGGAAGCAACACTTAGTAAGTGACTCTTTATTATTTCATTACATTCCAGATAGAATGGACGCAATTGTCTAAGTGCAAATGTAAGATGCAACCAGGACAAGTATCATTTTTTCTACAAATGCAGATGTGGACGCAAATGTGATCTGCGACATAGGGGCAAACGCAGGATTTATTAGGGGGGGGGGAGGTTTCCATATCTATATTTTTTGACAGACACAGGGCTTCACACTATTCATAAAGCCCTACAGTCTACAATAGCCATCGCTGGGGTACTCCTGCAATGCTTTGCATGGTGAAGAAGAGTAGAAAAACATTGGAAGAAAAAGGATAAGGGCTAGTCCAAAACTTTCAATTTATTCTACTTTAACCATTCTTTGGTCAAATTTCTTGTGTGCTTTGGGTCATTGTCTTGCTGAAAGACCCATGTTCTCTTGAGATGCAGCTCATGGACAGCTGTCCTGACATTTTCCTTTAGCATTTTCTGGTATAATTCAGAATTCATCAATAATGGCAAGTCATCCTGGTCTAGATTAGAGATGAGCGGGTTCGGTTCCTCGGAATCCGAACCCCCCCGAACTTCAGCCTTTTTACACGGTTCCGAGGCAGACTCGGATCTTCCCGCCTTGCTCGGTTAACCCGAGCGCGCCCGAACGTCATCATCCCGCTGTCGGATTCTCGCGAGGCTCGGATTCTATATAAGGAGCCGCGCGTCGCCGCCATTTTCACACGTGCATTGAGATTGATAGGGAGAGGACGTGGCTGGCGTCCTCTCCGTGTAGAATAGATTAGAGAGACACTTGATTTACTACTTGGGGAGCATTAGGAGTACTTAGTACAGTGCAGAGTTTTGCTGATAGTGACCAGTGACCACCAGTTTTATTTATAATCCGTTCTCTGCCTGAAAAAAAACGATACACAGTCACATACCATATCTGTGCTCAGCCTCAGTGTGCTGCATGATAATATCATCTATGTATATCTGACTGTGCTGAGTGCTCACTGCTCACACAGCTGAATTGTGGGGGAGACTGGGGTGCAGTTAATAGCAGGAGTACAGTGCACACTTTTGCTGCCAGTGTGACTGACCAGTGACCACCAGTATATTGTCTGCCTGAAAAAGTTAAACAAACACTCCTGTGGTGTTTTTATTTTTTATTCTATAAACGCATTCTGCTGACAGTGTCCAGCAGGTCCGTCATTCATTATATTATATAAATATTTACCTGCAGTAGTGTTATATTTTTTTTGTTCATCTCTATCATCTTTATCATCTCTATATTAGCAGACGCAGTACGGTAGTCCACGGCTGTGGCTACCTCTGTGTCGTCAGTGCTCGTCCATAATTGTATACCTACCTGTGGTGGGGGTTTTTTTTCTATCTTCTTCATACTAGTAGTTTAGGAGTCTGCTGACAGTGTCCAGCAGGTCCGTCATTATATTATATATACCTGCAGTAGTGATATATATATATTTTTTATATCATTATCGTCTCTATACTAGCAGACGCAGTACGGTAGTCCACGGCTGTAGCTACCTCTGTGTCGTCAGTGCTCGTCCATAATTGTATACCTACCTGTGGTGGGTTTTTTTTTTCTATATTCTTCATACTAGTAGTTTAGGAGTCTGCTGTCAGTGTCCAGCAGGTCCGTCATTATATTATATATACCTGCAGTAGTGATATATATATATTTTTTATATCATTATCTTCTCTATACTAGCAGACGCAGTACGGTAGTCCACGGCTGTAGCTACCTCTGTGTCGTCAGTGCTCGTCCATAATTGTATACCTACCTGTGGTGGGGTTTTTTTTTCTATCTTCTTCATACTAGTAGTTTAGGAGTCTGCTGACAGTGTCCAGCAGGTCCGTCATTATATTATATATACCTGCAGTAGTGATATATATATATATTTTATATCATTATCTTCTCTATACTAGCAGACGCAGTACGGTAGTCCACGGCTGTAGCTACCTCTGTGTCGTCAGTGCTCGTCCATAATTGTATACCTACCTGTGGTGGGGGTTTTTTTTCTATCTTCTTCATACTAGTAGTTTAGGAGTCTGCTGACAGTGTCCAGCAGGTCCGTCATTATATTATATATACCTGCAGTAGTGATATATATATATTTTTTATATCATTATCTTCTCTATACTAGCAGACGCAGTACGGTAGTCCACGGCTGTAGCTACCTCTGTGTCGTCAGTGCTCGTCCATAATTGTATACCTACCTGTGGTGGTTTTTTTTTTTCTATCTTCTTCATACTAGTAGTTTAGGAGTCTGCTGACAGTGTCCAGCAGGTCCGTCATTATATTATATATACCTGCAGTAGTGATATATATATATTTTTTTATATCATTATCATCTCTATACTAGCAGACGCAGTACGGTAGTTCACGGCTGTAGCTACCTCTGTGTCGTCAGTGCTCGTCCATAATTGTATACCTACCTGTGGTGGGTTTTTTTTTTCTATATTCTTCATACTAGTAGTTTAGGAGTCTGCTGACAGTGTCCAGCAGGTCCGTCATTATATTATATATACCTGCAGTAGTGATATATATATATTTTTTATATCATTATCATCTCTATACTAGCAGACGCAGTACGGTAGTCCACGGCTGTAGCTACCTCTGTGTCGTCAGTGCTCGTCCGTAATTGTATACCTACCCGTGGTGGTTTTTTTTTTCTATCTTCTTCATACTAGTAGTTTAGGAGTCTGGTGACAGTGTCCAGCAGGTCCGTCATTATATTATATATACCTGCAGTAGTGATATATATATATTTTTTATATCATTATCATCTCTATACTAGCAGACGCAGTACGGTAGTCCACGGCTGTAGCTACCTCTGTGTCGTCAGTGCCTCGTCATCCATAAGTATACTAGTATCCATCCATCTCCATTGTTTACCTGAGGTGCCTTTTAGTTGTGCCTATTAAAATATGGAGAACAAAAATGTTGAGGTTCCAAAAATAGGGAAAGATCAAGATCCACTTCCACCTCGTGCTGAAGCTGCTGCCACTAGTCATGGCCGAGACAATGAAATTCCATCAACGTCATCTGCCAAGGCCGATGCCCAATGTCATAGTACAGAGCATGTAAAATCCAAAACACAAAATATCAGTAAAAAAAGGACTCAAAAATCTAAAATAAAATCGTCGGAGGAGAAGCGTAAACTTGCCAATATGCCATTTACCACACGGAGTGGCAAGGAACGGCTGAGGCCCTGGCCTATGTTCATGGCTAGTGGTTCAGCTTCACATGAGGATGGAAGCACTCAGCCTCTCGCTAGAAAAATGAAAAGACTTAAGCTGGCAAAAGCACAGCAAAGAACTGTGCGTCCTTCGAAATCACAATTCCACAAGGAGAGTCCAATTGTGTCGGTTGCGATGCCTGACCTTCCCAACACTGGACGTGAAGAGCATGCGCCTTCCACCATTTGCACGCCCCCTGCAAGTGCTGGAAGGAGCACCCGCAGTCCAGTTCCTGATAGTCAGATTGAAGATGTCAGTGTTGAAGTACACCAGGATGAGGAGGATATGGGTGTTGCTGGCGCTGGGGAGGAAATTGACAAGGAGGATTCTGATGGTGAGGTGGTTTGTTTAAGTCAGGCACCCGGGGAGACACCTGTTGTCCGTGGGAGGAATATGGCCATTGACATGCCTGGTGAAAATACCAAAAAAATCAGCTCTTCGGTGTGGAAGTATTTCAACAGAAATGCGGACAACAGGTGTCAAGCCGTGTGTTGCCTTTGTCAAGCTGTAATAAGTAGGGGTAAGGACGTTAACCACCTCGGAACATCCTCCCTTATACGTCACCTGCAGCGCATTCATCATAAGTCAGTGACAAGTTCAAAAACTTTGGGCGACAGCGGAAGCAGTCCACTGACCAGTAAATCCCTTCCTCTTGTAACCAAGCTCACGCAAACCACCCCACCAACTCCCTCAGTGTCAATTTCCTCCTTCCCCAGGAATGCCAATAGTCCTGCAGGCCATGTCACTGGCAATTCTGACGAGTCCTCTCCTGCCTGGGATTCCTCCGATGCATCCTTGCGTGTAACGCCTACAGCTGCTGGCGCTGCTGTTGTTGCTGCTGGGAGTCGATGGTCATCCCAGAGGGGAAGTCGTAAGACCACTTTTACTACTTCCACCAAGCAATTGACTGTCCAACAGTCCTTTGCGAGGAAGATGAAATATCACAGCAGTCATCCTGCTGCAAAGCGGATAACTGAGGCCTTGGCATCCTGGGCGGTGAGAAACGTGGTTCCGGTATCCATCATTACTGCAGAGCCAACTATAGACTTGTTTGAGGTACTGTGTCCCCGGTACCAAATACCATCTAGGTTCCATTTCTCTAGGCAGGCGATACCGAAAATGTACACAGACCTCAGAAAAAGACTCACCAGTGTCCTAAAAAATGCAGTTGTACCCAATGTCCACTTAACCACGGACATGTGGACAAGTGGAGCAGGGCAGACTCAGGACTATATGACTGTGACAGCCCACTGGGTAGATGTATTGACTCCCGCCGCAAGAACAGCAGCGGCGGCACCAGTAGCAGCATCTCGCAAACGCCAACTCTTTCCTAGGCAGGCTACGCTTTGTATCACCGCTTTCCAGAATACGCACACAGCTGAAAACCTCTTACGGCAACTGAGGAAGATCATCGCAGAATGGCTTACCCCAATTGGACTCTCCTGTGGATTTGTGGCATTGGACAACGCGAGCAATATTGTGTGTGCATTAAATCTGGGCAAATTCCAGCACGTCCCATGTTTTGCACATACCTTGAATTTGGTGGTGCAGAATTTTTTTAAAAACGACAGGGGCGTGCAAGAGATGCTGTCGGTGGCCAGAAGAATTGCGGGACACTTTCGGCGTACAGGCACCACGTACAGAAGACTGGAGCAACACCAAAAACGCCTGAACCTGCCCTGCCATCATCTGAAGCAAGAAGTGGTAACGAGGTGGAATTCAACCCTCTATATGCTTCAGAGGTTGGAGGAGCAGCAAAAGGCCATTCAAGCCTATACAACTGAGCACGATATAGGAGGTTGAATGCACCTGTCTCAAGCGCAGTGGAGAATGATTTCAACGTTGTGCAAGGTTCTGCAACCTTTTGAACTTGCCACACGTGAAGTCAGTTCAGACACTGCCAGCCTGAGTCAGGTCATTCCCCTCATCAGGCTTTTGCAGAAGAAGCTGGAGACATTGAAGGAGGAGCTAACACAGAGCGATTCCGCTAGGCATGTGGGACTTGTGGATGGAGCCCTTAATTCGCTTAACAAGGATTCACGGGTGGTCAATCTGTTTAAATCAGAGCACTACATTTTGGCCACCATGCTCGATCCTAGATTTAAAACCTACGTTGTATCTCTCTTTCCGGCAGACACAAGTCTGCAGGGGTTCAAAGAACTGCTGGTGAGAAAATTGTCAAGTCAAGCGGAACGCGACCTGTCAACATCTCCTCCTTCACATTCTCCCGCAACTGGGGGTGCGAGGAAAAGGCTCAGAATTCCGAGCCCACCCGCTGGCGGTGGTGCAGGGCAGTCTGGAGCGACTGCTGATGCTGACATCTGGTCCGGACTGAAGGACCTGCCAACGATTACGGACATGTCGTCTACTGTCACTGCATATGATTCTCTCACCATTGAAAGAATGGTGTAGGATTATATGAGTGACCGCATCCAAGTAGGCACGTCAGACAGTCCGTACGTATACTGGCAGGAAAAAGAGGCAATTTGGAGGCCCTTGCACAAACTGGCTTTATTCTACCTAAGTTGCCCTCCCACAAGTGTGTACTCCGAAAGAGTGTTTAGTGCCGCCGCTCACCTTGTCAGCAATCGGCGTACGAGGTTACTTCCAGAAAATGTGGAGAAGATGATGTTCATTAAAATGAATTATAATCAATTCCTCCGTGGAGACATTGACCAGCAGCAAATGCCTCCACAAAGTACACAGGGAGCTGAGATGGTGGATTCCAGTGGGGACGAATTGATAATCTGTGAGGAGGGGGATGTACACGGTGATGAATCGGAGGATGATGATGAGGTGGACATCTTGCCTCTGTAGAGCCAGTTTGTGCAAGGAGAGATTAATTGCTTCTTTTTTGGTGGGGGTCCAAACCAACCCGTCATTTCAGTCACAGTCGTGTGGCAGACCCTGTCACTGAAATGATGGGTTGGTTAAAGTGTGCATGTCCTGTTTATACAACATAAGGGTGGGTGGGAGGGCCCAAGGACAATTCCATCTTGCACCTCTTTTTTCTTTCATTTTTCTTTGCGTCATGTGCTGTTTGGGGAGTGTTTTTTGGAAGGGCCATCCTGCGTGACACTGCAGTGCCACTCCTAGATGGGCCAGGTGTTTGTGTCGGCCACTAGGGTCGCTTATCTTAGTCACACAGCTACCTCATTGCGCCTCTTTTTTTTCTTCTTTGCGTCATGTGCTGTTTGGGGAGTATTTTTTGGAAGGGCCATCCTGCGTGACACTGCAGTGCCACTCCTAGATGGGCCAGGTGTTTGTGTCGGCCACTAGGGTCACTTATCTTAGTCACACAGCTACCTCATTGCGCCTCTTTTTTTTCTTCTTTGCGTCATGTGCTGTTTGGGGAGTATTTTTTGGAAGGGCCATCCGGCCTGACACTGCAGTGCCACTCCTAGATGGGCCAGGTGTTTGTGTTGGCCACTAGGGTCGCTTAGCTTACTCACACAGCTACCTCATTGCGCCTCTTTTTTTCTTTGCGTCATGTGCTGTTTGGGGGGTGTTTTTTGGAAGGGCCATCCTGCGTGACACTGCAGTGCCACTCCTAGATGGGCCAGGTGTTTGTGTCGGCCACTTGGGTCGCTGAGCTTAGTCATCCAGCGACCTCGGTGCAAATTTTAGGACTAAAAATAATATTGTGAGGTGTGAGGTGTTCAGAATAGACTGAAAATGAGTGGAAATTATGGTTATTGAGGTTAATAATACTTTGGGATCAAAATGACCCCCAAATTCTATGATTTAAGCTGTTTTTTAGGTTTTTTTTAAAAAAACACCCGAATCCGACAAAAAATATTCGGTGAGGTTTTGCCAAAACGCGTTCGAACCCAAAACACGGCCGCGGAACCGAACCCAAAACCAAAACACAAAACCCGAAAAATTTCCGGTGCACATCCCTAGTCTAGATGCAGCAAAACAGGCCCACACCATGAAACCACTGTGTTTTACAGATGGTATGAGGTTTTCTCTAACGTCCTAGTGGATGCTGGGAACTCCATAAGGACCATGGGGAATAGACAAGCTCCGCAGGAGACATGGGCACTTTAAGAAAGAATTTAGATTCTGGTGTGCTCTGGCTCCTCCCTCTATGTCCCTCCTCCAGACCTCAGTTTGAGACTGTGCCCGGACGAGCTGGGTGCTGTTCAGTGAGCTCTCCTGAGTTTGCTGTGAAAAAGTATTTTGTTAGGTTTTTTATTTTCAGGGAGCTCTGCTGGCAACAGACTCCCTGCATCGTGGGACAGAGGGGAGAGAAGCAGCCCTACTCTCTGAAGCTAGGTCCTGCTTCTTAGGCTACTGGACACCATTAGCTCCAGAGGGATCGTACACAGAATCTCACCCTCGTCGTCCGATCCCAGAGCCACGCCGCCGTCCCCCTCGCAGAGCCGGAAGACAGAAGCCGGATGAGTATGAGAAGTAAGAAGACTTCGAAATCGTCGGCTGAAGACTCCGTTCTTCACTGAAGTAACGCACAGCACTGCAGCTGTGCGCCATTGCTCAAACACACCTCACATACTCCGGTCACTGTAAGGGTGCAGGGCGCAGGGGGGGGGGGGGCGCCCTGGGCAGCAAATGGACCTCTTTTGGCAAAAGTACACATATATACAGTTGGGCACTGTATATATGTATGAGCCCCCGCCAATTTTTTTTATATTTAAGCGGGATAGAAGGCCGCCGTCGAGGGGGCGGGGCTTCTTCCTCAGCACTCACCTGCGCCATTTTTTCTCCACAGCTCCGCTGAGAGGAAGCTCCCCAGGCTCTCCCCTGCAGATACACGGTAGAAGAGGGTAAAAAGAGAGGGGGGGGCACATAATTAGGCGCAAAAATCTATATAAACAGCAGCTACTGGGTTAACATTAAGTTACTGTGTTATTCCTGGGTTTATAGCGCTGGGGTGTGTGCTGGCATACTCTCTCTCTCTGTCTCTCCAAAGGGCCTTGTGGGGGAATTGTCTTCAGATGAGCATTCCCTGAGTGTGTGGTGTGTCGGTACGTGTGTGTCGACATGTCTGAGGTAAAAGGCTCCTCTAGGAGGAGATGGAGCAAATGTGTGTGTGAGTGGTGTCTCCGTCGACAATGCCGACACCTGTTTGGATAAGTGAAATTAAGTGCTAAGGTAAATTTATTGCACAAAAGATTAGAGAACAGACAGGGAATCTACCCATGTCTGTCCCTATGTCGCAGAAACCTTCAGAGTCTCTCAATGCTCACTATCCAAAATAATAGACACTGATATCGACACGGAGTCTGACTCCAATGTCGACTACGATAATGCAAAGTTACAGCCAAAATGGCAGGAAAGTATTCAATATATGATTATTGTAATAAAAAAATGTTTTGCATATCACTGATGACTCAACTGTCCCTGACACAAGGGTACACATGTTTAAGGGGAAGAAAGCTGAGGTACATTTCCCTCCTCTCATGAAGAAAAAGAGCGGGAATCTCCAGACAAGAGACTGCAGTTTCCCACAAAGAATTCTCAGGGAGTATCCTTTCCCTACTAGGGCCAGGATACGATGGGAATCTTCCCCTAGGGTGTCACGTTTGCCCAAAAGCGCTGACTTAGCAGCTATCCTCAGGGATCCTGCAGATAGCATGCAGTAAAGGTACTATACTCAGACCGGCGATTTTGTCGGCATGGGTTCATAGCGCTGTAGCAGCGTGGACAGATACCTTGTCAGCAGAGATTGAGACCCTAGTATGTATATATATATATGTATATATATAGATATATATATATAAAAGATGCTGTCTTAGATATATATATATATAAAACATGCCCAAAGAGACATTAGTCTACTGGGTTCTAGAGTCACCGCAATGTCGATTTCTGCTTGACATGTCCTGTGGAACATGCAATGGACAGGTGATGCCGACTTAAGAGGCATATGGAAGGTTTACCTTACAAGGCTGAGGATTGTGTGGAGAAGGGATCTCGGACCTGGTCTCCACAGCTATAGCTGGTAATTCTGATCTTTTGCCTTATATTCCAGCACAGCCTAGGAAAGCACGACATTATCAAATGCAGTCCTTTCGATCACAAAGAATCAAAAAAGTCCGAGGTGCGTCCTTTCTTGCCAGAGGCAGGGGCAGAGGAAAGAAGCTGCACAACACAGCTAGTTCCCAGGAACAGAAGTCCTCCCCGGCCTCTACAAAATTCACCGCATATCGCTGGGGCTCCACAGGCGGAGCTAGGCCCGGTGGGGGCACGTCTTCAAGATTTCAGCCACAAGTGGGTTCACTCCCTGTTGGATCCCTGGGCAATATATATTGTGTCTCAGGGATACAAGCTGGACTTCGAGGAGATGCCCCCTCACCGACGGCCCTGCCGGCTTCCCCCCACGAGAGAGAAATAGTGTTAACTGCAATTCACAAATTGTATCTTCAACAGGTGGTGGTCAAGGTTTCCCTCCTTCAACAAGGAGGGGGTTATTATTCGACCATGTTGTAGTCCCGAAACCGGACGGTTCGGTCAGACCCATATTGATTTTAAAATCCCTGAACATATACCTGAAAAGGTTCAAGTTCAGGATGGAATCGCTAAGAGCGGTCGTCGCAAGCCTGGAAGGGGGGGATTTTATGGTGTCTCTGGACATAAAGGATGCATACCTTCATGTCCCCATTTATCCACCTTATCAGGCGTACCTCAGATTTGTGGTACAGGATTGTCATTACCAATTTCAGACGTTGCCGTTTGGTCTCTCCATGGCACCGAGAATATTTACCAAGGTAATGGCGGAAATGTTGGTACTCCTGCGGAAGCAAGGGGTCGCAATTATCCCATACTTGGACGATCTCCTCATAAAAGCGGGATCAAGAGAGCAGTTGCTGATCAGCGTAGCACTTTCTCTGGAAATGTAACGGCAACACGGCTGGATTCTAAATATTCCAAAGTCGCAGTTGGTTCCTACGGCTCGTCTGCCTTTCCTAGGCATGATTCTAGACATAGACCAGAGAAGGGTTTATCTCCTGATAGAGAGAGCTCAGGAGCTCATGACACTGGTCAGGAACCTATTATAACCAAAACAGGTGTCAGTGCATCACTGCACTCGAGTCCTGGGAAGGATGGTGGCATCATACGAGGCCATTCCCTTCGGCAGGTTCCATGCGAGGACCTTTCAGTGGGACTTACTGGACAAGTGGTCCGAATCACATCTTCAGATGCATTGGTTAATCACCCTATCCCCCAGGGCCAGGGTGTCTCTCCTGTGGTGGCTGCAGAGTGCTCACCTTCTCGAGGTCCGCAGTTTCGGCATTCAGGACTGGGTCCTGGTGACCATGAATGCAAGCCTCCGAGGGTGGGGAGCAGTCACACAGGGATGATATTTCCAAGGTCTGTTGTCAAGTCAGGAGACTTGCCTTCACATCAACATCTTGGAACTAAGGGCCGTATACAATGCCCTACGTCAAGCGGAGACCCTGCTTCGCGACCAATCGGTTCTGATTCAGTCAGACACCATCACCGCAGTGGCTCATGTAAACCGACAAGGCGGCACAAGGAGCAGGGTAGCGATGGCGGAAGCCACCAGAATTCTTCGCTGGGCGGAAAATCTCGTAAGCGCACTGTCAGCAGTGTTCATCCCGGGAGTGGACAACTGGGAAGCAGACTTCCTCAGCAGACACGACCTCCACCCGGGAGAGTGGGGACTTCATCAGGAAGTCTTCGCACAGACTGCAAGTCGGTGGGTACTGCCACAGGTGGACATGATGGCATCCCGCCTCAACAAAAAACTACAGAGGTATTGGGCCAGGTGAAGAGACCCTCAGGTGATAGCTGTAGACGCCCTGGTGACACCGTGGGTGTTCCAGTCGGTCTATGTATTTCCTCCTTTTCCCCTCATACCCAAGGTGCTGAGAATAATAAGAAAAAGAGGAGTGAGAACGATACTCATTGTTCCAGATTGGCCACGAAGGACTTGGTATCCAGATCTCCAAGAAATGCTCACAGAGGACCCATGGCCTCTTCCTCTAAGACAGGACTTGTTGCAACAGGGGCCCTGTCTGTTCCAAGACTCACCGCGGCTGCGTTTGACAGCATGGCAGTTGAACGCCGGATCCTAGCGGAGAAAAGCATTGTGGATGAGGTCATTCCTACGCTGATAGAGGCTCGGAAGGACGTAACAGCTCAAGATTATCACCGTATATGGCGAAAAGATGTTGCTTGGTGTGAGGCCAGGAATGCCCCTACGGAGGAATTCCAGCTGGGCAGTTCCTTCACTTCCTACAGTTAGGAGTGAATTTGGGCCTAAAAGTGGGTTCCATTAAGGTCCAGATTTCGGCCCTATCAATTTTCTTTCAAAAGGAGTTGACTTCTCTACCTGAAGTTCAGACGTTTGTAAAGGGAGTGCTGCATATTCAGCCCCCTTTTGTGCCTCTAGTTTGTGCCTCTAGTGGCACCTTGGGATCTTAACGTGGTGTTGAGTTTCCTGAAATCCCACTGGTTTGAACCACCCAAACGGTGGAGTTGAAATATCTCACGTGGAGGGTGGTCATGCTATTAGCCTTGGCTTCGGCTAGGCGGGTGTCAGAGTTGGCGGCTTTGTCACATAAAAGCCCCTATCTGGTTTTCCATGCGGATAGAGCAGAATTGCGGACCCGTCCACAATTACTGCCGAAAGTGGTTTCATCCTTTCATATAAACCAACCTATTGTGGTGCCTGTGGCTACTACTGACTTGGAGGATTCCGAGTTGCTTGATGTAGTCAGGGCTTTGAAGGTTTATGTAGCCAGAACGGCTAGTGTCAGGAAAGCAGAGTCTTTGTTTATCCTGTATGCTTCCAACAAGCTTGGTGCTCCTGCTTCAAAGCAGACTATTGCTCGCTGGATCTGTGACATGATTCAGCAGGCTCATTCTGCGGCTGGATTGCCGCTGCCAAAATCAGTTAAGGCCCATTCCACTAGGAAGGTGGGCTCTTCTTGGGCGGCTGCCCGAGGGGTCTCGGCATTACAGCTTTGCCGAGCGGCTGCTTGGTGAGGTTCAAACACTTTTGCAAAGTTCTATAAGTTTGATACCCTGGCCGAGGAGGACCTTGTGTTTGCTCAATCGGTGCTGCAGAGTCATCCGCACTCTCCCGCCCGTTTGTGAGCTTTGGTATAATCCCCATGGTCCTTACGGAGTCCCCAGCATCCACTAGGACATTAGAGAAAATAAGATTTTACTTAACGGTAAATCTATTTCTCGTAGTCCGTAGTGGATGCTGGTCGCCCGTCCCAAGTACGGACTTCTTCTGCAATGATTGTATATAGTTATTGCTTAAATAAGGGTTAAGTTATGGTTGCATCAGGGTTGACCTGTTGCTCTGTTATTGTTCATACTGTTGACTGGGTATGTTTATCTCAAGTTATACAGTGTGATTGGTGTGGCTGGTATGAATCTTGCCCTTGATTACCAAAATCCTTTCCTTGTACTGTCAGCTCTTCCGGGCATAGTTTCTCTAACTGAGGTCTGGAGGAGGGACATAAAGGGAGGAGCCAGAGCACACCAGAATCTAAATTCTTTCTTAAAGTGCCCATGTCTCCTGCAGAGCCCGTCTATTCCCCATGGTCCTTACGGAGTCCCCAGCATCCACTACGGACTACGAGAAATAGATTTACCGGTAAGTAAAATCTTATTTTTATGCTGGAATGCAGTGTTCTCCTTTCTCCACACATAGAATTCTCATTTAATCCAAAAATCTCTATTTTGGACTCATCGATCCACAAAACATTGGGGGTCATTCAGAGTTGTTCGCTCATTGCCGATTTTCGATATGCTGCGATTTGTTGCTAATTGCGCATCCGCAAGGCATGCAGGGCGCATGCGCTTAGTTATTTAACTAAAAACTTAGCAGATTTGCTGTGGATTCTGCGGCGCTTTTCAGTCGCTCTGCTGATCGGTGAATGATTGACAGGAAAGGGGCGTTTCTGGGTGGTAACTGAGCGTTTTCCGGGAGTGTGCTAAAAAAATGCAGGTGTGTCAGGGAAAAACGCGGGAGTGTCTGGAGAAACGGGGGAGTGGCTGGCCGAACGCAGGGCGTGTTTGTGACGTCAAACCAGGAACTAAACGGACTGAGCTGATCGCAATCTGTGAGTAGGTCTGGAGCTACTCAGAAACTGCAAAGAATTATTTATTAGCAGTTCTGCTAATCTTTCGTTCGCTATTCTGCTATGCTAAGATACACTCCCAGAGGGCGGCGGCCTAGTGTGTGCAATGCTTCTAAAAGCACCTAGCGAGCGAAATACTCGGAATGAGGGCCATTGTCCCAATAGCCTTCTGGCTTGTCCAGGTGATCTTTAGCAAACTGCAGACGGGCTGCAATGTTCTTTTTGGAGAGCAGGGGCTTTCTCCTTGCAATACTGTCATGCACACCATTGTTGTTCAGTGTCTTCCTGATTGTGGACTCATGAACATTAACATTAGCGAATGTCAGAAAGGTCTTCAGTTGCTTAGAGGTTACCTTTGGTTCCTTTGTGACCTTGCAAACTATTATACGCCTTGCTCTTGGCGTGATCTTTGTTGCTTGACCACTCCTGGGGAGGGTAATAATGGTCAGGAATTTCTTTCATTTGTACACAATCTGTTTGGTGGAGTCCAAACTCTTTAGATATTGTTTTGTAACCTTTACCAGCCTGATGAGCATCAACAACTCTTCTTCTCAGGTCCTCAGAAATCTCCTTTGTTCGGCGCATGATACACTTCCACAAACATGTGTTGTGAGCATCTGACATTGATGGATCCTTGTTCTTTTAAAAAGACAGGTTGTCCACTCACATCTGATTGGCATCCCATAGATTGACTCTCATTTCACCATCAAAATATCTGCTAAGCCTAAAGGTTCACATCCTTTTGCCACTCACAGATATGTGATATTGGATCATTTTCCTCAATAAAAAAAATAGCACGTCTAAATTTTATATCTCATTTGTTTGATTTGGTTCTCTTTATCTACTTTTAGGACTTGTGTGAAAATCTGAGGTAGTTTTAAGCCAAATTTAAGCAGAAATATAGAAAATTGTGAAGGGTTCACAAACTTTCAAGCACCACTGTGCATGCATACTGTACATACATTACACAACACAACACACACATAGGTTGCTGTACATACAAATAATACATACATACAATACATGCATTAAACAACACACACATAGGCTTCTATACATACCTACATACATACATACAATACATGCATTACACAATGTACATATAGGCTGCTGTACATACATACATACATACATACATACATACAAGACAGTGACGTGCAGTGAGGTGAATGGCTGGGGAGGCACACAAGGGGATGGGTCTGAATGCTGGGAGCCTGTCTCACCCCCTACTCACAGTAAATCTCCCCACACCACTAATCTACAGTATCCATTGAGTCTCCTAGCTGCATCCCTGTGTCTGTTCTTGTTGCTGCTGACTGAGCTCCAAATACAAGCAAACAAACAATGGTAAATGCTCGATCATTCCTGGAGATAATTATGTTTCAGGTGCTGGAAAGGGGGAGGGGTCACAGACAGACAGAGAGGGGAGGGTTTGCAAATCTCACCACTACATTTCCCTTCAGCACACTACAAAATTACCTGTAACCATACCTGAACCTATCTGGTAATAGTAATTCAGAGAATTAGTTTACACATGTTTGCAAACACATGGAATTAGACGTCAGTAATGTCTGGAATTAGGTACCACTAGATAGATACCAGATACCACTGTGACTGGAATGATGATGATCTATGCACAGTGACAGGACACTACCACAGCACCTTACAGCAGTAAGATGCAGCACAAGACACTGGACTTTTAGTCACCACAATGCATCACTGATACTGAGCACAGATATTGAGCACTGATGAGGATACTAGAACTGACACTGGGCAGCAAGAACAGCACTGGACTACTGTACTGTACTACTATATACTGGTCACCACAATGCAGCAATGATAATAATGAGCACAGATATTGAGTACTGTTCAGGATTCCAGAACTGACACAGAGCAGCAAAATACAGCAATGGACTACTGTACTGTACTACTATATACTGGTCACCACAATGCAGCACTGATACTGAGCACAGATATTGAGAACTGTTCAGGATACTAGAACTGACACTGGGCAGCGAGAACAGCACTGGACTACTGTACTGTACTACCATATACTGGTCACCACAATGCAGCAATGATAATAATGAGCACAGATATTGAGCACTTTTCAGGATACTAGAACTGACACAGAGCAGCAAAATACAGCAATGGAATACTGTACTGTACTACTGGTCACTGGACTACTGTACTGTACTACTATATACTGGTCACCACAATGCAGCAATGATAATAATGAGCACAGATATTGAGTACTGTTCAGGATTCCAGAACTGACACAGAGCAGCAAAATACAGCAATGGACTACTGTACTGTACTACTATATACTGGTCACCACAATGCAGCACTGATACTGAGCACAGATATTGAGAACTGTTCAGGATACTAGAACTGACACTGGGCAGCGAGAACAGCACTGGACTACTGTACTGTACTACCATATACTGGTCACCACAATGCAGCACTGATAATAATGAGCACAGATATTGAGCACTTTTCAGGATTCCAGAACTGACACGGAGCAGCAAAATACAGCAATGGACTACTGTACTGTACTACTATATACTGGTCATCACAGTGCAGCACTGATACTGAGCACAGATATTGAGCACTGTTCAGGATACTAGAACTGACAATGGGCAGTGAGAACAGGACTTTACCTTACAAGGGTGAGGAATTGTATGGGGAGGGTCTCTCAGACCTGGTCTCCACAGCTACTGCTGGAAAGTCAAATTTTTTGCCATATGTTTCCTCACAGCCTAAGAGAGCACCGTATTGTCAAATTCAGTCCTTTCGATCACAGAAAAACAAGAAAGTCCGAGGTGCATCCTTTCTTGCCAGAGGAAAGAAGCTGCACAACACAGCTAGTTCCCAGGAACAGAAGTCCTCCCCGGCCTCTACAAAATCCACCGCATGACGCTGGGGCTCCACAAGCGGAGCTAGGCCCGGTGGGGGCGCGTCTTCGAAATTTCAGCCACAAGTGGGTTCACTCCCAGTTGGATCCCTGGGCAATAGAGATTTTGTCTCAGGGATACAAGCTGGAATTCGAGGAGATGCCCCCTCACCGATACCTCAAATCGGCCCTGCCAGCTTCCCCCCACGAGAGGGAAATAGTGTTAACTGCAATTCACAAATTGTATCTTCAACAGGTGGTGGTCAAGGTTCCCTTCCTTCAACAAGGAAGGGGGAGGAGGAATTCCAGCTGGGCCGTTTCCTTCACTTCCTACAGTCCGGAGTGAATTTGGGCCTAAAATTGGGTTCCATTAAGGTCCAGATTTCGGCCCTATTCATTTTCTTTCAAAAAGAGTTGGCTTTTCTACCTGAAGTTCAGACGTTTGTAAAGGGAGTGCTGCATATTCAGCCCCCTTTTGTGTCTCCAGTGGCACCTGTGGATCTTAACGTGGTGTTGAGTTTCCAGAAATCCCACTGGTTTGAACCACTCAAAACGGTGGAGTTGAAATATCTCACGTGGAAGGTGGTCATGCTATTAGCCTTGGTTTCGGCTAGGCGTGTGTCAGAGTTGGTGGCTTTGTCACATAAAAGCCCCTATCTGGTTTTCCATGCGGATAGAACAGAATTGCGGACTCGTCCACAATTTCTACCGAAAGTGGTTTCATCCTTTCATATAAACCAACCTATTGTGGTGCCTGTGGCTACTACTGACTTGGAGGATTCTGAGTCACTTGATGTGGTCAGGGCTTTGAAGGTTTATGTAGCCAGAACGGCTAGGGTCAGGAAGACAGAGTCTTTGTTTATCCTGTATGCTTCCAACAAGCTTGGTGCTCCTGCTTCAAAGCAGACTATTGCTCGCTGGATCTGTAACACGATTCAGCAGGCTTATTCTGCGGCTGGATTGCAGCTGCCAAAATCAGTTAAGGCCCATTCCACTAGGAAGGTAGGCTCTTCTTGGGCGGCTGCCCGAGGGGTCTCGGCATTACAGCTTTGCCGAGCGGCTACTTGGTCAGGTTCAAACACTTTTGCAAAGTTCTACAAGTTTGATACCCTGGCCGAGGAGGACCTTGTGTTTGCTCAATCGGTGCTGCAGAGTCATCCGCACTCTCCCGCCCGTTTGGGAGCTTTGGTATAATCCCCATGGTCCTTATTAAGTCCCCAGCATCCACTAGGACGTTAGTGAAAATAAGATTTTACTTACCCGTAAATCTATTTCCCGTAGTGGATGCTGGGCGCCCGTCCCAAGTGCGGACTTCTTCTGCAATACTTGTATATAGTTATTGCTTCAATAAGGGTTAAGTTATGGTTGCATCAGGGTTGGACCTGATGCTCTGTTATTTGTCATACTGTTAACTTCTTGTTGTCACATGTTATACAGTGTGATTGGTGTGGCTGGTATGAATCTTGCCCTGGATTACCAAAATCCTTTCCTTGCACTGTCAGCTCTTCTGGGCACAGTTTCTCTAACTGAGGTCTGGAGGAGGGACATTGAGGGAGGAGCCAGTGCACACCAGAACCTAAATTCTTTCTGCGGAGCCCATCTATCCCCATGGTCCTTACGGAGTCCCCAGCATCCACTACGGACTACGAGAAATAGATTTACCGGTAAGTAAAATCTTATTTTTTTGCTGCGCGTCTCAGGCGCGCATCTGTCCCTTTGACATATATGTGAGGGAGGGCACCAATTTATTGTTTGCAGGAGGGCGCTGAACACCCTAGCACCGGCCTTGACTGCATTGGACATATACAGCAGCAGCACTGGACTTATGGCAGCATAAGACACCACCACTGGACTTATGGCAGTACAGGACACCGCCACTGTACTGATGCAGCACAACAAACAGCACCACTGCACTGGACTTATACAGCAGCACTGGACTTATGGCAGCACAGGACACACCACTGTGACTGGACTGATGCAGCACAAGACACCACCACTGGACTGATGCAGCACAAGACAGCACTGGAATGACACATAAGAGCAAGTCGCCACACCACTTTCCCGCACAGACACTGAGGAGATAAACACGTCCTCTCGCTACATTCTCCAGGACAGGAGTGAAAATGGCGGCGAAGCATGGCTCCTTATATGGAATCCAAAACCCGTGAGAATCCGACAGCGGGATGATGACGTTTTGCCTCGTTCTGGTTACTGAGTTTGGCTGGAAGTCCCGAGCTGGACTCGAATCCGCTCACTCTAGCATAAACACAGTGTCACCTGCACCAAATCCCATTACAATCTCTGTCTCAATTAGGTTCCTCTGCAGAGCAGTCACTTTAAGTCGGATTCCGTTGCATAACCTGGGTGGAGTCAAGGTCCACAGAAGCATGATTGGAACACCAACTTTCAGTGTACCGATTGTCAAGCGTCTTCTTTTTCCTTTATTGCTTCTCTCCCTGATGTCACATCGAGATCATACATACCTCAATTTCTTTCTATGTTACTAAGCTATACAATAGTGAAAACGCAATCCAAATTCATCCAGTAGTTTTTGCGTGATGCCGGAACGAACAGACAGACAAAATATCCCCAATGTTTTTTTTTCATCTCCATACTGTAGTTCAAAAACAGTCCCTAGAAGTATATTTCTCAAATAAATTTTTATGTACAGAAACAAACCCTTACAGATTTATTATATGTATAGATAACAGTAGGTAACCGACTTGTCTTAAACCAGGACACATAGCAAAAAGAGAAAAAGAAGACATGCACTCTTACCATAATAGTGCCCCTAACATAGGGGTAATTCCAAGTTGATCGCAGCAGGAATTTTGTTAGCAGTTGGGCAAAACCATGGCCCTCATTCCGAGTTGTTCGCTCGCAAGGCGATTTTAGCAGAGTTACACACGCTAAGCCGCCGCCTACTGGGAGTGAATCTTAGCTTCTTAAAATTGCGAACGATGTATTCGCAATATTGCGATTACAAACTACTTAGCAGTTTCTGAGTAGCTTCAACCTTACTCGGCATCTGCGATCAGTTCAGTGCTTGTCGTTCCTGGTTTGACGTCACAAACACACCCAGCGTTCGCCCAGACACTCCTCCGTTTCTCCAGCCACTCCCGCGTTTTTTCCGGAAACGGTAGCGTTTTTATCCACACGCCCATAAAACGCCGTGTTTCCGCCCAGTAACACCCATTTCCTGTCAATCACACTACGATCGCCGGAGCGAAGAAAAAGCCGTGAGTAAAAATACTATCTTCATAGCAAAATTACTTGGCGCAGTCGCAGTGCGAACATTGCGCATGCGTACTAAGCAGAAAAACGCTGCGATGCGAAGAAAAATACCGAGCGAACGACTCGGAATGAGGGCCCATGTGCACTGCAGGGGGGGGGCAGATATAACATGTCCAGAAAGAGTTAGATTTGGGTGGGGTAAATTCAATCTGCAATCTAAATTGCAGTGTAAAAATAAAGCAGCCAGTATTTACCCTGCACAGAAACAAAATAACCCACCCAAATCTAACTCTCTCTGCAAATGTTATATCTGCCCCCCCTGCAGTGCACATGCTTTTGCCCAACTGCTAAAAAAATTCCGGCTGCGATCAACTTGGAATTACCCCCATAGAGTCTCCTTTTTCTCTTTATGCTATTGGACCTTTGTTCTGATTCTAGGGACCAACACAAACTACCATACTGTGTCACCATTGTGTATAAAAAAAAGTATATTTAACAAGTTTGTTCCAAGAATTATTTAATTGTTACTTCAGATATCCTGAGTTTGCCACCAAGGGCAACATAGGGTATAGGAAAAGTATGTTGTGCAGAATTATTTGTTTATTTATTATTTATTTATTTAATGACAGTTTCTTATATAGCGCAGCATATTCCGCTGCACTTTACAATTATAACTACAGTAATAGAACAAACGGGTCAAAAACAGATAGACATGGAGGTAGGAGGGCCCTGCTCAAAGGCAAACGCAGAGGGGGTTTCTGGTTGCCTGGAAACCCCCCTCCATTTGGCATATGGCTCAAATTATGGCAACAGTAGCAATGGTATATAATATGATTAGATTACTAGTGCTGCAGAAACATCATGCAGTGTAAGGGACCGATCAGAGTTGCTGCGCAAGCCCAGTGGTAGCAGCTTCTTCTACTGAGTTTGTAGTGTGAGTGAATCTGACTCCTCAATCAGTGCACTGGACCAGAGAGTAGCTACCAGGAAGAAGAGACAGGAGCCTTACCATGAGGTGGGAGAATGTGAGCTTAGAAAGTGCAGTACTGGTTCTATTATGTTTGTGTAATTATTTATTACGGGATGTTTAATCTTTTCCTGACCACTTATTTTATATTATTTAAATATTTGATACATCCTATACTATAGACCATCTACAGTATTAAATATTAATACTACTGTATTCCATACAATATCCAGTGTATAAAAAGACCATTAATATTCAGGGTTATTATTAGGTTCTTCTAACACTCCCACACTTGCTCTAATGTTCCACAGAGTGGGAGATTGCGGACTGCATTTGGAAACCCCCCTCGAGAAATCCTGCGTTTGCCACTGCTGCTCACAAGCTTACAATCTATAGGGAAATAGGCATTGATACACAAGGATAGATGCTACTTATTACATAATGGTCCACCAGATTGCTAGGTTCTTAATGAGCTGTATCATATGATCACCCAGCAATGTTGGCCAAGGGTCAGGAGGGTGTGAGAGCAAAGAAAGACAAAATGTGTGAGGTTATGTGTTCTGTACAGCAAGGATGTAATTAGATAGGGAAGCATTGAAGGTCATTTGGATGGGTCTGGAATTTGATAGGCTTGTCTGAAGAGTTGAGTTTTCAGGGAACGTTTAAAGATTTGGAGACTAGAGGTGAGTCTTGTTGTGCGTGGGAGGGCATTCCACAGATTGGGTGAAGCCTGGATAAAGTCCTGTAACTTTGAGTGAAAACAAGTAATATGTGTGGATAAGAGTCGCAGATCTTATGCAGAGCCAAGAGGTCGGGTAGGGAGATATTTTGGGATGAGTGAAGAGATGTATGTTGGTGCAGTTTGGTTAATAGCCTTGTATGTAAGTAAAAGTATTTTATATTTAATATGGTAGAATACCGGTAACCAATGGAGGGACTGACAGAGCAGATCTGAAGATGATGAACATCTAGCGAGGAAGATTAGCTTCGCAGCTGCATTCAGAATGGATTGTAGTGGTGAGAGCCTATGTTTGGGAAGACCAGTCAAGAGACTACTACAATAATCAATGCAGGAGATAATGAGAGTATGGATTAGAGTTTTTGCTGTGTCTTATGTAAGATATGGTTGTATTTTGGATATGTTTCTTAGATGTATGTAACATGATTTTGAGACAGATTAAATGTGGGGAACAAAGGACAGTTCAGAATCAAAAATGAAACCTAGGCAGCGAGCTTATGGAGTAGGGATGATTGCTGATTTATCAACAGTGATAGAGATATCAGGATGGTAACTACTATTGGCCGGTGGAAATATAATTAATTCTGTTTTGGAAATATTAAGTTTGAGGTGGTGAGATATCATCCAAGATGAAATGGCAGAAAGCCATTCAGTGACACAGGCCAATACAGATGGTGACACATCTGGGGAGGATAGGTAGATTTGAGTATCATCTGCATATAGATGATACTGAAATCCAAAAAATCTTATTAGTTTGCCAAGAGATGTGGTATAGATAGAGAAAAGCAGAGAGCCCAGTGGTACTCCAACTGAGAGAGGTAGCATAGAGGAGGTAGAATCAGAGAAACGAACACTGAAGGACCGATTAGATAAGTAGGATGAGAACAAAGAGAGGGATGTGTCGCGAAGACCTAGTGATTGTAATGTTTGTATGAGAAGAGAGTGGTCAACAGTGTCAAAAGCAGCAAAGAGACCAAGGAGAATAAGTAGTGAGTAATGGCCTTTAGAATCCATCCCTTTTCTTTGTTTTACATATGCCAGGTCCCCTCAGCTTGCACTGTCCCACTTCTGCCACTATCATTATCACTGGTTCCAGTTCAATGGTCCTCCTATCTGAGTAGTCTGTCCCATCTCTACTTTGGAAACAACTCGGGAGTGGGCCAGTGCCACTTTCCACCACGTATGTCCAAAATGGGACACACCACCGTCGATTATTATATAGATAAAAAAATGTATAAAATAATGCAGTTTTTAAACCTTTTATTCCTTTTTTCTATATTTAAAACTGTTTATTTATTTTATTTATTTTTATTCACTGTTAGGAATTGATAGTCCAAACCTGGGCTTCAGTTGCACTGTGAATCAGTTAGCTAAGTCATTTCGCCTGAGTGTGCAAGGCAAAGGGGTAAGGTAACTCATATCACTCTGGGCTATTATCGCTAAGGCAGTTGTGTATCGCTTCAACAATATTAATTTTACGTGGAATCAGGGTCACTGCTATACTTGTAATGGCTTTGTTTGTTGGCTCAGAACACAGTGTTGTTTTCCACAAATTTGGTTTTATTGCAGCGGACAACACTTCACAAAAAATCCAGTAGGCCGTTAGACCGAGCACTTACCGGCAGGCTAGACGAGCAGGGGCATAGCCAGTACTCTGTGGGCCCCATAAAATATTTTGAAGGTGCCCCTGTCCCAATACTTCTAGAGAGACACCCCTTCACGGCAGTTGTTAGTTGTATGCCCTACAATAGAGTCCTAGTTTATTTTCTGTAGTTTACATTACAGTTTGTCACATTGTATGTCTGCCAGGACACATTATGCAACACAGTATCCCCAATTCACATTTTTTTTTTTTAATATTTTTATTAAGGATTTTCCACATACAGAAAGGAAAAAAAAAAAAAAAAAAACAATATACAATAAAACCATAAAACCATAATCCTAAGTATCATATCATAGTCGATATTATCTCTCCCCATAGTCTCACTAAGGGATAAAAAGACATAATAAATTGAAACGATACAGGGATAACAGTATAAACATAAAAAGAAAAAATTAAAACAGACACAAGACAAATACAAAGGAGGGAGGTAAGGAAAGAGGGGAATGGGAGAGAAAGTATATATATATTATTTATCTTATATTTCGACACAGTATCTAAATTCCAAGACCAACAACTTAAAATAGCTGACTCTCAATAAACACCCAATACCAAGTTCACGTAATATGAAATACCATACGCTCCTCAAAATTAAAATTTTCAAAAGATTTATATATATGTAATCGGGTCTCTTTTTCCAAAGTATTAATAAATGGAGCCCATTTACAATAGAATTTGTGAGCCCCTGATAGTAAATCTACCTCTGTGTACTTTCGCTCATAATATAATATTTGAAGTAATTTTTGTTTAACTTCCATTAGGCTAGGTACCGATTTCTTGATCCAATGACATAAAATACATTTTTTGCATACTGCTAGGATTGTGATCAACAATGGTAAAGTGTGTTTTTTCCCCCCTGTTATAGTCCAGTTTTTAAAACTGAACCCTAAACAAGCCATAGGATCAGGTTGTAAAGCGAGACCAAACATTATATTAATAAAACTTAACATTTTGCACCAAAATTTGCGTAATTTAAAACAATCCCATATACAATGGTAAAAATCAGCAACTACAGTTCCGCATTTTATACAATACCCCATCTCATCTTTAACCATATACCGTCTTTGATATGGAGTTATATATGCTCTATGTAAAGTGCGTATATGAACTTCTTGTAAGTACGCTGATTGTAACACCTTAAGTGAATAAGAATACAATTCAGTTAAATCATGAATCTCAGTTAACATTGGAATATCTTTAGACCATTTCTGTAACAATATCTGCCATTGTACATGTTCTGTAGAATTGACTATAACATTGTATAGATATTTCACTCTATAATCCTTCTCACGAAGAAAAAATAACAATGTATCAATAGAGTTAACCTGAGCGATAGTAAATTTTTTGGTCTGAATAGGGGGTTTAGGTGCATTAATAGAAAATAAAAAGTGCCGCATTTGAAAATACATAAATCTCTGTGAACTTGGTATTGCATATCTAAGACATAACTCTTGAAAGGTATATAAGGAGCCTCCTGGATCAAAAACTTTACATGATAAATCCAACCCCTTTGCCCTCCAAATACCAAACATCGAATTAGAGAGCGATGGGGGGAATGATGGATTCCCCCATAAAGGAATAAAAGGAGTAACAAAGGGATTGGATTTACATCTTTTATTTAATTCCAGCCATGCTTTATATGTATCTGTAAACAAAATATGATTCCGAATATTTAGTGGGATAGAAAGCCATTTAGTTTGTAAAAGAGCACTTGGGGAGTAGGGGGAAAAAATAGCTAAATCTAAAGATAAATCTATGTATTGGTCCTTATTAAGTATCCAAGCACTTATGTACCGGAAAAAAACTGCTTGAGAGTATGTTTCCAAATCAGGATATCCCAGACCACCTGCAGTTTTAGGAGTAACTAATTTAACCCTTGATATTCTTGGGCGCTTATTTTGCCATACAAATTTAGAAAATAATGCATCCAATCTCTTAATATCTGCTTTAAGTATAGCAACTGGTAATTGTTGCATGCAATAAAATATTTTTGGAAAAATAATAGATCGTATTATTGCTAAGCGTCCCAATAAAGAGAGAGGTAGATCTCTCCATGACTCAAGTTTTGTAGCAATTTTGGTGATTATAGTAGAAAAATTTATCGAGTATATTTTGGATAGGTCTGAACATATATGGACCCCCAAATATTTAAATCTCGATGGAGCTATAGAAAATGGCATTTGTATGGACCTCAAAAGATCTGGGCTGGAGTTTCCTAGCAATAAAACCTCCGATTTGGATCTATTAATTTTATATCCGGAAACCACCCCAAAAGAGTCAAGTAGATGTAACAGAGAGGGCATAGAGTAAGTAGGGTTAGAAAGAAATAGAAGGGTATCATCTGCAAATAATCCTATCTTTAACTCCTCCCCTCCAATCTTAATCCCATGAATCAAGGGGGAAGCACGTATAGCCACAGCAAGAGGTTCTATGGCAATGGCGAAAAGAAGAGGGGACAAGGGGCACCCTTGACGTGTCCCCCTCTCTAGTTTAAAAGCAGATGAAAGAAGTCCATTGCATGCTAATTGTGACTGTGGAGAAGAATATAAGGTACGTAAAATATTAATAAAATGGGTAGGAAAGCCAAATTTCTCTAGGGTACGAAATAAATGGGGCCATAAAACTAAATCAAACGCTTTTTCAGCGTCCAACGTTACTATCATATGAGGGGCTACCTGCTCAGTATGGTTAGATGTTACCTGGGATATAGCTGCGAGAACCCTCCGTACATTCACCACCGAATGCCGCCCTGTTATAAAGCCAGTTTGATCTTTATGTATCAAAACCGGAAGAATAGGCTTCAATCTTTCCGCTAAGATTTTTGTAAAAATTTTGTAATCAGTATTAAGAAGTGAAATTGGTCTATAAGACCCCGGAAGATTAAGATCACGTCCTTCTTTCGGTAAGACTTTAATGACGGCATCCGAGAAGTGAGCAGGGAGAGTTCCCTCAGCTATAATTGAATTAAAACATGCTGCCAAAGGGTCAGCAATTTGGGTAGATAACAAACGAAAGAATTCATTAGAAAACCCATCAGGGCCTGGCGATTTAAATAGTTTCAACTGCTTAATAACCCCAACAACCTCCAACGGAGTCACAGGGGCCATCAAAACAGGTAAAAAGGATGCTGGGAGTTGTGGCAATGGAAGTAAATCCCAAAAGGTAGAAGAAGAAGATGGAAAGGATATAGGAGTAGGAGGGGTGGTTTCCAGATTACCAGAAACAACGGAAGCATTTACTGAGTGTGTAGGCACAGAATAAAGCTCCTCATAAAATGTTTTCATTACTTCAATTATATGAGTCGGAGTCTGTAAAAGTTCCATCTGACTTCAATAAGGGCCTGATCACTTTACGCTTCCTAGATCCATGTAATAAATTTGTAAGGAGTCTACCATTTTTATTACCAAATTTATAATATTTTGAGTTTACGTTAAAATAATATTTATCACCACTGGTCTGTAAAAGCTCTGAGAAGTGAGTCTTAGCTGTGTTATAACGTATTTTGTTTTCCAAAGAGGGGGCCTGTTTAAATAGTTGGAAAGCATTAGAAAGCTTACCTTGTAGATCTAAGTAGGAAGCATTTCGCAATTTATTAATTCGAGAAGAGTATTCTATCAATTCACCACGTAACACGGCCTTGGCCGCCATCCAAAAATTGGAGGGATTGGCTGTAGCACAGCCAGAATTATGCGTCTGGTATTTTCCCCACATCTTTTCTAACAAGACCTTAAAGCCTTTCGCTTTCGCTAGATGTAGTGGAAATTTCCACAAAGGTTTAGTTTCCACATATCTCTTAAGATCTAAATTAATCCATATCATACCATGGTCTGATAGTATAGGGGGTTCAATATTTACGGTAGAGATTTTAGTAAATAAAGGTTCTGCAAGAAAAACATAGTCTATTCTAGAACAGGTGTTATGAGTCATGGAAAAGCATGTAAACTCTCTCTCGACCGGGTAAACTGCTCGCCAAGTATCTACCAGATTGAGGGATTTAACAAAAAATGGGACCCCTATTTTTGGAAGGGTAATCGGGTGTTTCGGAGCAGGGGAACGGTCAAGAAAAGAGGATGAAATTAAATTAAAATCACCGCAAACTATTAATGAAGCAGGATCATATGTATGGAGTTTAGCTAATAATGAAGTAAAAAAGGGTTTCTTATATTGATTAGGGGCATACACATTACATATATTAAATATAAATCCCTGTATATCCACTGTAAGCACCACAAATCTACCATCTGGATCAGGGAAAACAGATATAACATGACTGTTTAATGACTTTTTCCCTAAAATAATTACTCCTCGTGATTTATTATTGTATGAGGCTACAGCTAATAAATCCCAACCCAGCATTTTTAACTTATTCGCTTCCAAAGCTTTTAAGTGAGTCTCCTGCAAACATATCAATTCTATCGATAACTTATTAAGGTATACAAGTAGTCTACGTCTCTTCGCGGGTGTATGTATGCCTCTAATATTAAGTGAACCTATTCTGAGAGGCATTATCACATACAAGTCTCTTAATCATCTGATACTGTTCGTATCCATAACAAGGGGATAAGGGAGGGTGGAAAACACATAAGGGAAAAACAAACACAAAATGGACATACATATATAACCAATTATCTGAGCAGTATTAATTTAACCAACTGGACTTCCAGCAACTGACTGCTATTTGTGACACAAAGATCCCAAATAGCAGACCTAGTAACGTACTTATTAGCAAAAATTAAAAAAAAAAAAAATGGCACAGCTCCGCTCCTCGGTTATACTGTGATTAACTGAAAATATTTCAACACCTACGAAATATATTATAAATGAAGATGTAAGCAATATCTAGGTTTAATGACTTCTTTAAGGCTTAAAAACTTCTTAACGTGCCCCAGAAATGCAGTAAGACATATAGCACCCCTTAGGCATAGAGTATACCCCATATATACTTATTTAAACTCAAATATATATACACGGCAGTCCCGGCTCTCACTCATCTACAACATCAGCAATGTCACCGTGTTCCTTTGCAGAGGCCTCCTCTTTAAGGAACGCTGCAGCATCTTCAGGATTTGTAAACTCGGAGTACGATGTACCAGAAAAAATGCGGAGACGTGCAGGAAAAAACATAATAAATTTTCTATTTGCTCGTACTAAGGTGGTACAAATTTCCGAGAAAGAACGTCGCAGTCTTGAGAGTTCAACTGAAAAATCTTGATATATACGGATGTTATGTCCTTCCCACTGAATCGGATATAATTTGCGAGATGCTTTCCAAATAATTTGCTTATGCAAAAAATTTAAGGTTTTAAAAACCACCACTCTTGGTTTCTGCGCAGTGGTTTTCGAAATATCTCCCACTCTATGGACTCTCTCTATGGAGATATCAGCACATGCTGCTTCCACATGCAACAACTTAGGGAGAATAATGCGTACAAAATGATCCAATTGGTTTCCTTTAAGTGACTCAGGAAGGCCTGTGATTCTCAAATTCTTCCGTCTGGCCCTGTTTTCAAAACTGTCTAGCTTTTCTGCCAAACGCTTATTATCTATTTCTAGAGCCCGTACAGATTTTTGTAAGATACTGACATCGTCCATAGTGTCACTTACATGTCTTTCTACATCAGTAACACGCCCAGATAGAATTTGCAATTGTGAGGTAATGTCAGAAACTGCCTTTTGCAATAGAGGCGCCATAGTGGAGTGGATTGCCAAAACCATATCCTCATAAGAGGAAGAGAGAGTACCTGAGCTGCCCGGGACCGGAGCAGGGTCCAACATAGGTTCCGCTATGAGTTTCTTCTGTACTGGCGTCCCCGGAGCATTATCGCCGTCCGGCGCCATGTTATGGTCTCCCCGGCGCTTCTCTTGTCGCGGCGGCTGAGGCGGCGGAGGTACTCCTGTGACGGAGGGCATACTCAAAAACTTGTCCATCGTTCCCTCTATCCTCCGTGGGGAACGGGAACGGTGTCTGCCTCTGACAAACAGGGTTACTGCAGCGTCGAGTGAGTTGGGGAGCGGAGCTGTCGGAAGAGGCTGCTCACTCTCCCATTGCCGGAACCGGAAGTCCATCCCCAATTCACATTATGACATACAGCATCTTCAGTTCATAATATTCCACATTACAGTGCCCCAAGTTCATATATTGCCAAACTATAGTATCTCCCCTTCATATTGTCCCACATTACAGTTCCCCACTTCGCTGGGTGGACCAATTGCATAATAATATTAAGGTAAATCTCATTACTTTTTGCACATTTTGGGTACATTAATGAAGACATGCAGCTGTTTTCAGTTGCCTCTGGATCTTCTGGGTTTGGCCCTAACCTAAATGACTATTGGTGTGCCACTTTCTTCCTGCAACCCCTTCTGTATGTATGCTACAGTATAGCTCTACTGACTCTTCATCAGTCAGCATGTGGTTTCACCACAGATTGTACCTGAACTGCATCTCTGTTCAATGCATTCACTGTTACCTGCTTTGTAGCATGTACTTCCGCTCCACTGTATGCTATGTCTGTGTGCTATAACACCGGTGTAGTGCATCCTCCGTGGGAAGGATGTACTTCACATTAATTTATCCATACAGGGTATATCTTACTATTACACAGATTTCAGTTTTCCCATGTATGCCTTGTATCTTTGTGTAGCTTATCTACCACAGTGTAACCTTCTTAGAGTGCCCAACATGGCTGCCTCACCTGGTACACTCAAAATGTATGCACCTGACGTTTATGGGGGACCCAACTGTGAGCATTAGGACACTGCAACTACACATTTTATGTCTTCTCTTCTAGGCATAACCTATTACACACAAGGTAATCCTCTGTAGTTCACCCATCATGGCTGCCTCACCTGGATCCTTTAGTGGGTGGAGTGGGTTGAGTGTATAACCCATGGAAGTTAATACCCAAAATTTCTGCACCAACTCTGCAATATGCTTATTGTGCTCTCTAGGATTCTGTTGTTTTAAATATTTCTGTGTGGTTTTTCTATTTTCTGTCATACCATATCCTTGTACAATGTACCATGTTTCTGATGTTTGTAAAGCGACTTTGAGTCGTATGGGAGAAAAGCACTACATAAATAAAATTATTATTATGACTCTAGCATAGTTATAACCTTGTGGTTGTCCATGTCATAGACAGATATATAATACCACAAGGGTCCGTACTCGGGCCACTACTGTTCAACATATTTATCAATGACCTGGAAATAGGCCTGGAATGTACAGTGTCAATCTTTGCAGATGATACTAAGCTGTGTAAGGTAATTCATTCGGAAATAGATGTGGAGTCTCTACAGAATGACTTATCTAAACTTGAAATCTGGACGTCTAAATGGAAAATGGGATTCAATATAGAAAAATGCAAGGTTATGCATTTTGGGACTTAAAACAAACTTGCAGCCTACATATTAAATGGGGAAAATCTAGGGGTAATAGTATTGGAAAAAGATTTTGGGGTACTCATTTATAATAAGCTTAATAACAGTATACAATGTCAAAGTGCAGCAAAGAAGGCAAGTAAGGTGCGAGCGTGCATAAAATGGAGAATTGAGACAAGGGACGAAAGTGTAATCCTGCCACTGTACAAATCATTGGTACGTCCGCACCTGGAATATTGTGTTCAATTTTGGGCACCACATTATAAAAAAGATATCTGTGAACTCGAAAAGGGTTCAAAGGCGTGCTACTAAATTGATTAAAGGACTAGAGGGACTGGAGTACGAGGAAAGGCTTACTAGGTTGAATTTGTATACACTAGAAAAGAGGCGTCTAAGAGGAGACATTACATGTTGAGTATCCCATATCCAAAATGCTTGGGACCAGAAGTATTTTGGATATTGGATTTTTCCATATTTTGGAATAATTGCATACCATAATGAGATATCATGGGATGGGACCCAAGTCTAAGCACAGAATGCATTTATGTTTCATATACACCTTATACACACAGCCTGAAGGTCATTTTAGCCAATATTTTTAATAACTGTGTGCATTAAACAAAGTTTGTGTACATTCACACAATTCATTTACGTTTCATATACACCTTATACACACAGCCTGAAGGTCATTTAATACCATATTTTTAATAACTTTGTGAATTAAACAAAGTTTGTGTACATTGAGCCATCAGAAAACAAAGGTTTCACTATCTCACTCTCACTCAAAAAATTCTGTATTTCGGAATATTCCGTATTTTGGAATATTTGGATATGGGATACTCAACCTGTATTAATATCTTCAAATATATAAAGGGAAATTACAAAGAGTTATCAGAGGAATTGTTTATTAAGGAGAGAAAATTCCATACGCAACGTAGGAAAGGGTTCTTCACTGTTAGGGCAATAAGGATCTGGAATTCCCTGCCAGAGAAGGTGGTAATGGTGGACTCTATACATGCATTTAAAAATGGAATAGATAAATTTCTGACTGCAAAAGATATCCAAGGTTATAGCATTTAAAACACTGACATTGTTAATCTGGGAGGAACATGATTTACAGTTGATAACTAGACATAAAACATTATTTCAATTGGGATATTATAATGAACTCGGCCTAAGACAGAATACAGGTTGAACCCAATGGGCATTTTGCCTCTTTTCAACCACATTAACTATACTATTAACTATACTATACTATACTATACTATACTATACTATCGCATGTGATTTACTTGCGTGCTACAGTAGGTTAGTGTTGCATTGTTAGTTTGGTAAATTTGTTTTCATACTAGACATGTCCATGGGGTTAGCAATTCTATAGCAGATGCTCTCTCTAGATTTAACTGGGTTAATTTTAGTGAGTTGGAATTTCAAGTTGCCTTGCGTTGATAGGTGATACATGTGTTACTTATGATGAGGCTGAACTGGAGGAACTAACAAGGTGTTCGGTGATTCCAGGGAGCCTGCATTTCTATGACACTGCTTGGTTTGAATGGGAGCAATATTGCCACTCTCCTAAGAACACAAATAAAAGTAGGCATTATTTGATTAAATCTTATATCTGGTCCTGTTTTGTTGCATGCCAGTCTTTGTCCATGATGAGAAAGTGGCTTGCAGGCATTGCTTTCTTCTTGAATTTGTTTGGTCGGCCTGACCTGATGGAGAGTTTTGTGGTTTTGAGGGCTCTTAAAGCTTGGGCAGGATCTAAACCAGTTTTAGAAGACAGGTAAATGTCTTATTGATGCAAATTTGTTGCCACACATATTAACGGCGGCCAGGGGCATAGCCAGAACTTTGTGGGCCCCATAGTGATATATTGTAGGGGGCCCTGTCCTAATGATTCTAGAGAGACATCTATCGGCAGCAGTTAATAATTGTATGCCTCATAAAAGTGCCCTAGTTGTTGTTGTCAGTTTTTTCATGTTAAAGCAAAGCTAATGTTTTTTTCCTTCGTGATTTTTTACAGGAGTGTTTAATGATAGACCAGTTTAGATTATTGTCAACTCTTTTGTTTATTGGGTTGAACAATCATCTGCAGTCATGTCAGATGGTTAATTTTCAGGGCATGTTGTATAATGAGTTAAAAAGTGTGTTTGTTGGTAACCATTCAGAGTTTTGGTTGGCCTAAAAGTTTGGTGGTACATCTAAGTTGAAATGATTTATGCCAGCATACTTCCTTAGATCTTAGATGGTCAAATGTACATGATTTTGAATGCTTATACCGCATCTGGCTTTTTAAAAAATTGGTTTGGTCATTATACAGTCAAATGTGGTGTTCCTATAAACCTGGTGTAGTGGTGGAAGCAGCGGCGCTGAGAGGCAGGGGTTGCGGATACAAATTAACCAGGCTGCTATAGGGGCCTTGGTCTGCTAACCACCCCGAGGATACCTGTACTGTGGTTGGCCACCGCCGGGGGCCTCTTCCCGGTGATATCTTTGCTCTCTAGTTGTCAGCTTCATCTTCCCAAATATCACTGGGAGATAGTGCTGGTCGGGGAGGAGGGACCTGCATTCTGATCAAGTAAGGTAGTAAGCAGATGCCCTCCCCTCTACCACCCCTATGTTAAAATGGTGCCCCCCATGTTAAAAATGCACCCTCCTTGTGGAGCATGTGGGCCAGCTTTGCAGACCCACAATTATTTAATTATTCTCATATTTTTATACTAAAGTGCATAGTCACGCCCACTTAATAAGCCATGTCCCCAGGCCTTTACCGGGGCCCGGTGTGGCTCTCAATGTCCCTGGGTGGAAGAGGCATGACAGAAAGTTAATTCTGCAGTGGCTCATTTCTTGCTGTCAATTGGCAGTGTGCTGATTTTGCACAATAATAAGATTCAAGGAGCCACATTTGTTTAGGCCTGATGATGTGTTTGACAGCTGAGGGTTTGATATGATTTGTGGGGGATCCATTCACAGGCGTTTTGGAGCTGATTTAGGTCTAAAGTATAAAGGTGGTGCTGCAGCTCAGTTGCCTTTCCTGGGTGGAAAGAACAGAAGATTTCGTTAAATAATTAATTAATTAATTAATTAATTAATTATGTGTTTCAGAGGGAGCACTCACCTTTATTTGATTAGGCCAATGGTTCCTGTTGGGAAATGACACAGCCCATCCTGGGCATATACTTCAGGAAAGTTGAACACCAACAATTGATTTGCATGCATGTTTTGTTTGTAATGTTATCCATTCTTTTTGTGTCCTCCACCATACAAACTTTAATTACAGGTATAAAGATTCATGTAGATTTCATTGGATTATACCAAACTCTTTGTGGTCTAGTGTCTTTATTTTCAGATAAGTACATATCTTCAAGGTTAAACTATGGTTATCAACTTTGTGAATTTAGGATAGTGCAAGGCATAATATTGTGCCTAAACTGGGTTAAACCCCAAGGAAAAGATGAGCAGAAGATTTATGGCTAACTCCCTTCCTCCTGGATTATTTGCAATTTATTTGAATATACAGGTAGTTGAATGGTTCTTTACTTTTAGATAAGTCTTGAAGGTAAACTGTGGATATTAACTGTAAGGGAGTTTAAATGCGTCTGACTCTGTCATTAGGAGTATCTGTTATGACTGATTGATCATTGCTTTCTTTTACTTTGTTTAAGAGTATCTCTCTTAAGAGACACTCAACTCAGGGATCATTCAGGAATCAGATTTTGTTTTTACTAATTTGTATTGCTTTTTTTTCTTGTTGTCCTTGTTTTTCTCTTTCTTTTCTCATATCTCTGCCTTTTTCCTCCCCAACACATATATATATATATATACAGTATATATATATATATATATATATTATTTTTTATTTTTTTAAGCTCAATACAGAACAATGTGGAGATACAGGAGGCATATCAGTCGAATACAGTAATACAGAATGAATAACACAGTATACCATGAAAAGACCAAAAGTAACCGGTTGTGAACATAGAGTTTTTAAACTTTTATAAAACAGTGTAACAACAAACATGGACATAATTATGTGACCATTACACGAGCTCCCCCTTCCCCCCTACCACAAAAGGGTACATGGTGAAAGAATACTCCAATTGTTTCCACTTATAGTTTGGCAAAATTACAAACACAAGAGGGGCGTGGCCTTGAAGGCAAGCAGGGAAGACATGCCTGAGGAGAGCTCCTGCATAACACCCTTTAAATATAATTTATCTGTCCCTGTTCCAGCCTATATTTGCCTCTCCCTGCTCCCTGTATCCCGCACTTACCTCGCCTGTTCCTGGTGTGCAGAGTGCCTGAGCCAGAGGGGGCCTCCTGCCTCCTTGCGGGTTGGGGCCTGCACACCCTCCAGAAGCTGGGGGCTCAATTCCCGTTGCGCCCCGTACCTGGCGATCCCCGCCATGGAGACCGAAGATGTGACTGACCTACCGGGCGCCCGACCTCCTATTGTCTGCGGCTCCCTCCACCCCTGGGCTGATCCGTCTCTCCCTCCTGCCTGTGCCTTGTGGAGTGGACGAGCGGGCTCCATACCTGGTGTCCGCCTCAAGGCCTGCTTCCGCCTGCTGAGCCAGGAGCTGAGGTGACGGCGGTGGCTGCCGCGCGCTCCTGGCGGCCTGGGTCCGGACCGGAAGTCCCCGCAGCCAAGCGGGGTGAGCTCCCCCCTGCAACATCAGACCGGCGCCTCCTATCTGTCAGCTCCGGGCGCCCGGGGAGCCCGGTCAGAGGTACTCACAGGGTGCTGGGCCCAGGATTCTTTGCCCTCCCTTGACGCCGGTGGCCATTTTGGTTGAGGGAAAACCGGAGCTCCTGCTTCCCCAGGCAGTTGGGGTTATTGGGGGGTTCCCTGGCTACTGGCTGGTCCATGGCAGGGGCCTTCCACATGTTAGGCACTGCCCCCTGTAACCTAGGATCTTTGGGGGGGAAAAAGTGACGTGGGGACAAAAAAGGGATTTCCACCCCTCATAGCTTATATATCCCTATCCCCATCCTAGCTGGATCCCTCCTATACTTTCACCCCTGCTGGGGTCCTGTATGCACTGCGCCATAGTGTGGGATTTCAGAGGGCCCCCCCCATGCCCCACATGCTGGGAGTATTTCTGTCTCTATTATACACCTTCAGAGCCCCGGATCTGTCACACCATCTATGATAACTGACACTGGAGCTCCACCTGCTGGCGGCTTTTCTCGCTGGGCTTACTTTGCCTGAGTGAAGCTTGCTTCCCTTAACATGTGATCCTTTGGAACATGCCCTGAGTCTTGGGACTTCCTTTTACCGATATCTATGTTTGAATAACTACAGGACTGTCTCCCTGCTACCTAGATTTACCTAGCTACTGATTGCAGTGACTTTTCTCAGGTGTTCTGTCTCTGGGTTCCACCATGCCTAGAAATAGCAAAAAACAATGTGGAGCGGACCTGACCCAAAGCATTAAAAAAATTGCCTACTCCCATGCTACCTCTCCAGGACCAGAAACCCACTCGCACCCTGATGTCTCTGACTCGGAGGACTCAGACCACTCCCCGCTGACCCAGAAAGATCTACAGCTGCTCTTCCGTGAGATACAGGAGACGAGGAAATCCATCCAAGCGGTGCAGGCGGAGGTGCACACGGCAATAGCCTCTCTCAAAACAGATGTTGCCGAACTTGGGGACAGAACGGACCACCTGGAGACTAGAGTGGATGCAGTGATCACTACCCAACAGGGCATGAGTGATGATATTCATGGTCTAAAGAAGGAGATCCAGCACATCCTGGAACATCAAGAAGACCAAGATAACAGGGTGCGACCTAATAATCTGCGCATTAGAGGCGTCCCCGGGGACGTTGATATGACGTCCCCGCATGATTACCTCAAAAAACTGTTTGTGCATTTATCGCCATCGACTCCAGAGGACCAGCTCTTGTTAGATAGAGCCCATAGGGTTCTACGCCCTCGATCACAGGACTCTGCTCTACCTAGGGATGTCATCCTGAGATGCCACTACTATACTACTAAGGAAGCCATCCTTAGGGAAACTAGGAAGATCTCTGACATACTATTCCTGGGTCACTCGCTCCAAATTTTCCAAGACATTGCTCCCGCTCCTCTGACCAATAGAAAAGATTTCAGGCCTGTAACCTCGGTGCTTCGGGACAATTGCATTCGCTACAGGTGGGGTTTCCCCTTTCGCATTTTGGTGTGGCATCACAACTGCCTCCACTCGGCTAGGGACCTGGCCGAAGCGCAAGGACTTTTGCACACCTTGGGCCTCTCCCCTCCACCGGCCTCATCTGTTTCCCAGCAGCGGGCACATGTAGCCTCGCCTATGGAGTCGACTGCCACCCCTCGACGATCCTTGAACCGGGACTGGACGAAAGTGCCCTCTGCGTGGAAATCTGCTACTGCTGGCCCTGCCACCTGATGTCATACATGTCCTAATAACCATTTCATTCTGTGGTTTCGTATTTTTTTTATGCATATGTTGTGATGGGCTAATTTCTTTATTTAGTTTCTTTATTTTCCAGCCTTAACTTTTAGATCCGCCCTGCTCCACGCCTTCTGTGTGCGTGCAAGAGCAAAAGCCCTTTTCTCTTGTGTTAGATCATTTTAGGTATTTATCATGTCTCGTCCCCCCTTACGGGGGTGGTATCCCCCCCTGTGTCGGAACTGACGCCCTTTGCTTAAATGTAGATTAGCACTGTTGCCTACCCCAGACTTGACTTGTTTTAGCCCTGGATAGTCTCGTTTTCGTTATTAGTTGCCTTAAATAGTAGTTGGTTCTGGGACGCTAAGTCACATTTTTTCCCCCTTTTACCACTGGTCCCTAGACTCGGGACACATGTTGTTGAGTGTCTGTTGTGCCTGATGCGCCTGGCCTGGCTGGGCTGCATCCCCCCTACTGGGTCTTATACCCGAGTCCGGTTGTTGTCACTTAGTGACTCTTCTCTGTCATTTCCTGACCGGCATGTTAGACCAGATGTTGTTTCTTCTGGTCCCCAACGTTCCCCTCTTCCCTACCTTCCCCGAACTCTATCTGTCTTGTTCTCTTTTCTTTTTTCTTTCACTCAGCCATTCACTGATGTATGCCGATTGCCATGCTTGTTTTTAATGTTTCTAATGTTTTCTGTTTGGTCTAGTGCAGTGATACAATGTCCGTAGGGAGGAGACGTGGCATTCCAGAGAGTTGATTGTCATGGCCCTTAGGATATTTTCCCACAATGTTAAAGGTTTGAACAGCCTCACCAAACGCACCAAGCTCTTTCTTTCTCTTAAACAGGCCAGAGGTGATTTGGTCTTCTTGCAGGAACCCCACTTTAAAAAGTCCCTCCACCCTGACTTAAAATCTAAATTCTTTCCACATACATTCCATGCTTGTGATGCGACACACAAAAAAAGTGGGGTTTCCATCTTGCTCGCTGCTCACCTCACGTTTGAGTTATTGGACAGTCATGCAGATAAATCTGGTAGATGGCTAATCCTTTGATAAAGCTGCCAAACGCCAGCGAAACGCGTAAGGGAACCAGCCCTGACCCAGACACCCTAAAGCCACCTTCAGGATACCATTGCAGATATTACCATCTTGGACATTTTCAATCTATGGACGTGGAAAATTAATAGAGGGAAAACCACCAAATACATCTGCGTCGGATCGGAGACAGCCTCTGGACCCTCGCTAGGTGGGATACCCGGCCAATCCACTGCAATTTTGGTAACTATACCACAATATTGGATACATCTGCATATTTAAAACTAAGGATCCTGTTGATATTGTGACCGGTCACAGGGACATTATTAATACCAAGAGGTGTGCACATTTACATCAAAATGTTGGTGGTCAGAGACTGGCTATAGAGGCTCTATATATTTTTATGGTTCATATCTGTGAGAGTTTTCTCTTTTATATATATGTTGAAGAATATTAAAACGTATGTAATTTATTTCAAGGAAACACCTGTTTTTTAGATTCTTTATTAGCGCTGTTTTTATGTTCTACAAGATGGCTAATCCTTGTTGGGAAACTTAACAACACCCTGTGTACCTTTGTTAATGTTTATGCTCCGAACCAAAATCAGGCTGCCTTTTTTAGGGGTTTGAATTCACCCATAACTAGGCTCTGCCAAGGGGAGATCATAGTGGCCGGTGATTTTAATGAGGTTCTGGATGCCTCGTTAGACAGATCCTCCCCTCTCTCCTCTCTTTCTTCTACTCCCAAATGCCCATCCCCGAGATCTCTCGCACAGTTAGATCTTTTGAAGCTTCAATTATTATTTGATTCTTTTAGACTCACTGATCCACTTACTAGGGACTACACTTTCACTCCATTGTACATAAATCCTACTCACTCAGCCGGGACCTCTCCTCTAAACTGAAGTCTACACGTATACTTCCTATGGTATGGTCTGACCATTGTCCGATCACTGCTGAGCTCCATTCTATTACTCCCTGCCCCCCTTCTGCCTCTTGGCGATTGAATGACTCCCTATTACATAATTCGGAACTTACTAATTTGATTAAAGGTCACATTACTGATTATTTCTTACTTAACAACCTCCCAGAGACCTCACCTATCATATTATGGGAAGCACATAAAGCTGTTCTCCGTGGTCATTTGATAAGTCAATCTGCTAGGTACAAAAAGTCACAGGAATTGAATTTCCTCTCCCTGTCCACTGTACTGCAGGTGCTTGAAAGACAACATAAGCTTTCCCCTACCCCTGCTAATTTAGGGATTTTGCTGAGGGCGCGGTCTGAGTTGTCTCTTTTCTTGTCAGAGCGCACGGCTAAGACCCTCCAGAGGCTTAACCAGTCCTTCTATGAGAGAGGAGATAAAGCAGATAGGATGCTGGCATCCCGTCTACGAGCACAACGCTCTCAGAATAATATCTTGGCGGTGCATACTACGTCAGGCGAGATCACGTATGCCCCAGATGCCATAAACAAGGCATTTCAGGAGTTTTATGCTCAGCTCTATAATTTAAATCCTGTCAATCCGGGTTCTGGCCCCCCAGATGTCTTAATCTCGGAATTCTTGCGTAAGGCTAAACTCCCCACACTGTCTGACTGTGCTTCTTCGGAATTGAATAAAGATATAACAGATGAGGAAATTGCTGCCGTCCTGAAGTCCTTTAAATCTTCCAAAGCTTCAGGGCCCGATGGCTTCTCGGCATCATATTATAAGAAATTTGCCCCCATTTTAATCCCACATCTTAGAGTATTGTTCAATGCTGTACTGCATGGCACCCCATTCCCGAGCACCATGCTGGAGGCCAGAATAATAGTTATCCACAAAGAGGGTAGAGACCCTCGAGACTGCGCAAGCTATCGGCCGATATCCCTATTGAACCTGGACATTAAGTTCTATGCCAAAATTTTAGCTACCCATCTCAATGGTGTGCTCCCTGGCCTGATCCATTATGATCAGGTCGGTTTTATTCCTAGCCGTCAGGCCAGGGATAACACTAGAAGAGCGATAGACCTAATACAACGACTGAACTGCAGACACACCCCGTCTATTGTCCTTTCACTGGACGCTGAAAAGGCATTCGACCGCATATCGTGGCCCTTCTTGTTTCAGACCCTACAGGCGTTTGGGATATCGGCTGAATTTTTGACGGGGGTCTCTGCTCTCTACTCCTCCCCTATAGCTAAGGTCTTTACTAACGGAGTGCTGTCCGCTCCCTTCCCATTATCCAACGGTACGAGGCAGGGTTGCCCTCTCTCCCCCCTGGTGTTTGCCATGGTCATAGAACCCCTGGCTGCTGTGATAAGGAACTCTGGTAGAATCCGGGGAGTGAGGGTGGGCTCGCAGGAGTTTAAGATCTCACTTTTTGCAGACGATGTACTGTTGTCCCTCACTCAGCCACGGTCTTCGCTCCCCGCCTTGTATCAGATTATAGAGGACTATGGTTCCCTATCGGGATATAAAATTAATTTTGTTAAATCTGAAGCTATGTTATTACATATTTCAGGGGATCTTAAACATGCTCTACAGTCCTCCTATGACCTTCGCTGGCAAACCAATAAGATCAAGTACTTAGGAGTCTATATCACATCTCACTATAGCTCCCTATATTCTTAAAACTTCCCACGCATGTTCGCTAAGATTAAATCTGACCTGGTGAGATGGAAGTATCATATCATATCCTGGCTGGATAGGATAGTTGCCCTCAAAATGACAGTCATGCCGCAACTTCTCTACCTCTTTCAAACTTTACCTGTCAAGCTCCCGTAGAGGGTTTTTAGGGATGCCCAGACCTCATTTGTGAAGTTTGTATGGAACGATAAACCCCCAAGAATAGCTTTCACAGTACTTCGACTCCCTCGTTCCGCAGGTGGCCAGGGATTCCCGGATGTCAGGTTTTATTACCTGGCTAGCCAACTGAGCCAAATAGTGGCTTCCTTTGCACCCCGTGGCTCTATTGCCTGGGTGGACATGGCGGCTCTCTCCTTGGGGATCCGCTCATTGGCTTCGCTATGGGGTCTGGGCAAACCGTACCAGCTCACTCTAACGGATTCTTCTCCTTCTCTCAAATTCCATCTCTCTATCTGGCATAACTCCCTCATGAAATATAAACTGTCCACCCCCTGTTCCCCTCTCACCCCCCTCTGGGATAACCCTGCTTTTCCCGCTGGGGTTTCAACCCTTTGTTTCACCCCTTGGTCTAGTGCGGGAGTTCATGTGGTACACGATCTCTACCTCCAGGACCATTGGATGACGATAACCGATATCAAGTGTAAATTTTCCACTCTCTCCCCTCCCTTCTTTGAATATTTCCAGATCCGACACTTACTATTCTCCCTACCTCAACCCGAAGTTCAGCGGGATCTTACCCCCTTTGAATCTCTTTGCACCAAAAAACCTATATGTAGAGGTCTAATTTCGCTAATATACTCAATGTTAGTTGGGGCTTCCTAGGGCCCGCAGACTCGCCATGAACGGGAGTGGGTGAAGGACTTGGGCCCCCCCGCCGGATGATGCCTGTTGGGAGGAGGTACGAGAGGGCATAGCTAAAAGCTCTATCTCAACTCGACTTAAGGAAACATCCTATAAACTGTATTACCGGTGGTATTACACCCCGGATAAATTGTCTAGGATGTTCCCTTCTGCCACCCCGGTTTGCTGGTGAGGATGTGGACATCGGGGAACCCTCCTCCATATTTGGTGGACCTGCCCCCGTATAGCTCACTTCTGGAATAAGGTGCTTGACTTATTCAAGTCCCTCTCTGGCCTTCCCCTCGCGTTGGACCCTTGGGTATTTTTGTTGGCGCGGCCGTACCCGGATCTTGACCCGCTTCTGAATAAGCTGTTTTCCCATATAGTGGTGGCAGCTAAATCCTTGATAGCCAAGAACTGGAAGTCTCCCGATGCCCCTACTGTTTCTGCGCTAAATAATTACATTTGGTTTGTTGCTAACATGGAAAGGATCCCTTATTATCTGCATGACTGTCCACACAAATATAAACTCGTATGGAGTCCCTGGTTGCTTAAGATGTCCCCATCTACTTGATACCCTGACTGCCCCCCTGTTCAGACCTTCTGGAACTGTACGCCACGTTGCGCCTGGCTCCTCCTTCCGGACGCTTACCTACCGTCTCTAGCAATCTCTCGGTTAATAGTTAGTAACTTTCTTACATGTATGTCTGTATACTGTTATATTTATACACTGCATATTGATATGTTTGGTATAATTTTCAATTTATGGCTTAGTTTGGCCTGGTTTGGCTCGATTGTGTCTGCCCTTTTCTTCTTCTTCTCCCCTCCCCGTTTCCTCCTTTCCCACTTCTGCTGCTCCCCTTCACTTTCTTCCCTGTCTGGCTGTCGTCCCCCCTTGTGGGACCCCCCCATCGCCCCCCCCCCCTTTCTTGTTTGTTGAATTTATTCTTGAAAAACCTTTAGGAGAACTTTTTGTACTTTGTTTCTCCTATTACAAATAAAGAGATTTAAAAAAAAATTACAAACACAACCGCTTAATGATTGCATACAATACCTCCATTACATGCACCAGGACCACCATAAAAAAGCTAAAGTTACTCCTAGGCAATTTAGGGGACCATGTTTTGAGTGGTATCTTAGGGGGATGTTTATCAAAGCTTGGAGAGAGATAAAGTGTAATTTTCCAGAAACTGATTGGTTAGTACTTTATCTCTCTCTATACTTTAGCTCTCTCCAACCTTTGATCAATATCCCCTTAAGTGTCATAGGGGCCCTTTTACTAAGCCTTGGCGAGAGATAAAGTACCAACCAACAAGCTCCTGTAATTTTTTTCAAACACAGCCTGTTACATGGCAGTTAGAAGCTGATTGGCTGGTAATTTATCTCTCTCTAAGCTTTGATAAATCTCCCCCATAGCGTTCCTACACTCATATTCTCACCTGTAAAGTGGCAAGCACTTCATGCTGAAGATAGCCTGAGAGTGTGAGGTTGAGCCATAATGTCAAAGCCCAGAACCACCATGCCAGCCTGTCACAGATGAGCAGATTATTTTTCCTCCACTCTGCTTGCAAAGGGAACCGAGCACATATGTATCCAGGGCAGTAGAGAGCCTGGCTGGGCCCAGGTACTTTTCAGGGGGTGTGGCCTGATCACAGGAGGCGTGGTCATGCAGCCTTAGAAAAGAAATACAGAAAAAATAATTTTAAGCTCCTCCCCGATCACACTGCAGCCTAGTCCACAGTAGTGTGTGATGAATTGAGGAGAAGACTGAAACTTCTACTGCCAGGCAAAGGGGTGGAGACCCAGGTGGACAACCTGGGTCCCCACTGAGCCCTGACCTGGTCCCAGATGATTCGTACCCCACTACCACCACGACCTCTCGGCACCACTGCATGTATCTTTTGAAAGGAGCTAGGGATCCCCATGCTATTATGAGTTGGGCAAAGAAGTTTAAGGTTACAAATTTTAATCTACCTGCATCTACTTAAATACCATTTTTTTAAATCTTTGTTTTATATCATCATTATGGCCTATGTGGAGAACATTATTTAAAATTGATATGTCAATACTATTATATTACTCACTAGAAATATTATCACTTATGCATGATGTTTGCTCATTAATGCTAATCATTTCATATTTCTTTTAATTGTTCAAAACAGAGAACCAACCATCTGAATGGAATTGGACCATGACAAGATGCACTGGGCAGCAACTGAAATGGAACGGAACTGTGATGGAAATAGACAGTGGAGGAATTTATTTGATAAATATCCAAATATATGCTACAGGGATAAATGAAAGCAGTGACATTGAGCTGAATATATTAAACACCCGCAGACGTATCGTTACAGGATCATTCCAAAATCATGTTACAAATAGCTGTTATACTATCTTAGGTGCAACAAACTTTGTGTTAAATAAAGGGGATCAGCTTAGGCTTGTATTGCATATCAACCAAGCACAACTCATAACAAATCCTGAATCCACATTTTGGAAAATAATTAAATTGAGGGATATATAGATCAGAATGTAGTAGTAATCTTGACATAATAAATATGTACTAATCAGGGCCGTAACTAGGGGTGTGCAATTGGTACCACCGTACGTAGAGCAGTGCTCTGTGGGTGGCACCGTCGCTGCCCCACAATCCCTGCATCTGTCTAGCAAGGTGCAATCAGATCTCTGCTTCAGTGCTGCCTGGGGTGTCCTTTATGCTCTGAGCCATTCTGCCCTGCCTCTTCATGATGTCATTAGATGGGGTATGACCGGGCGTGGTCGGCACAGGGCGTAGTGAAGCTTAGTCACGGCACTGGAACTGATAAACTATAATGAGCCATGCTGGTGGAATAAAGGTAAAAATCACAATAATATTGTAAACAAACAACCTAAAGATACAATTTATCATTGTTTTGATGTACCAGTCTATGGGTGTTACTTAATATATTGCCTATTCTTTCTGATCTAATTTCTAGCCATCTCTTCTTAGATTTCTGCAAATATAATTATTTCTGTTACCGTTAAGGCGGGTACAGACTAGCCGATTCTGGAATGCCGGCGATGAGTTACTATATCGTTAAACAATGTAGCGTTTAATGATATAGCTCATACACACTTCAAGATGTCACTGCCGGCTTTCCCGGACATGCAGCTCAGCCCGACATTTACAGATTGAGCTGCATGTCAGTTCAATATTGGTGATCGCTGAATGATGTGCAGGAGCGTGCATCCTTTATCGGTCACCAATATTGCCCCCATACACACTGGACGATCTAAAAATAAATGATAACGACATTTATGTTGTTATCATTTATTTTTGGTCTGAAATCGCCTAGTGTGTATCCCCCTTTAAATATGCACACATCTGTTATGCTATATGTACAGATGGTGCAATGGTTAGCATTACTACTTCACAGCAATGAATCATGGGTATGATTCCCACCATGGCCCTAACTGGGAGGAGTTTGTATATTCTTCCCGTACTTGCGTGGGTTTCCTCTGGGTACTCGGGTTTCCTCCAACACTCCAAAGATATCCTGAAGGTTAATTGGCTTCTGACAAATAATTAACTCTAGTGTGTAGGTGTGTACATGTACTGTACATGTGTTTAGGGCAGACTAGATTGGCCAAGTTGTTCTTATATGCCATCAAGATCTACAATTTTATGTAATTGATTTAAATGTCTGATACCAGTTTTGTGTTTTAACCCTTGGCAATAGATATAAACAAGTTTGCCTAATGATATAGAGGAATGGTTGAAGAATAAAGCGGAAAGCTAAATAAATAAAATACAAACAAAATTGTATATATAATAAATATTTAAGAAGGCCATTTTCAATATATCTTATGCAATGGAAAACACAAAACTGATAACATCAGTAGGGAGGCCAATCCCGGGCCATTTTTTCAAACCCGGGATTCGGGATTGAAAAACGCTCAAATCCGGGATTCCCAGGATCCCGGGATTGCAGTAGGGATCAGTGTAGGGAGCAGGGAGAGTAGATGTGGAGGGCAGCAAGGGAGGGTGTGTGTAGGGAGCATGTAGGGAGCATGTAGGGAGCAGCGGGTGTAGGGAGAGGGAGGATGTAGGGAGCAGCACAGAAGAAGATGTAAGGAGCAGGAAGGGAGGGTGGTTGTAGGGATCAGCGGGAGGGTGAGTGTAGGGAGCGGGGAGAGTTTTAGAGAGCAGCACAGAAGAATGGATGTAAGGAGCAGGAAGGGAGGGTGGATGTAGCGAGCATGTAGAGTGCAGTGGGATGGTGGGTGTAGGGAGAGGGAGGATGTAGGGAGCAGCACAGAAGAATGGATGTAAGGAGCAGGAAGGGAGGGTGGGTGTAGGGAGCATGTAGGGTGCAGCGGGATGGTGTGTGTAGGGAGAGGGAGGATGTAGGGAGCAGCACAGAAGAATGGATGTAATGAGCAGGAAGGGAGGGTGGGTGTAGGGAGCATGTAGGGTGCAGCGGGATGGTGTGTGTAGGGAGAGGGAGGATGTAGGGAGCAGCACAGAAGAATGGATGTAAGGAGCAGGAAGGGAGGGTGGGTGTAGGGAGCATGTAGAGTGCAGCGGGAGGGTGGGTGTAGGGAGAGGGAGGACGTAGGGAGCAGCACAGAAGAATGGATGTAAGGAGCAGGAAGGGAGGGTTGGATGTAGCGAGCATGTAGAGTGCAGCGGGATGGTGGGTGTAGGGAGAGGGAGGATGTCAGGAGCAGCACAGAAGAATGGATGTAAGGGGCAGGAAGGGAGGGTGGGTGTAGGTAGGGAGTAGCAGGATGGTGGGTGTAGGGAGAGGGAGGATGTAGGGAGCAGCACAGAAGAATGGATGTCAGGAGGGAAGATGTCGGGAGCAGTGAGGGAGGGTGGGTATAGGTAGTGCTACTTAAGTATTACTTGCTATTAGGCGGGCAGCCATAGACACACACTAACCACGCCGGCGGCATTTCAAATGAGTTGGCCGCCAGCCAGTCAGAACTAGCAGTCCGGCAGCCAATCAGGAGCCGCTGCTGCTTCCCTGATTGGCTGCCGGTCCTCCAGCTCTGATTGGCTGGCGGCCGGTGCTACATTTGAAATGCCACTGGAGCGGTCAATGTGTGTTCATGGCCGCCTGATTAAGATATAAATATCTCGCTGACACCTGGGCCGCACAGCCAGGTAGAGCTGTGCTATAGTGCTCAGCGCTGCCCGGCAAAACTGCACATGCGCAACCTTATCCCGTGAATCCCGGGATTGGAGGCTCCAATCCCGGGATTCAAATCCCGGCATTTTTGGGCCAGAATCCCAGGATCCCACTGATCCCAATCCCGGGATTGGCCTCTCTAAACATATGTAACTTTTTTCTTTTAAAGAAAACACAGTGAGCTCTAAATGCAGCTGCTAAAAGGACTATACTGTAGGTATGGATTCAGCCAGGAATGCCTTATTTTTCTCTTTTTAAGGAAAAAATATTTTATTTGTTTAGGATGGATTGGCTGGAGGCTTCTTTGGCTAAAGAATCTAGAGTCACCAATTTTTTAATGCCTAGGAAAGTTACAAAGCTATACTCCAAATTCTTTTCACCTACTTTGTGGTACTTACAGATATGTCCACTTCCATCTAGCATCCCTGCACATTAAACAGCCCTTTTAGGGGGTAATTCCAAGTTGATCGCAGCAGAATTTTTGTTAGCAATTGGGCAAAACCATGTGCACTGCAGGGGAGGCAGATATAACATGTGCAGAGAGAGTTAGATTTGGGTGGGGTGTGTTCAATCTGCAATCTAATTTGCAGTGTAAAAATACGCAGCCAGTATTTACCCTGCACAGAAATAAAATAACCCACCCAAATCTAACTCTTTCTGCACATGTTATATCTGCCTCCCCTGCAGTGCACATGGTTTTGCCCAATTGCTATTAAAAATCCTGCTGCGATCAACTTGGAATTACTCCCTTAGTCACACCATGCTGTGGCGTAACTTGGTAATGCCGAGTGTCTTTTTATTAAACTTTTTCCATTAAAATTCGTATTTTTCACATTGCTATGTGAATAGGACACACAAGCAGTGTGCGACCGCTGCTGTATGTGCATATGAAATGGTATGCTACAACGTTTTCCTAGAGGACACTATAATGTAGCATTTCATATGCAGTTACATCTGCAAATGCTCACACAATATAGGCATGCTGCATATCATTTTAATCAGCATAAGCTGCTTGTGCATCCTATTTGCATAGCAATGCGAATGAGATGCATTTTTGGGGGGAAAAATGCCCTATGCCAACAGAGTTGCATGGGACCTGTCAGCTCACTCACAACATTCATCTCCTGCTACGTGGCGTTTTGAAGTAAGATGTATGAGAACACATCTGTAGTATGCCTAAATGACAATGAGTCCTATATTATTATAGGTGATCTCAAAGTCCGCACGGCACTGTTATCATGTTTATTTTATGTTTTCTATCCATTTTATTTTGAGAATTTTATTTCTGGACTTGTTCTGTGTTTGGCACATATAATTGTTTGCCTTGGCACATGTTATCTACATAATCAATATGCTCATGTTTTCTTTGTCTCTTGATGTTCTCAACCATATGACATGGTACATTGACTCTTTGTTCAAAATGTTTTTGAATCAATAAAACATATTAAAAAAAAGAAAATAGTTATTGTGGGACTGATTCAGGGTTGGGAGCAAATGAAAATAAAAGGAACAACTATATATCTGGACAAACCATGCTGCATTGCAAGTGCTGAAAATACATTTATTTTATTTTACATTGTTTTGCATACAAGGTAAATACTGGCTGCTTCTGCATGTAGCCCATATATAGTGGAAAACTTTATTTTTACAATGCAATTTAGGATTTACCTAGTACCCACCCATCTCTTAAGGAACCGTGGCCGATTCCAGCAAGATAGTCATTAGTCTAAAAATATTTAGTTGAAACTCCAGTAGGCACTGTACCTAGGGGGTGTGGTATGGCTGACCGGCGGTACAGACGCATGGATCCCGGCAGCATACCGACGCCGGGATCCCGGCAGGGGGGAACGAGTGCAATAAGCCCCTTGTGGGCTCGGTGTTCTATTCCCACTCTATGGATATCGTGAACACCCATGAGTGGAAATAGTCCCTGTTGGTCGGCATGCTGACCGTCGGGATAGTGAGGGGGCGGAATGTTGGTGGAGGTCACCTGAATACCACCCTACTTAGGTACTGGCTGCCTAGTTCAATTCTATGGTTCCACCCCAGAACCCAGTAGTACAGTATATAGAATAAATTGAAAGTTGAATAGAATCTTGGCACATGCACTTATACCATACCAATGTGACACATGCACATATAAAAGGTGGAGATAGAAAAGCAGTTTAGAATAATACATTCTTTTTCTGTATAATACATGGTTTTCTGTGTCAAGTTTCCCTAAGGATCAAAATTAGGTATGAGTGTATGAAAAGTAAACGGAAGAGAATATCCCCACAATTGTGCAATATAGTTTTCAAAAATGTATTCATATTCAAAAGATCACATAGTATACTGAAAAACGTATAAAAACAATGATATATAATGGAGGCTTTACCAGAACTTGTTGATTTGAAGGGGTTGGGTATGGCTTACCTGCGCTGTGGATCCCAGCAGTCAGCATACTGACCGCAGGATCCCGGCAGCAGAATGCCGGTGCGGGAGGGTGAGCGCTTGCGGGCTTGCTGCGCTCGCCACGCTGTGGGTTTGGTGGTGAGCTGCACTCGCCACAGGTTGTATTTCGTAGACAATAGTCCCTGCTAGTCAGCATGCCGACTGTTGGGATTTAGAGGGGGGCAGGATGTAGCTGTCAGTATTGTGACCGGCGGTCTCCTGACTGCTGGTTACATAACTTCATCCCATTTGAAGGCATGTAAATGCTAATAAGGATCAGGGCTCTGGAAACACAAAGACCCCTCACCAATCATCATGAATCTCTGGACAGAATTTTGACAATCAGTATTGACCCCACTCAACAGGCCAACGAGTTTTGAGCTCCTGTTCTTCCTCACGGCAGTGTGGAGTGGAGTGTTATGCATCTCAGTTATATAGTATGGAGGTATTATACTTCCAGATCAAATCAGATAGCCACTTCCTGCGGCCTTTAGCTTAAGTAATTCACATAAATCTTCAGCTAGAAAATATACTGGCATATCTTCCAATCATACAATTCTGCATAAACATACAAACATTGAAATGTAAAAGGTGATATATATGATCAACCCGGAAGATCATAATAAACCTCTTTCTGTTAGCCTTTTAAATCCAGCTCTCACTGGTTGTCCACATGGTGTATAATCCACCACATATATCTATTAACCTTAAATAAGATGCAGGCTTTGCTTAAAAAATAAAATATAATAAAAGCTTATTCTGCCGCACTTCCGGTGCGTGGAACACATGCACAACAGAATATCTGTTATTTGGAACGCATGTCCATGTTGAATCTTCTCCCAAACAACAGGTAAACAACAGAATCCATGGGTTATTCAAAAGTTATTCCAAGGCAGCAGTACAAATACATTAACAGAGTTGTTGATGCTCATGAGGCTGGAAAAAGTTACAAAACCATCTCTAAAGAGTTTGGATTCCACCAATCAACAGTCAGACCGATTGTGTACAAATGGAGGAAATTCCAGACCATTATTACTCATTACCTATTCTACCTAAGTGACCAGGCTGCCCCTATCCGTATGCTTGGCATCATAGTCATCATCATTATTAGTGCGCACTTGCATCACCCCTATCCTTGGTACAAAAGATGCATCTGTAAACAGGCTTATTTATGCATACTCACTAGTGTAGGACTGAGGCATGAAGAGCACACTTGGAGAATGCAGTGGTAGGGGCCCATGTTAAGGGGTGTGGCCAGTCTCCAGAGGGGGTGTGGCCAACAGGCACAGAGATTTGGATAACCATCTGAAATAAATATAGTAAATACTGTTAGTGTATGCAGGAAAATTTACCAGATTCATAACTGCAATGCTCTGTAGAAAATACACCATAGTCATATGCAGTGTAGTCTAACATATGTGTAATACTAATATATACTACAAATGCACATGCTGGACCCTGTCACAAGTGAAAATTCTATGGAATTGCCTGGACCCTGCATCACACTTTGTTAAAGAGCACACGCAGCATGTATAACTGCGAGGTATGCTTGGTAAACAGACATGCATTCAACTTAAAACTGGATACATAATATACAGTATAATGCTCTCACTCACTTGGTAGTTTTGCAAGATGTTATATTCATAAATAGATACAGTATAAACAGCCTTATTTTGAGTTGCACATAATGCAGTTGTAATTCGGGCCACTTCAATGGGAATATCCAGCAGTATTCTGAGAATGTGCGTCTATGTAACAGCAGTGCTCCCAGCCTCCTGCTTGGGAAAGCAAGCATAATCACTATTACCTATTTGCATTTGCCCCAGTCCCCTCCTCAGTGCAGGAGATCCAACTGAAATTGGACAGATATCTGCATACACTACGAGTAGCCTGCATCTTTGTCTACACACCGATGATACACCCATGGCATGCTTTTTCTATGTGCAAATGCCCTGTTACCTCTCCATTGCCACCCAGTAATGCCAAATTCAGCCTTATGTGAGAAGCGACCAATATGCAGCTAACTCAGAATCATTTGTGATTGTTTTAAGTTGCAGTTTGATCAACATCACGAGATCCGTCCACTTTCAGAATTGCACGCAACTCTGATTCAGGGCCAAAGTTTTCAATAGTAGGTACTCACACTTTGGCTTACAATTTCTCATTGCCAGTATCAAAATCAGACGGCATCCCAGAAATATATTTATGCAACAACAGCAGCAGCACATTGCGATCTATTAGGTATTTTTCATTAAGTAAGTGTGTGTGTGTGTGTGTGTGTGATTACTACTACAACTAATAATAATAGTAGTATAAAATATATAATAAGCAGTTATGCAACAGCAATGGTATTTGCAATTGTCATTAGGAGTTAACAAAAAAGGGAAAAAATTTAATATATTTTGTTTAGGGACCAGCTTTTCCGGAAGTGTCATTGACAGGAAGCCTTGTCTGGTGGAATGCAGATGTGCGTTCCACCTAGTCACAGACCCGGAAGCTCATAACAGCGAGTGGTCCTACACTCCCACATCTAACTATAGCCCAAAATCAATAGATATTGAGCCATAGGATTATTCCCCCAACCTTGCAGAGTTAATTAATTCACTAATTAATCTTATATACGTGAGGAAGGCCTCCAAATAAGAGTTCTGATAATGTTAGCTCGAGTCACCCACATTTCCCCTCAGGAAATTATGTCAGAACCATTGCACTATAAATATCCCATAAAGGAACATCTGGTCATTTCCACTGCAGCCACTGAAGGAGTAGGATCTCTGTGTATGATCCTAGAAGGATATATATTATGTCCATTTTTGCCTTATTTATTTAATTTGGAATTTCCCAAAGTGGCCTTTATTGTCCTTCATTGACTATATTACTCGGTCTTTATTATTCTTAATTGATTATTCTATATGATATGGTATTTTGATATATTACTGCTATATTACTATACTACTGGAATTATACTACATTATTGTGATCATGTCATATAACTATATGCTCCCATCACTACACCATTGTAACTATGCTAAATGATTACTTTGTTTGTTCAAAGCTCTGAATATATCAATATACATGTACAGTATGTACATATGTTTCTAATTGTCTTACTTAGCCATATAATATGGCTCTGATGGAATGTTCTGTATGTATAGGTACTCTCCGATCCTTTAAGGGATGTGGTTGGCCAGTGCTTCCCATTAGTAATTATTCTATTGATATCCTTATTTTTGATACGTATTGTAAATACTGTAGGTTAAACTATGAACACTATGTTCCCATGAATTATTACAAATTGAGCCCATTCCTTTTGTTTAGGATTCACCTCAAGATAGGTTTTTGGCCGGTGGAGTCCGTAATTACCAACCTTTCTCCCTGTATTTGGATATGTATTATAAGCAACTTCTTTTTTCCATCCTAAGCAAAGAAATAAAATAAGGTTTTGAAAAACTATGTCCCCAAGAATTATGATAACATTGTCCATCCCCCTCTGTCTAGGCATCATTGATCTGCCTAAGGATAGTTGTTGGCTGGTAGAGCCTATAATCATTTATTTTCTCTCCAAATTTTTGGTATGTACCTTAAAATAACCTTTGCTCCTTCACTTTCAGTAGAATAATGATTCAAATCTTATGTCACCCCTCTCTCTTTTTAAAGATTTTTTACCCCTAATGAAGTCATTTGCAAAGGACGAAACGCATAGGGTATTCGGTGATCAGACCCACTGTCTACATTAAGAACACCCATGACTGAGCTCACACCCTAGGGTCATTGGTGAAAATTTACGACATCTGTTCCTATGTAGTGTTGGTTTCCTTTAAAAACTCTTTTTTATGTACCATTTTATTGAATGTCATGAAAAAACTTCAGATGTTCTATTAATGAAAGGCCTTGGTGTCGTATTTTGGGTGTCTACACTGGTGTGAGGGTATCTTTCAAGTCAAATACTCAGCCGGGTTTAATCCAATTGGTTACCTAAGATTTCATCTGATAATAGCCCCAGGTTAAGGTCTCAATCAATTCCTGTTGGAACACTCTTGAACTCTTGAACATTTGTTTCTTAAATTCTGTACGGATTTCATTGTGGACAATTATTTGAAGTCACAACGCCCTCTGGTTTCTACATTTCTACATCTCTTTCATATTCCCTGATAAAGTCTAATATTTACCTTTGAATATAAGCTATGTATTAACAACGTGAAGCCGTTATGGCCGCTAAACCACGTGCATGTGCTACGCACTTTGTACGCTATTTGCAAACAAAGACTTTGCACATGGTATGCACGTAACGTACACACGCTGCGCTGGGTGTACGGAATACACACACAGCGGGTGCACACACAGTTGATAACCTTTAAACCTTTTAAATGAACGCAGTAAGGGTATGCTTATACTGTAAACCTTGGCAATGTAAAACCACAATGATGTAATGCTTAAACCTTTAACGATGTGAATATGGTATGAGCGGTTAATACGCTAAGAGAGAGACCCTATATAATAACTGGTGAAACACACAAGACCTGGTAAGGTACCAACACCTTCTTAGAAGATTCTTTAGTATATATATATATATATATATATAAAAGGGGAAAACAATTACAGCTTATACACTACAAATCTAACATCAATATCTAAACAGAATAACAAGAAATAAGATATAAACATTAGCAATGCGATCGCAAATACAAGCACACAGAGAGAGAATGAATGGCATACACAAAGGGAATAAATGGCTACAGTGAACTTACACACATGGGAATGATTCCAAGCGCTTCTGGAACCAGCCTCCAGCCTTCAGTGTGAAAACCTTGCAGAGAGTGAGTGACTGCCCCAGCAATGGTGGTCCTTATATTTACAGCATACATTCACAATACAATGGTCCCTATAATCTCATTGTTCATTGGACACAGGAATGTGTCTCCACATTATAGTAAAGGTCATAGGTGGGTTTAAACAGGTGGGCTGTGTCCTTCTCCCACTGCCCAGGTGGGAGGTATCCTCTGGATTCCCCCCGCATGTGTAATAAACTGCAAATACATTTAATGTTCCAAACATACTTTTGTGCATAACTATACGCAGCAGCGAACAATCTCTTCCTAACCAACACTGAAATGTTACTATTAAAATACTCTACAGCTGGATACTAAACACCACCTTCCAACCTTTATCTGACCCTTCCTATCATGTAAAGAGGAATCTTTCTGTCCACAAACCATTTAAACTAAACATTTTTACTGACATTGTTAAGGGAAATATTATCTACAAAACACACTATATAGGTTAAATATGTTACGATCGAGTCGCCCGCTACACGCTCACAAACTCTACCGTAAATGCGCATAACACGCGCGTGATCGCCGGAGCGATCTTACGCAATTTGCGGATATGCACACGCACCGCAGACTGAGTGCACGTGCAGCGGGCATGTGCATGGGGTTAGTACAAGGCATGTGAATCAAGATATTTTTCGACTTTGACAGTCCACCCTTTGGCAGTCAACAATAACTGCCACTATCTAAATAATCAAACAGAAAAATATACAATTCAATGAAATACCTATAAATGATTGGGTGGAGGGAGGAGAGGATAAGGTGGGAAATGTATGTCCTAGTGAGATAGTAAAAGCATGTATGTATGAAATCCATGTCTGAGGGGCATGTATCATCATGCTGTACATGTTTTAAATAAGCTTTGAGGTATTGCGAAGTATACATTGAATCCTTCTTATCCCGTATTAAGGGTCTGTGGATGGGCTGTCAAACTCTACCGAGCTCTTTTCGGCTTTTAGTTCCAACAAATGGGGTGCACATTAGTTGATGATACATGAAGGGGGAAAATATGTGAATGCTAATATGTGAAAGTCACCTGTCGACTATGTGTGGTACTACCTGGAGGTTGTAGAGATGAAGATAAGAAACATGCGTTATAAATGCATTCATATGATTATGTATGTGGTCGTCGATTGGAGTCTTGTTGATGTCTTGTCTGATGTCTTGTCCGGATTGTCGTATCTTTGCTGTAACTTTGCTGTAAGTGGCAAGCAAAGCTCTTCAAGTGTCCATAAAATTACAGTCTCTAAAAGCTCATCAGGTGTTTATAAAATTACAGTCTCTAAGGGTCCATCAGGTGTCGGTGACACAGTTCATCAGTGGTCTGTATAAAGGGTCATCAAATTATTCTTCCAAGTGGAGGTCTTTGTACCTTGGAGAAAACCAAAGGATAAACGGGTGAAAGAAACGGACCGTGGAATCACATTTTATCACAACATTGTCTCGATTGACGGGTCATAAATCACTTCAGGCAACACTTTTCCAATGTAACACAATCCCTCTGAGTTTGGGGCAAGGAACCTATACGTCTTCCTCCCACATATGAAATATGCGTCATCGGGGAGGACATATGGGACAGAATATGACATAACCATATTACAAACCTTCCAGGTGAAAAATCCTATCCCTAACTCTCTCATCTGTCTAGTACACGTATCAGGTTGTATGATATGTGCACAGTATCCTGGTGATACTTCTCCAACTCGCATGGGCCTATTCCCTAGAGTGTACCTATATTGGAAATATCTTCCACTGTTGGCTATTTGGCGTATAAGCTCTGAGTCGATGGGCATTCTATCGGCTCTGTGTGAAAATGTCATGGTTTGGTTGTTCCATGACACTTCCCAATTTCCCGGCTTTCGGGGATTGGAAATGTTAAAACATATTAAGGACCTATCCACATGGTATTGGTGGAGCTTCAAACTAGGAGGACTAGAAATATTAAATTTCTTGTCCACTGGTCTCCCACCCCTTAATTCAAGTACCTCATCTATCGTTAAAGAGTATGGCACTAGTCCTGACTTTCTATGACCTTGAGGTACTTGTGAGCACACCCAGCATTCTGTTTGGTTTAAAACCTTACCCACTAATGAGTGATAGTCACTCAATGGATGACGGTCCATATCGATATTAATGCTGGACTGCCATCTCTGGATGCACCCGTCCTCAATTATATTTTCACAATTCCTACAGATGCAGTTCTCTTCAGCTAACAATCCTTCACAATGTCTTTTAATGTCATGGCTACCAGATCGTTTTCTGATACTCGCCTTTGCTCGGTGATTGTGTGGTTCTTGGAATTCTATGAGTCCGTCCTGATCATCAGAACCCATTCCAGATCCTTTCTCGACCTTACTGGTACTCTCACCGAAACAGACTGCTCTGGTCAACAACTGGGTCAACAGGAAAACACGGACTGCAGTCTCTTGAGGTGAGTCCATCTTACAGGAGGAGAAAGGGAAAGTTGTAATGGGGTACAGAAAATAATTGAAGGGGAAAGAAACTTGTTACGATAATTTGTCCTCTAGTCTTGTTGTTCTTCTTGCTCGGCTGTCATCTCAAAGGTGCTGTCTCTCAGTCTTCCCAAAACGAACACTCCGGTGATACAATATTCTTTCCAAATCAGCGATCTTTCTGTAAGGAGCATAAATCTTGCATTACCATTTGTCTAACTGAGGTGTGACATACTATCCGTACAACATGAAAGAACAAAAAGAGAGAGAGAACAAATAGAAAAGAAAAACATTGTCAGATTCATCAACAGGCTGTCGCATCAACATGTCCACCGGTATCTCTGCACAGTCTCCCCAACCAGTATCTCCACTCTCCACCCTTTGCGTCTGGCCAAACACAACGATGCTGGTAAGATATACTGGGGTTGGGTAGACCTCTGAAAAGACCAAGTAGTCATGTGACGTTTGAGTTCCGTTGGTGAACGTTAGAGATGAGAAGAAAACATTTAAAGATAAATTACAAAGTTTACCCGGCCGTCCCTGTGTCTACAAGGAACTGACCTCCCAATTACATTGACTGTAACCTCAGGCTTACTATCAAGGCTAATGATCAACTTTACTGGCTGCAAATTACAGGTGCGGCCCAAAATTCTTCATATATGATCCCTGATTATAATTACGTGTGTCATAACTTTGCTCGTGTTCTTGTCTAGGGGGTCTGACTTTATGTGGGCTGTTACAGTTGCTGGCATAATGCCCTTCCCTTTTACAAAGATAACAAACCCTCGGCTTCCTCCATGTGCCAGGGGCCTGGGGTTTTGGTCGATTTGATGCCTCCTCTGGTGCTTGGATGCTCATCACCATCAACCGCTCTCCCTGTGCTTCCCTGGTTCTTTGGATATTATGGTCATGTTGTTGTCTAAGGGGTTGATATACCTGGTATGTGTCTTTAAACATACAATTTCGTGCATAATGACCTTTCCTCTGGCAACTATAACATCTTATCACATTTGACCCACCAACAGGGGACTGGGGTTTTGACTGAGGTAGCTTACTTATGGTCATCTGCTTACCGCCCTGTGTCTCCCTGTGTTTGCTGATGTTCCGCTCGTGCCCAACAGCGGACTTTCTTAACGCAGTCACCGAGATACTTCTCCAGTTAGGTTGAGTGGTCTGTACCCTTGTTCTCAACACTTTTGTTAAACCTTCCATCAATACATAAACTGCTACTTTTCTATGATGTACATTTTCCTCAATGTCCGCGATCCCAGTGTATCTAGCCATTACTTGCAGTGCTCGATTGAAATAATTAGAAGCAGTTTCACCTTCTTTTTGTCTTATGGAGAAGATTTTGTTCCACTTGACAACAGTTGGGAAGTATACTCCTAATTGAATGTTTATCTGCTTAACATTTTCCTGATTGTATGCATCAGTGAGAGGTCTCTCTTCGTCTAACCTACAATCAGAAATTAATTTCAAGGGGTCAATAGTAGAGGGCAAACATGCCCGCAGTACTGTTCGCCAACCTTTGTTAGTGGGTTCAGTGGCGTTACCTAGTCCTTTAATGAAACTTTGGCATGCAGCTAGATCGCTCCTTGGATTGGGAAATTCAGACATAATTGTCCTCAATTCTGTCCGGGACCAGGGACAATGCATAGCAATGTCTCTGACGGTAGTGACTCCCTGAGCGTCAGTCCTCCCATTGGGGACTGTGATCACCCTGACAGAATTTAGTTCAATTACACCATCTTGTGTTGACTCTACAATGTGAGGTGCAATTGTCTGTGCATGATATACAATACCGTACTTACCTGTGGACACGACCTCACCTGACCCTCCGTTAGGGGGCTTGACTACTGCCTTTACCGATTGGGCCGTGCCCACCTGGGTGTCTCGTATGATGGCTGCTGGAAAAAGTGCTGACATCGTGCTGGGCTCACTTTCTTGCTTGTAATCCTGAGGGAAGTTTATCATGGGGTGCAACTTGCACGGGTTAGAATTTGTACATTTATCAGTTTTCCTTCTATCATTATTACATTTATTACATTTATTACATTTACTCTTATCATCGTTAATACAGTTACTAAGTGCATTATTATCATCATATCCCAGTATGCCATTCTCTGTAGCCATTATTGCTCCAGTTGCCATGTGTTTCCTGCTAAAGTGAGAACAAGCTGTGTAAGTTAATTCCCTTTGTATCTCACTTTCCTGTTGCCATAAATGTAAACAATTATAATGTCTATTCCGTTGCTTTCTGGATTTTATGAGACCTATCCTTCTCCTTAAATTTTGCAACACCTCAGGATCAAAACTGCCCACCCTGGAGAACTGTTCTCCATCGTTCACAGTCATACGTTCCCACTCATTGCATAAAACCTCTGTGTGTGATCCATATTTTTCACACATTATATACCTCGCCGACCCAACTGGTCGTGGTACTAAATCAACCTGAACCTTGGTTGATCGTCCCTTACTTGAGCAACTGGCCCCCATTATTTGCAGGTATTGCCTTCTTAGCAAATTCCTACAAAAAAACAAGTTGCCTGAGGTAAGGCGACGGTGAAAGCTCAACGAGTGCCTTCAGCCACTCTCGCCCACGTTGACCAATACACCCAGAAACTGCATTAGCGCTGCTGTACTCAACCTAGGGCCCCTATGAACCACTATTTACTGGGGCGTGTGGGAGTATGCTACCCTCCCCAGTAAGTATTGGCCGTTGAAGAATTCCTGAGTGAACAGCGAACCTCCCTTAAAATAAAAAAACTAGTGCTGGGCAACGATTAAAATTTTTAATCGCAATTAATCGCAGGATTTCATGCGATTAATAGCGATTAATCATATTGTTAGCCGACTAAAGACAATAATGAATTCAAAAGTTGTGTATTGCGCACTTTTAGTACTTCTATATGAACTACACAGCAAAAACATTTGGTTTGCAGTTTTCCCTTAACACAATAGCATTTAAAAAACTTTAAAAATTAAAATTAAAAAATAAAATATGTTTTCTGAGAATCTAAATCTGTTTTCTTACCCAAATTTTTCTTCCCACCAGATTGGACAGATATATTTTAGGTGTGTAACCTATTTACTGCTCTGCACCAAGCCAGTTGCTAAGACACACAAGGTTATTTACATTTTCAGATGATAAAGAAACTCTCTTCTTCTGTACAATATGACCAGCAAGAGAAAACAACCTTTCACAGGGTACTGATGTTGCAGGTGTGGCCAAGTTCTTCTGTGCAATGGAGGCCAGCCTGCTGTGTGAGCCTGCATGTTTGGACCACCACTCTAATGGACAGGACTCTGTACTGATGGTGGGCTCCGCTCTGAATCGACGCACACTGTTCTCAACTGAATCTTCCTCCTGTTCAGAATCAGACTCTGATGAAGCAGCCAATAGGGCTAACTTTTTATTTGGTGGCTCTGATGTTGTTGCTTCCACAGGTTTCTCTGCAACAAACCTCTGTTCCTTTAGTAAGTTGGTGACTAAGGCCCACACCTCACCCCTCTCAGCTCTGGGTATACACTTGAGGTCCTTGAATCTAGGGTCCAATGCGGTAGCAATCTTCAGATATGCAATGTTGGCATTTTCTTTGCGTGTCTCCAGGTCTGTTCTGAATGTAGACTTAAATTTGACCACGTAGGCTGGGTCATCATCTGAACTCTCCATGACCTGAGAGAGATGGCAAAAAGCAGGCAGAACCACAGAGCATGAAACATACTTTTCTCCTCCCAGAAGTTCAGTCACATACCTGCAACAGTAAAAAAAAAATCAAACCCATTTCTTTGGGTACGGGAGAATGCTGGTGGTCAGAAGACCGACAGCGGCATCCTGGAATCCAGATACCCAAAAGTCCCCGGTAAGTATACTAACCCTCCCTACCCTTAACCCTCCCTGCTCCCTACTAACCCTAACCCTCCCTGCTCCCTACTAACCCTAACCATCCCTGCTCCCTACTAACCCTAACCCTCCCTGCTTCCTACCCACCACCAGTAAGTGCCTAAACCTACCTAACTACATCCCATTCATGCTATATTTTTTACAGACAGGACAGTGGAAAAATTAAATATATGAAGTATGTAAAATATACCTGCAGGGCTCCAGTAGCGTTTCCAACCTCTGCAGTTTGTCCATTTCAGCTGTAGTTGGCATGGCAATCTTGGTGTTGTGTGTGGTGAGGACATCCCTCAGTGCCTGTTCATTTCTACAGACACTTTTTATCATGTCCAGAGTCGAATTCCATCTGGTTGGAATATCTTGTATAAGCGACTCCTTATTATGTCTATGTTGAAATTGTTGTTTTTGTAATTCTGCAGCACTTGCTGGACTGTGTTTAAAGTGGCCTACAACTTTTCTGCATTTGGCCAGGACATTGTCAAACGCACTGTTCTGCAGAGATACTGTGACAGAACGCTGGAGACTGTGCGTAGTGCAGGGGATATGTTCAAAAGGCAGGTGTCTTGCAGCAGCAATCATATTTCTTGCACTATCTGTGCTAAGTGTGCCGACTTTATCTGAAATGTTCCACTCCTGTGCAACATGAATAAAATGTTCAGCGCACGTTTCAGCAAAATGTCTCTCTTCTGTTTTCATTACAGTCAGAGCATGTGAATGTAGCTCCCAGTGTTCATCAATATAATGCACTGTAACTCCGAGGTAATTATGGTTACCCAGCGATGTCCAGTAATCTCCAGTGAGAGCAACATGTGGTACACATTGTAACGCCATCGCTTTTGTAGTACTCTCCTTTTCATACAAGTCATGTATTCTTCTTGTGATGGTGCGTCTTGAGGGAGGCTCATACGTGCTGTCATTCGTTGCGATCCTAAGAACATTCCTCAGACCGACATCTTCGACAATACTAATTGGCCTGCAGTTTGTAGCTATCCACTTCGCTATGTTATTTGTTAGCTTTTCTTGCTTTTGTTTATCTATACTTCTCCCATACGCTGTATCCAATGTAGTCTGCCGAAGCTTGCCTCCACTGTTTGTTTGAGTGGGTGAGTTGCTGGCATCAACGGTGTGTATTGCATTTAAGTGATACTTCAGACTCGAAGTACTCCGGTGATAAGAAAATTCAGCTTTGCAGTGTTTACAAATAACTTTGGTTTTATCAACTGTGCCATCTGGTAGAGATTTAAAATGAAAATGTCCATGTAAGATTTCGGTTCCTTTCTCCATTTTCTGTGAAAAAATTTTTAAATAAATAAAATTTATTAAAAAAAAGTAAAACAAACTGTATTTTTTGTTTATAGCAGATTAGGCACCCCAGCAATAAAAGGGAGTATAATAGCTCAGCAGGGAGACCTTAATGAACGAAGGAGGCCCAAACTTCCACTAACTCTCCTGTTAATATAAGCAATATCAGCCCCAATGTACATAAACCCGTCACATCCAGTCCCACAGCGGCGTTGATAGAACTTGCGCGCACGCTGCGGAACCATTCTCATCCAGTCCCACAGCGGCACCCGCCAGAGAAGAGAAGGGCTGCCCTGCTCGCTGCAACCCACGCGACTGAGGTTTCTCCTCAGCCGCGTAACTAAGTTACCCAGTTCAGGCCAGCGCGCGCTACGGGATCCCACTCAACCAGTCCCACTGCTTGTGTTCTAGCTTAGAACTCTTAGAGCTTAGGCTCTGTATAAAAACCAGTACTCACAGAGATATTGTGAAGATGTCTCGGTCTCAAGAGGTTATGGCGGCTGGCGGCTTCCTCCTCTCCGGCGGCATCCGGTGGCTTCCTCTTCTCCGGCGGCATCCAGCGGCTTCTCCATCAAGGGGGTCAGATGAATAACTGCTTCCGGCGGCTTCTTCCTGCGCAGCAGCATTAACGGCGTAAACAATATTATCGCCGTTATTGCCTTATGGCGTTAACGCGTTAATAACGCGTTATCTTGCCCAGCACTAAAAAAAACCTACACAAATCACGTTAGACTGTACAAATAGCGTTTATGATCCCACAAAAACTGAATGGGTATCAAGGTAACCAACTAATGCACACAATTACGTGCGGTACAGTCGCACTTCGTATAAGTAACTATTACTTATCCGCCTTACGACCAGCGGAATCGGTTGTTTAAGCTGCAAAACCTTCAGCCGGAGCGTATTCTCAACACGGGCCTATATGGGTTTTGCGCCAACCCCCTCTGGGTTGCGCTCACTTACCTCTGACTTTTCTTAAGTCAGGGTCTTCAGAACTTCGTATAGGTACTTTTAACGGATTTCTGATTTTAGCGACCTTCTGGTCTGCTGTAACACTACTTGCTCCTTTTACCTTATTTCACTGTTAACGTGAGATGCCTCCCACGCCACCACATGCTTCACTTCACGGGTGTACTTCTACGAGATCCCGAATTTTCTCAAGGTTCACCCAAAAGAAAAATTCACTTGCATACACACGCTTCTTTCACTTCAAATATACTTTGATTACAGAAAATTACTTTCATTCAGGTAACACAGGTTAATCCTAGAGGAGATGCAGCAAGAGAAGGATCTTTTTTTTTTAACTAGTTTTAGGAAACTGAAAGAAATTGTGCTATTATCTCGAGGCTTCCGTATCGCCTTACTAAAACAATGCTATCGTGTGATTTGTATCTAGTGGGCGTATCTGTATGCACGTTGCGTAATTTACGCCACGTGTGTAGGCCTTTGCGTCGTGTACGCTTGACTCGCACTCGTTGAGAGACGTGTACACAGGCCGGATACGTCTGCAGTAACACAAATAACACGCTTCTATAAATGTAAGCGATATTTCACTATAAACGCTTACCAAACACCACACAGTATCTTCTATGCTGCGTGCGTGTTTTTACAATTACTCCCTTAAGTATTACTCTTTACTTTTAACTAAAATAGCAACCAATTTTCTCTCAGCACGTTTATCAATGCAAATGGCAAACAGGAAGGTAGATATGTGAAAATACACAAATGAAAATTCTAAATTAATCTAATAATCAATGCTTCCAATAGTATGATTCATATTGGATAGCCATCTTGCAGAACATACATTGATGTAAACACACACATAATTATAATATTATATCTATGTACCATCCACTGGTTTCCTGAGACTCATTGACTTATTCAGTGCTTCTAATTTGCATATGAATATGCTTTTGACTGTCTGTGAAGGTGATTTTTTCACTGCTAGGAAAAAAAAACAGTTACACAGGTTAATTTGCATTTCAATGGCCCATCTCACAAGCAGCAGAGTTCAACAGAATCTTGGAGGTAAAGAAGAGAGAAAAAGAGGAAAAAAACAACAACTTTGTTTTATCTCTGTGTGTCGTTCTTACATCAAATATTCATTTTACTATTAACTTTCATTAAGCCCCATCTGAACTATTTATAATTGATTATGACATGGGTTAAATAAATGCATTGGAAACTCATAAATGGTGATTTTATTTTTTTTACAAAGGACGGCTGATTATTCCTGAGTAGACTAAAAATCAGCTATTTTGAAAAAAATGACTTTCCCCAAAATGGCCGCTGCTCCTCCCCCTTCCACATCCATGAGGGTTACACAAAATGGAGGACAGACCATGCGGCTTCCTTTGTCACAAAAAAAAATCACACATCATACAAGCCCCTGAAGTTATTTTAGGCCTCAGTTAAAAATAAAAACTATATCAAAGCTATTGCAGCAACTTTTAAATGTACTTTTAAACCTACTTAACAGATAAACAATCCAATCTGAATCAAACACAATATGACTCATTTGAACCTTGTTTTGCAACAATATGATCAGATATGCAGAGTACAGGTATGTGCGTGTGTTACGTGTCTTGCGTGCGCAGTTGGCACCAAACAGAAATTAAACAGATTAAAAAAAACAAAAACAAAGCTTTACGTTCTTACCTTCTGGAACCGGATTCCACCAGCATCCCTACAAATCAAGCGAAGCAGACGCAGACACTTATCTGATCAGCACTACCGTATCCCCAACCACAAACACGGATACAGGGGATACTACCTTTCCGCCCTTTGCTGACGGATAAAGTCTGCCTGGTTTCGCTTGACTGCGGATATGAGGTGGACTGGACGAGCCGCCAATTGATAAAGTCTAATATTTACCTTTGAACATAAGCTATGTATTAACAACGTGAAGCCGTTATGGCCGCTAAACCACGTGCACATGTTACGCACTTTGTACGCTATTTGCGTACAAAGACTTCGCACGTGGTACGCACGTAACGTACACACGCTGCGCTGGGTGTACGGAATACACACACAGCGGGCGCACACACAGTTGATAACATTTAAACCTTTTAAATGAACGCAGTAAGGGTATGCTTATACTGTAAACCTTGGCAATGTAAAACCACAATGATGTAATGCTTAAACCTTTAACGATGTGAATATGGTATGAGCGGTTAATACGCTAAGAGAGAGACCCTATATAATAACTGGTGAAACACACAAGACCTGGTAAGGTTCCAACACCTTCTTAGAAGATTCTTTAGTATATATATATAAAAGGGGAAAACAATTACAGCTTATACACTACAAACCTAACATCAATATCTAAACAGAATAACAAGAAATAAGATATAAACATTAGCAATGCGATCGCAAATACAAGCACACAGAGAGAGAATGAATGGCATACACAAAGGGAATAAATGGCTACAGTGAATTTACACACATGGGAATGATTCGCAAGCACTTCTGGGACCAGCCTCCAGCCTTCAGTGTGAAAACCTTGCAGAGAGTGAGTGACTGCCCCAGCAATGGTGGTCCTTATATTTACAGCATACATTCACAATACAATGGTCCCTACAATCTCATTGTTCATTGGACACAGGAATGTGTCTCCACATTATAGTAAAGGTCATAGGTGGGTTTAAACAGGTGGGCTGTGTCCTTCTCCAACTGCCCAGGTGGGAGGTATCCTCTGGATTCCCCCCGCATGTGTAATAAACTGCAAATACATTTAATGTTCCAAACATACTTTTGTGCATAACTATACGCAGCAGCGAACAATCTATTCCTAACCAACACTTAAATGTTACTATTAAAATACTCTACAGCTGGATACTAAACACCACCTTCCAACCTTTATCTGACCCTTCCTATCATCTAAAGAGGAATCTTTCTGTCCACAAACCATTTAAACTAAACATTTTTACTGACATTGTTAAGGGAAATATTATCTACAAAACACACTATATAGGTTAAATATGTTACGATCGAGTCGCCCGCTACACGCTCACAAACTCTACCGTAAATGCGCATAACACGCGCGTGATCGCCGGAGCGATCTTACGCAATTTGCGGATATGCACACGCACCGCAGACTGGGTGCACGTGCAGCGGGCATGTGCATGGGGTTAGTACAAGGCATGTGAATCAAGATATTTTTCGACTTTGACACCCCTAACAGGGATTCTACTGTGAGGCTCTGCTTCTGAAGCACGTGAAAAAGGTTTTCTTTGTATCTACATTTTGTTAATTGTTTACAATGTTACGTGGTTGTGGACAGTTTGTGCATGCTGAATTGTAATGCTAAATTATTCAATAGTAATTTATTTAAATAAAAAATGGATCTATGGATCTAAACTACAATTATATATAAAATACAAAAAACGTATAGTTTAATTTGTACTGATGCCTGTTGTGTTATTTACATTTCCAGCAATATATACTACAGTATATACAGTACATGCTTACTTCGTAAAAGTAAATGTAAACTCTTGCAATTTACAGTATTTTATATATTTTAACTAGAGACTCAGGAGAATTGAATGGATTAACTTCATTTTCCATTCAAAAAGGATACATACTATGATACCCATGTGTTAAAAAAAAATCACCCTGTTTTCTGAATAAGAATGAATCTGCTCCACGGGAGGTTTCTGTCCTCCCTGAGCTTGCCTTAGGACGCCTGTGTTACTGTTTGACAGGTGCACCACCCCAGTCAACTTCCCTACCTGTCACTGTTCCCGATGCTGGTCAGTGGCAGGTGGGTAGTTTCTAAAACTTACTATTTTTAATGCAAATGAAATTGAACAATTTAATTTATAAATGTTCTTGTCATATTCATGAAATTATACAACTTTATTGTGTTTGTATCCCATACTGCTTTCTTATCACAAAAAATGTTCTGTTTTCATTTTGCAAAATGTCACTAATATGTTGAAATGTATTTAACTTTTATAAACTATTAAAAGTTTAAAATAAATATCAACTGTGTTTTATTATTGTGTTCTGTTGACATTGCATGCATTCCCCAGTATGTATGTGCTTTGTGCACAATATATGAGAATTTGCTAAAATCAAAAAGTTTTACGGTAAAGTGCACAATTTTGTTCAACTGATTGATGGGCAAAGATTGCCATTATCCTGGGAACCATGGCCCTCATTCCGAGTTGTTCGCTCGGTATTTTTCATCGCATCGCAGTGAAAATCCGCTTAGTACGCATGCGCAATGTTCGCACTGCGACTGCGCCAAGTAACTTTACTATGAAGAAAGTATTTTTACTCACGGCTTTTTCTTCGCTCCGGCGATCGTAATGTGATTGACAGGAAATGGGTTTTACTGGGCGGAAACACGGCGTTTCAGGGGCGTGTGGCTGAAAACGCTACCGTTTCCGGAAAAAACGCAGGAGTGGCCGGGGAAACGGTGGGAGTGCCTGGGCGAACGCTGGGTGTGTTTGTGACGTCAACCAGGAACGACAAGCACTGAACTGATCGCACAGGCAGAGTAAGTCTGGAGCTACTCTGAAACTGCTAAGTAGTTAGTAATCGCAATATTGCGAATACATCGGTCGCAATTTTAAGAAGCTAAGATTCACTCCCAGTAGGCGGCGGCTTAGCGTGTGTAACTCTGCTAAATTCGCCTTGCGAGCGATCAACTCGGAATGAGGGCCCATACTTTTTAGCTGATTTTACTGCCTGGTAACCAACTATTATTCCTGCTACTGTGTCGCCCTTCCTGATGGACTTTTGCAAGGAAACTTTTATTACGCAAGTGGCTCCGTCGCTGGACTCAATGAAACTAGATATATTGACCATACTTTACTATGATAGATGTACTGCATTGTTTAACATTAAAAAAGGAGTTTGTAAATTCCATGATAAATGGGAAAAATATCTTGCTTGTTTGCCTAATTAAACCTCCTCCCACATTATGAAGATATTTGAGAATGCCACAAGTCCCTTGTACAGAAATATTGTATAATTATATTATTCTAGTGTTTGTCGATTTAATATTTTGGTTACCATGACAATCTGAGGAATTGCTATTGGTGGCAGCCTCTCTAAACCTTCCACCTCCCACCTCTAATATTTTATTTAATTGGAAAATAAGATTTTACTTACCGATAAATCTATTTCTCGTAGTCCGTAGTGGATGCTGGGGACTCCGTCAGGACCATGGGGATTAGCGGCTCCGCAGGAGACAGGGCACAAAAATAAAGCTTTAGGATCAGGTGGTGTGCACTGGCTCCTCCCCCTATGACCCTCCTCCAAGCCTCAGTTAGGATACTGTGCCCGGATGAGCGTACACAATAAGGAAGGATTTTGAATCCCGGGTAAGACTCATACCAGCCACACCAATCACACCGTACAACTTGTGATCTGAACCCAGTTAACAGTATGACAACGTAGGAGCCTCTGAACAGACGGCTCACAACAAGAACAACCCGATTTTTTTGTAACAATAACTATGTACAAGTATTGCAGACAATCCGCACTTGGGATGGGCGCCCAGCATCCACTACGGACTACGAGAAATAGATTTATCGGTAAGTAAAATCTTATTTTCTCTAACGTCTTAGTGGATGCTGGGGACTCCGTCAGGACCATGGGGATTATACCAAAGCTCCCAAACGGGCGGGAGAGTGCGGATGACTCTGCAGCACCGAATGAGAGAACTCCAGGTCCTCTTTAGCCAGGGTATCAAATTTGTAGAATTTTACAAACGTGTTCTCCCCCGACCACGTAGCTGCTCGGCAGAGTTGTAATGCCGAGACCCCTCGGGCAGCCGCCCAGGATGAGCCCACCTTCCTTGTGGAATGGGCCTTGACAGATTTAGGCTGTGGCAGGCCTGCCACAGAATGTGCAAGTTGAATTGTGCTACAAATCCAACGAGCAATCGTCTGCTTAGAAGCAGGAGCACCCAGCTTGTTGGGTGCATACAGTATAAACAGCGAGTCAGATTTTCTGACTCCAGCCGTCCTTGAAATATATATTTTCAATGCCCTGACAACGTCCAGCAACTTGGAATCCTCCAAATCGCTAGTAGCCGCAGGCACCACAATAGGCTGGTTCAGGTGAAACGCTGACACCACCTTAGGCAGAAAATGAGGACGCGTCCGCAGTTCTGCCCTGTCCGAATGGAAAATCAGATATGGGCTTTTATACGATAAAGCCGCCAATTCTGACACTCTCCTGGCTGAAGCCAGGGCCAGTAGCATGGTTACTTTCCATGTAAGATATTTCAAATCCGCCGATTTGAGTGGCTCAAACCAATGGGATTTGAGAAAATCCAAAACTACATTAAGGTCCCACGGAGCCACTGGGGGCACAACCGGGGGCTGTATATGTAGTACTCCTTTTACAAAAGTCTGGACTTCAGGAACTGAAGCCAATTCTTTCTGGAAGAAAATCGACAGGGCCGAAATTTGAACCTTAATGGACCCCAACTTGAGGCCCCTAGACAATCCTGTTTGCAGGAAATGTAGGAATCGACCCAATTGAAATTCCTCCGTGGGGGCCTTCCTGGCCTCACACCACGCAACATATTTTCTCCAAATGCGGTGATAATGTTGTGCAGTCACCTCCTTCCTGGCTTTAACCAGTGTTGGAATGACCTCTTCTGGAATGTCTTTTTCCCTTAGAATTCGGCGTTCAACCGCCACGCCGTCAAACGCAGCCGCGGTAAGTCTTGGAATAGACACGGTCCCTGCTGAATCAGGTCCCGTCTTAGAGGTAGAGGCCACGGATTTTCCGTGAGCATCTCCTGAAGTTCCGGGTACCAAGTTCTTCTTGGCCAATCCGGAGCCACGAGTATCGTTCTTACTCCCCTTTGCCGTATAATTCTCAGTACTTTGGGTATGAGAGGCAGAGGAGGAAACACATACACTGACTGGAACACCCACGGTGTTACCAGAGCGTCCACAGCTATTGCCTGAGGGTCTCTTGACCTGGCGCAATACCTGTCCAGTTTTTTGTTGAGGCGAGACGCCATCATATCCACCTTTGGTTTTTCCCAACGGTTCACAATCATGTGGAAGACTTCTGGATGAAGTCCCCACTCTCCCGGGTGTAGATCGTGTCTGCTGAGGAAGTCTGCTTCCCAGTTGTCCACTCCCGGAATGAACACTGCTGACAGTGCTATCACATGATCTTCCGCCCAGCGAAGAATCCTTGCAGCTTCTGCCATTGCTCTCCTGCTTCTTGTGCCGCCCTGTCTGTTTACGTGGGCGACTGCCATGATGTTGTCCGACTGGATCAACACCGGCTGACCCTGAAGCAGGGGTTTTGCCAGGCTTAGAGCATTGTAAATCGCTCTTAGCTCCAGTATATTTATGTGAAGAGACATCTCCAGGCTTGACCATACTCCCTGGAAGTTTCTTCCCTGTGTGACCGCTCCCCAGCCTCTCAGACTGGCATCCGTGGTCACCAGGACCCAGTCCTGTATGCCGAATCTGCGGCCTTCTAACAGATGAGCACTCTGCAACCACCACAGAAGAGACACCCTTGTCCGTGGCGATAAGGTTATCCGCTGATGCATCTGCAGATGCGATCCGGACCATTTGTCCAGCAGATCCCACTGAAAAGTTCGTGCGTGGAATCTGCCGAATGGGATTGCTTCGTAAGAAGCCACCATCTTTCCCAGGACTCTTGTGCATTGATGCACAGACACTTTTCCTGGTTTTAGGAGGTTCCTGACAAGTTCGGATAACTCCTTGGCTTTCTCCTCCAGAAGAAACACCTTTTTCTGAACCGTGTCCAGAATCATTCCCAGGAACAGCAGACGTGTTGTCGGGGTCAACTGAGATTTTGGAAAATTCAGAATCCACCCGTGTTGTTGCAGCACTACTTGGGTTAGTGCTACTCCGTCCTCCAGCTGTTCTCTGGACCTTGCCCTTATCAGGAGATCGTCCAAGTAAGGGATAATTAATACGCCTCTTCTTCGCAGAAGAATCATCATTTCGGCCATTACCTTGGTAAAGACCCGAGGTGCCGTGGACAATCCAAACGGCAGCGTCTGAAACTGATAATGACAGTTTTGCACCATGAACCTGAGGTACCCTTGATGTGAAGGGCAAATTGGGACATGCAGGTAAGTATCTTTTATGTCCAGGGACACCATAAAGTCCCCTTCTTCCAGATTCGCTATCACTGCTCTGAGTGATTCCATCTTGAACTTGAATTTTTGTATGTACAGGTTCAAAGATTTCAGATTTAGAATAGGTCTTACCGAGCCGTCCGGCTTCGGTACCACAATTAGCGTGGAGTAATACCCCTTTTCCTGTTGTAGGAGGGGTACCTTGACTATCACCTGCTGAGAAAACAGCTTGTGAATGGCTTCCAATACCGTCGCCCTGTCTGAGGGAGACGTTGGCAAAGCAGACTTTAGGAACCGGCGAGGGGGAGACTTCTCGAATTCCAACCTGTAACCCTGAGATACTACCTGCAGGATCCAGGGGTCCACCTGTGAGCAAGCCCACTGCGCGCTGAAATTCTTGAGTCGACCCCCCACCGTTCCTGAGTCCGCTTGTAAAGCCCCAGCGTCATGCTGAGGGCTTTGCAGAACCCGCAGGGGGCTTCTGTTCCTGGGAAGGAGCTGCTTGCTGCCCTCTCTTACCCTTTCCTCTGCCTCGGGGCAGATATGACTGTCCTTTTGCCCGCTTCTTATAGGACCGAAAGGACTGCGGCTGAAAAGACGGTGTCTTTTTCTGTTGGGAGGGGGTCTGAGGTAAAAAGGTGGATTTCCCGGCAGTTGCCGTGGCCACCAAATCCGATAGACCGACGCCAAATAATTCCTCCCCTTTATACGGCAATACTTCCATATGCCGTTTGGAATCCGCATCACCTGACCACTGTCGTGTCCATAAACTTCTTCTGGCAGATATGGACATCGCACTTACTCTCGATGCCAGAGTGCAAATATCCCTCTGAGCATCTCGCATATAAAGAAAAGCATCCTTTAATTGCTCTAAAGTCTGTAAAATACTGTCCCTATCCAGGGTATCAATATTTTCAGTCAGGGAATCCGACCAGACCAGCACTGCACATCCAGGTCGAGGCGATGGCTGGTCGCAGTATAACACCAGTATGTGTGTATATACTTTTTAGGGTAGTTTCCAGCCTCCTATCAGCTGGATCCTTGAGGGCGGCTGTATCAGGAGACGGTAACGCCACTTGTTTTGATAAGCGTGTGAGCGCCTTATCCACCTTAGGGGGTGTTTCCCAGCGCGCCCTAACCTCTGGCGGGAAAGGGTATAATGCCAATAACTTTTTTGAAATTAGCACTTTTCTATCTGGGTTAACCCACGCTTCATCACATACATCATTCAATTCCTCTGATTCAGGAAAAACTACAGGTAGTTTTTTCACCCCCCACATAATACCCCTTTTTGTGGTACTTGTAGTATCAGAGATATGCAAAGCCTCCTTCATTGCCGTGATCATATAACGTGTGGCCCTACTGGAAAATACGTTTGTTTCTTCACTGTCGACACTAGATTCAGTGTCCGTGTCTGGGTCTGTGTCGACCGACTGAGGTAAAGGGCGTTTTACAGCCCCTGACGGTGTCTGAGACGCCTGGGCAGGTACTAACTGGTTTTCCGGCCGTCTCATGTCGTCAACTGATTTTTGTAATGTGCTGACATTATCACGTAATTCCATAAACAAAGCCATCCATTCCTGTGTCGACTCCCTGGGGGGTGACATCACCATTACCGGCAATTGCTCTGCCTCCACACCAACATCGTCCTCATACATGTCGACACACACGTACCGACACACAGCAGACACACAGGGAATGCTCTATTGAAGACAGGACCCCACTAGCCCTTTGGGGAGACAGAGGGAGAGTTTGCCAGCACACACCCAAGCGCTATAATATATATGGGAACAACCCTATATAAGTGTTGTATCCTTATAGCAGCTTAAATATAGTAATATCGCCAAAAAAAGTGCCCCCCCTCTCTGTTTTACCCTGTTTCTGTAGTGCAGTGCAGGGGAGAGTCCTGGGAGCCTTCCTCACAGCGGAGCTGAGCAGGAAAATGGCGCTGTGTGCTGAGGAGAATAAGCCCCGCCCCCTATTTCGGCGGGCTCTTCTCCGGAGTTTGTGAGATCTGGCAGGGGTTAAATACATCCATATAGCCTCAAGGGCTATATGTGATGTATTTTTTAGCCATAAAAAGGTATTATACATTGCTGCCCAGGGCGCCCCCCCAGCGCCCTGCACCCTCCGTGACCGCTGTGTTAAGTGTGCTGACAACAATGGCGCACAGCTGCAGTGCTGTGCGCTACCTCAGGAAGACTGAAAAGTCTTCTGCCGCCTGCTTCTGGACCTCTTCCATCTTCGGCATCTGCAAGGGGGGTCGGCGGCGCGGCTCCGGGACCGGACTCCATGGCTGGGCCTGTGTTCGATCCCTCTGGAGCTAATGGTGTCCAGTAGCCTAAGAAGCCAATCCATCCTGCACGCAGGTGAGTTGACTTCTCTCCCCTAAGTCCCTCGATGCAGTGAGCCTGTTGCCAGCAGGACTCACTGAAAATAAAAAACCTAAAAACTTTTTCTAAGCAGCTCTTTAGGAGAGCCACCTAGATTGCACCCTGCTCGGACGGGCACAAAAACCTAACTGAGGCTTGGAGGAGGGTCATAGGGGGAGGAGCCAGTGCACACCACCTGATCCTAAAGCTTTATTTTTGTGCCCTGTCTCCTGCGGAGCCGCTAATCCCCATGGTCCTGACGGAGTCCCCAGCATCCACTAGGACGTTAGAGAAATAATATATATATATATATATACATACATAATATATAGTGTTCACTCTAGGAGTGAAAAGGGGCAGGGCGCCGGACTCCGGGGGCACATGTGCGCGCGCGTACGAAACGGGGGCGTGGCCACGCCTACGTCATTTTAGGGCCGGGGCGGCCCACAGACGCTACTACAGAGAGCGTCTGTGGCCGGCGACGTCACTGTTGGGGGCGTGCCCAGCACCTCCATCGGTGCTGGGCTTCCCCCAGCTCTCTCCCAATGCGTGAATGGATGCCGCGCGCATGCGCACGGCATCTATACACGCCGGGAGGGCAGGAAGCGGGCGGCTGTTCTAGCAGGGCGCCGCAAAAGGGGCAGGGCGGGTTTTGCCTGCTAAAAAACGGGCAGGGCGCGGCGCCCTGCTTAAACAGCCTAGAGTGAACACTAATATATATATATATATATATACTGTATATATATTAGGACCACTGTCATTGTTTGTTTGCATTATCTTTGTTGACTGCATTGCGGGCTTCTTTTGCCATTTTTCGGTTTCATGTTGGATATTCAATTTGCTGTCTGTTACTGTACGTAGAAACAGATTGTACTGTTTGCGTACAGTATTACCATTTTCTGTATGTCTGAATTTAATAAAAACAGTTTCAAAAAAAGAAAAAAAAAACATACAGTAGATTCAAATGTCTAAATGGCTTATCTCAGAGATTCAGAATGTACTGCTGGTTGGGTCTCCCATATCCAAAATTCTTGGTATTAGGAGTATTTTGGATTTTTCCATCATTTGGAATATCTGCATGCCATAATGAGATTTCTTGGGGATGGGACACAAGTCTAAACATGGAACATTTTTATATTTCATATACACACATCCTGAGGTCATCCATAATATTGTTAACAATTTAGTTCATGAAATAAAGTCTGTGTATATTGTACTATCAGAAAGCAAAAGGTGTCACTATCTCAGCCATGCTCACAAAATGTTAGATTTTGGAATATCTTGGATTGTTGATATGGAAGACTCAACCTGTACAAGGGCAAGTGCTGGTATTGCAAGAGGAGTCCAGATCGGATACATATAGCACACTTACACATACTGTACTGTCAAAATTCTCCAAGCAAGGTAAAACCTCAAAACCTTCTATAACATTTTTATACACTTAACTTGTGAGCTATTAGTAAGAGTGTGATTTATGTGTACCTTGTCATTCAGGTACACCCCCCTTATATAATTAAAACACGCATTTAATAGCAGTCACAGAGGGCACTCAAACTCTCAATCTCACATCTAACAGAAGAGCATCCTCATTTCATCACAGTTCCAGACTGGAAAATAGTGTAGTGATTTAATGGCATAAAGAAAGAAAGGTGCCAAGGGAACATACAGAAAGAGAAGTCAAACAGGAGATCTCGGTCAACAATCAGAAACAACAATCAAGTAATTTTGGAGGAGTTATAAGGAGGGCTGGAGATTAGAGTGTAAAGAATTTATATATACTGGGCCATCTGAATCTGGCCCAAACCTGACATCAGCAGACACATGACTGCAAGTACTATAGAGCAGAGTTAGTTACGGCAAGAGAGGGAGGATCAAAACCTGTTGTCTGCCCTAAAATGCAGAGCAAGCTTATAAGAGGAGGGCAGTGGAGACCAGTGTTGTAGGACATGGTAAGTGCACGCCAGGCTTCAGTGGTATGCATCACCCACAAATTGACTGGACTATAATCAGTGCAGATATTCATAGTAAACATGATTCTGGGTTTTGTCACAGGTTTAGGGGAATTATGAATATGTACCCAGGTATGCCTAACAGATACAACATTTATTTAATATACCTGGTTACTCATAATCCATATGTATACTGAAAGAACCTCCCATCTCAGCCACAGCCCTGTCTGTGTGGCCTTTGTAGTTCTCCAGATGCATTTTGTGTTAAGACTTGGGTCCCATCTAAAAAATATCTCATTATAGCATGCAAATATTACATAAAACAGAAGAATACAAAATGCTTCTGGCCCCAAGCACATCAGATATGGGAGACTTAACCTGCATATGTACTGTATATATGCATATTTCCTATTTGGGGTTTTTTACTGTAATTCTTTGCCTCTGTCAGTGAGACAATACCATCATACAGCTTTTCATTAACAGTTCTTGACATTTAAAACAAATATTGAATATTCTAATAGATAAAAAATAATTACTCATAATCGGGAGCCCTCCAACCTCAGCTTCTGTGTCAGTAGATGAAACATTTGGCTCCAGCTGTTGGACACATCATCCAGCCGATGGAACTGATTACCTGTGACTAATGAAAAATAAATAAGAGAATGAATATTAGGGTTAATCAAACTGTGTGTGCTCATTCATGACCCTGTACTGTAAGTGTACAAACAAAAATGAATAAGCAATGCTAACCACTGTGCCACATTAGTGAGTCTTGGTTGTATATGATTTGTTGTAACTGTTTAACCACTGTATCAAATCAGTGCTCACCGTCCAAGGCTCGCTACAGCACCACTTTTGTGTACTGCTATACAGTACCATAATTTCCAAAAGCAGTGCACCAGCCATCTAGCAGTTCTAGTGAGTGCTGCATTGTCACCATCGTGAGTTTGTTACAAGTTTTGTAATGCAACAAAGATGGCTATTTAGCACGATTTGAGGATAGGTGTATGCGGATGTAAAGTATTATTTTTTTATTGTGATTTCACAATAATTGTGACAAACATGTTGCATCAAAGGGCCTTCCTACTCCAGAAAAATAGGAGAGTTGTCTCATCTGTTCACGAGATGTAGTGGAAGATAGGAGAAAAAAAAAGGAACTTATTCACACTGTCAACAATTAATACTGGTTAGTTAACTGAACTCTGATTTTTCATATTTTTTTATCTCTGTGTTGGCTGCAGTAAGTTCATTTTCAATACTCCAGATATCTGATCTATTTCACAATCAGAGCCAGCCCTAACCAATATGATGCCCTAGGCAAGATTTTGGCTGGTGCCCCCTAGCACCACCGCTGGTTCCGCCTCTGACCTTGTACCCCCTATATTTTAAATAGGAACAGTTCGCACATTTGGCGCACAGTCCAAAAAGGGGTGTGTTTTTGCTGGCAAGGGGCGTGGCCACACAATAACCCCAATTCCAGTTACGCCACACAGTACTGCAACTTTATTCACATATGATCATGCGATAGTGTCCATAATTCATATTACATCCCACAGTAGTATCACTTTACCTTATAAACGTTACTCCTCACAGTAGGGCCCCTTATTCATATTACATCACACTGAATTGCTCCTTATTCACATTACACCACACCCTATTGCTCTTTATTCACATTAGACGACACAGTAGTGCCCTTTTTATACGCAACGCCACATAGTAAAGCACCTTATACACATAATGTCACACATTAGTAATGCATTTACACACATTCCACACAGTAATGCCCCTTACACATATGAGACACCTTATTAATGTCCTTATAAACATAATGCACCTTACACATTATGACAACCTTTATTAATGCCCTTTTACACATAATGTCCCTTATACATATGCCGCACATTATTAATGCCCTTATACACATAATGACACACTTAGTGCCCCCTACACATTTGCTGCACATTATTAGTGCCCCTATACACATAATGACACACATACAGTAGTACCCTGTTACACGTTATCCGCACATTATTAATGCCCTTATACACATAATGACACACATAGTGCCCCTTACACATATGCTGCACATTATTAATGCCCTTATACACATAATGACACACATAGTGCCCCTTACACATATGTTGCACATTATTAATGCATTTTTACATGACACATGTAATGCTCCTTACAAATATTCTGAACACTACTGCACAACCAACCCACTCACATGCACACAGCACTCACATTGCCACTAGCACTGTGACCTCTGCCTCTGCTTGGATACAGATGTGTCCTCATAAATATTGCCTCAATGCTAACGTCGGGCACACCTTTTTTTATGAAAATGCATCTTATTTGCATTGCTATGTGGCTAGGATGCACAAGCATCTTCTGATGATTAATATGATATGCAGCATGCCTATATACTGTGGGAGACTGTGGCTGTATCTGCATATGAAATGCTACACTCAGAATATAGGCATGCCACATATCATTTTAATCAGCAGAAGCTGCTGATGCCCCTGGGCATATCAAATGCCCTATGAAATTGCCTAGTTTGCCTATGCCTGTGGCCGGCTCTGTTCACAATAGTAACATAATATGCCAAAAAAAAAGCACTTAAAATAGTTGCAAAATTATTTTGTGCCCTTTTGTAATGTCTTAGAATGTCCTGATGTTGATCTGCTGCTACAGAAATTCTTATTGAATATTTGATATTGATATGGGATAATATGTGAGCGTTAACTCGTCAGAGTGAAGCAATGTAAGTGGGAACATTGTTATAATGTCATTTCTAGCAGCAACAGGAACTTATAGAACTTACATCAAATAAGTTAGAAAAAATACATAGGAAATAATTTGGTTGTCAAAAATAAACTCAAAATAAGAAAGAAATATATATAAATATTGCAGGGCAGAAGCTGATGAGATGATACTGCAGTCAGTTGGAAAAATAGGATTTTAATTACCTACCGGTAAATCCTTTTCTCGTAGTCTGTAGAGGATACTGGGAATCCATTTAGTGCCATGGGGTATAGACGGGTTCACTAGGAGCCATGGGCACTTAAAAAATTTCATAGTGTGTGCTGGCTCCTCCCTCTATGCCCCTCCTACCAGACTCAGTCTAGATAGCTGTGCCCAAGGAGACGGACATACTTTGAGAGAAGGATATAAAAGGATAGTGGTGAGATTCCGAACCAGCACACAAGAAACAAGAGGAAAGCCATACTAACCAAACTTGAAACCAGGAACAGCAACAGCTGAACCAAACAACAATACTTAACCAAGTAATAGGTAGGTAATTAAAATCCTATTTTCTCTTACGTCCTAGAACCTGGTGTGCTGGTTCCGTTTTATTGATGATGTATTTTTTATTTGGAGAGGAGACTGTGAAAGTCTATCTTCATTTTGTACCCATCTCAATACAAACAATTTTAACATCATGTTTATCTTTCAGACAAATACACAAACAGTCTCCTTTCTTGATCTAAAAATATATATAAAGGATAATGTGTTATCTACGTGTATATTTAGAAAGGAAACTGATTCTAATTCATATATCGATATCACAAGCCAACATCATCAAAAATGGCTGGAGGGTATACCTTTAGGCCAATTTAAAAGAATAAAAAGAAATTGTACTGAGGAAGAGGTATGTCAAAGAGAGTTAGAATTAGTTGGGGAACGCTTCAAAAATAAGGGATATCTAGATAGAGATATCCTGAAAGCAAAAACAAGAGTTAACACAATCAATAGGGAAGACCTTTTAAAGTGTAACAACAACAATAAAAAAGAAGATCCATCATTACAATGGGCCTTTATATGCCAATACGGATCTCATTTTAAAATAATGGAAAAAAGTATACAAAAACATTAAAGGGTTCTACAGGAAGATCCCATTTTGAAAGAACACCTACCCAAAAAACCAAAATTTATTTACCGGCGAGCCCCGTCACTAAAGGATAAATTAGTTAATAGCACTTTATATGATCCCAAAACAACTAGTGAAAGAACAAAGGGGTTTCATCGGTGTGGCTCCTGTTTGATGTGTCGCTCCACCAATAATTCTTTTAACTCTAGGAAAATCACTACCTTTGAGGTAAATAATAAAACTTATAACATAGGAAGTTTTATCACTTGTCATTCACGCAACATAATTTATTTAAAAGAATGTATGTGTGGCCTTATATATATAGGCAAGACCACCCGCAATCTAAAAATACGGATGGCGGAGCATATCTATAATATTAGGAAGGGACAATTAAATCACCCTCTATCACAGCATTTTAAAAATTCCCATAAGAATTGTGAATTCGAGATTAAACGATTTATGGAGATTGAGCAAATAAAAGAAACCAGCAGAAATAGAGATATCGATGTACGTTTAGCAAAAAAAGAAATGGAATGGATATATACCCTAAATACATTAGTTCCCAATGGTCTGAACTCAGACTTTGAACTAAAATGGTTTATGATGTAATAAAACAGTTTTTGTCCACTCTTTTCTAACATGTTTTTATTTCTCTTTTTTACATGTCAAAATAAAATATAATGTTGCCGGTAGGGATGGACTACATGGGAATACGAAGTACCATGCAGATTTATAGGCAACTTATATTGCTAAACGTCAATAGTATCAAGAAAGACACTATATGGTCTTTTGGATCAAGATGAAATACAAATTGGAGTTCCCAACAAGTCACATCATCTTTTATTCTTATTTATGGTGTATGGAACGCACACTTCCGGGTCCGGACCAAAGGTGGAACGCAAATCACTTCATTTCCGCTGACGATTGCGGATGTAAATAGTGAAGCGGCGGTGAAATACAAGTCCGCTTAACCACCGCCAACGACAGCGGGAGATGGAATGCATATTTCCGGACCCAACAGGAGGTGAAACAGCAATAGGTCACTTCCGCTTCCGCTGACGATCGCGGAACATGACACGCACGCTTCCGATTCCGGGAGGACGGTGAACCGCAAACGGCGGGAAATCTAAATTACCTCTTTTCCGGAAAAGGAGTTTAAAAGGATAACAGCGCATAACACCACAGATGCACTTGAAAAAGGATATACCATCCGAAACGCGTTGTGCCGTATTACTAATGGGACTGTGATCTTCTTGGACTCTTACCAGAAACCTGTGATATCCATCTACATTGGCAAGTGTGTGGTGTGTTGCTGGGCTGCCAGCTGGAACCCCATTTACATCGAAGGCACACACCACATGCCTCCTACGGTATGAGCCAGAAGTTTCACCATTCATGATTTGCACATAGACTGTTTTGTCATTTGTTTACATTTAAGGGTCTGTGTAATAATTCATTTATTCTAACCATTTCATGTTTTATCTATGTATGTCCAATCCATGTATAATGTGCACTGTGTCACTAAATTATCATGGATATAAAAATAAAAAATGTTTTTTAAAAAAAATTGGACATTGAATAACTATCTTTCGCACACGTCCTTGGGAAGGAACAGCGCTCACCTTTAATACCTAACTTTGTTTGTGCCATAATTTCTGACATTTGATGTTAGTGTAATTTTGGTATTTTTTGGTCTGTGGCATATTCCTTTCCCAAAGTGCGCAATAATCCACCAAAATCCTTCTTTTTCACAACTTGTTTTAACATCACAGGTGGTTTATGCTGCAGGGATGTTTACTTTTAGAGAAATTCGTAATGATCGCATGAGAGACATATTCTCTGATGAGATCACCACTGATTCCAATGTCAGTGATGAGGATCTATCAACTTTATTAAATAAATTAGAGAGAAGCATGCTCAAAGAAAATAGAATTTGGTGGGAGATTGCAACCCTAGAACAGTACCAAATTAAAAGGATGGTGCCGAAAGGTCTGCAATTATCCAAAGCACCTTCTTTTCAGTCGATAAGAGTGGAATTCCAACAAGATTGGGATCTAATTCTTAAAACATGCTCTCACTCGTTGATTGACCTCATCATTAAAGAAAGACAATTGGAATTAAGATCACTAAATCAGGAAATCGATTCTTTAAATATATTGCTAAAACCAGTTTTAGAACTGGAGGACGTGAAAGAAAGAGAAAAACAAATTCTATTCAAATTAGAAAAAAAATCCTGGGAGTTAAAAATAAAAAAATATAAAAAATTCCAAAGAGATTCAAAAACAGATAATGAGAATCAAGAGATGGTCTCTTAGATCATACCTGTAAAACCAATTAAAAAGAATAACAGAAATATTAATAATCGAGGTAAAAACTATGTCCTTAGGGAAAATGTCCAAAATAAAATCCAGAAATCACTTAACCAGACTAATGTAAGACAGTACAGAAAACAAAATAGGTACCAGTTCACATATCCTGATCCTAATGAATCGGGGGGAGACTGGAAAAGAGTCCAGAACAGACGTCCATATAGAGAACCTTATCACACTGACGATTTCAGATTACCAGTCAGAAATTGTTATGATCAATTACAAGAGTCTACCAAAAGTAATCAGTCTTTTTTAGATCAGGGACAGAGAACCCCAAGAAGGTTCAGGTAAAGAAAAAAACTAGTAGGAGCAAACGGGGAGGTAAGAAGAAAAACAAACCCGCTAAATCCCTAAATAAAGAACCAAGCATCAACACTAAGTGTGAAAAGGGAAAAGTTTATAATTTAAGTACTTATGAACTAAAACCAGAAGAACTAACAATTCTCCAAAAGGGTTTAAAGTCTGCTCCTACTTCGAATGCAAATCCATTCAAAGTTTATGTAGACCTGCAAAAATATATACGTAAATTATGTGTATTTTTTTTTTCCTATCTAAGGAAACTGAAGGTGATAATATCCCAAATGAGACATCAAAATCGGTATTCAAACCAAAATCAACATTTTTTCCCAAACAGATGAAAGGAAATTGCATTAACTGTTTTAGTACCCTAGTGGAAAAAGATATCAGAAATATGCAACAAATTAAAAATAAGAAATCTAACATTACTAAGAAGGAACAATTAGCGATCAAATCTTTAAAAGAAAATAAAGAAATAATAATTAAGCCAGCCGATAAAGGCGGATCGGTGGTAGTTTTAAACAAAAATGATTACATTGATGAGGTAAATCGACAGTTGGGAGATATAAAAACTTACAAAAAACTAAGAAGTGACCCCTCTGTCAGCATCGTAAAGAAATTGAAAACATTGACGGATGAGGCATGCCTTAAAGGGGTTATAACTCAAGATGAAAATAACTTCATTAATATACAGAATCCAACCACACCAACTATATACGTATTGCCTAAAATACATAAACATGCCACAAAACCGCCCGGGAGACCAATAATCTCTGGCTCAAATAGTATTACGTCAAATCTTTCCGCCCTAGTAGATCATTATCTACAACCACTGGTAATTAAAAATAATTCCTATTTGAGAGATACAACGGATACTCTCAATAAGCTTAAAGACATTCAGTGGGAATCCAATTTCATTTTGGGGACGGGCGATGTCAGTAGCTTATACACGATTATTAATTGGGAAAGGGGATGTGAAGCTATACGATTCTACCTGGAGAAAAGTGATTATACTGAAGATTTAAAGGCATTCTTGATTGAATCAATTTCTTTTATTCTACATAACAATTATTTTTATTTTAATGGTTGTTTTTATTTACAAATACAGGGAACGGCCATGGGCACCAGGTTTGCCCCTAGTTTTGCCAACTTATATATGGCATATTGGGAACATAGTGCAGTCAATCAATGGCTGGCAGAAGGGGCAAACCTGGTGTACTGGTTCCGTTTTATTGATGATGTATTTTTTATTTGGAGAGGAGACTGTGAAAGTCTATCTTCATTTTGTACCTATCTCAATACAAACAATTTTAACATCATGTTTACCTTTCAGACAAATACACAAACAGTCTCCTTTCTTGATCTAAAAATATATATAAAGGATAATGTGTTATCTACGTGTATATTTAGAAAGGAAACTGATTCTAATTCATATATCGATATCACAATCCAACATCATCAAAAATGGCTGGAGGGTATACCTTTAGGCCAATTTAAAAGAATAAAAAGAAATTGTACTGAGGAAGAGGTATGTCAAAGAGAGTTAGAATTAGTTGGGGAACGCTTCAAAATTAAGGGATATCTAGATAGAGATATCCTGAAAGCAAAAACAAGAGTTAACACAATCAATAGGGAAGACCTTTTAAAGTGTAACAACAACAATAAAAAAGAAGATCCATCATTACAATGGGCCTTTATATGCCAATACGGATCTCATTTTAAAATAATGGAAAAAAGTATACAAAAAAATTGGAGGGTTCTACAGGAAGATCCCATTTTGAAAGAACACCTACCCAAAAAAACAAAATTTATTTACCGGCGAGCCCCGTCACTAAAGGATAAATTAGTTAATAGCACTTTATATGATCCCAAAACAACTAGTGAAAGAACAAAGGGGTTTCATCGGTGTGGCTCCTGTTTGATGTGTCGCTCCACCAATAATTCTTTTAACTCTAGGAAAATCACTACCTTTGAGGTAAATAATAAAACTTATAACATAGGAAGTTTTATCACTTGTCATTCACGCAACATAATTTATTTAATAGAATGTATGTGTGGCCTTATATATATAGGCAAGACCACCCGCAATCTAAAAACACGGCGGCGGAGCATATCTATAATATAAGGAAGGGACAATTAAATCACCCTCTATCACAGCATTTTAAAAATTCCCATAAGAATTGTGAATTCGAGATTAAACGATTTATGGGGATTGAGCAAATAAAAGAAACCAGCAGAAATAGAGATATCGATGTACGTTTAGCAAAAAAAGAAATGGAATGGATATATACCCTAAATACATTAGTTCCCAATGGTCTGAACTCAGACTTTGAACTAAAATGGTTTATGATGTAATAAAACAGTTTTTGTCCACTCTTTTCTAACACGTTTTTATTTCTCTTTTTTACATGTCAAAATAAAATATAATGTTGCCGGTAGGGATGGACTACATGGGAATACGAAGTACCATGCAGATTTTATAGGCAACTTATATTGCTAAACGTCAATAGTATCAAGAAAGACACTATATGGTCTTTTGGATCAAGGTTAAATACAAATTGGAGTTCCCAACAAGTCACATCATCTTGTATTCTTATTTATGGTGTATGGAACGCACACTTCCGGGTCCGGACCAAAGGTGGAACGCAAATCACTTAATTTCCGCTGACGATTGCGGATGTAAATAGTGAAGCGGCGGTGAAATACAAGTCCGCTTAACCACCGCCAACGACAGCGGGAGATGGAATGCATATTTCCGGACCCAACAGGAGGTGAAACAGCAATAGGTCACTTCCGCTTCCGCTGACGATCGCGGAACATGATACGCACGCTTCCGGTTCCGGGAGGATGGTGAACCGCAAACGGCGGGAAATCTAAATTACCTCTTTTCCGGAAAAGGAGTTTAAAAGGATAACAGCGCATAACACCACAGATGCACTTGAAAAAGGATATACCATCCGAAACGCGTTGTGCCGTATTACTAATGGGACTGTGATCTTCTTGGACTCTTACCAGAAACCTGTGATATCCATCTACATTGGCAAGTGTGTGGTGTGTTGCTGGGCTGCCAGCTGGAACCCCATTTACATCGAAGGCACACACCACATGCCTCCTACGGTATGAGCCAGAAGTTCCACCATTCATGATTTGCACATAGACTGTTTTGTAATTTGTTTACATTTAAGGGTCTGTGCAATAATTCATTTATTCTAACCATTTCATGTTTTATCTATGTATGTCCAATCCATGTATAATGTGCACTGTGTCACTAAATTATCATGGATATAAAAATAAAAAATGTTTTTTAAAAAAAATTGGACATTGAATAACTATCTTTCGCACACGTCCTTGGGAAGGAACAGCGCTCACCTTTAATACCTAACTTTGTTTGTGCCATAATTTCTGACATTTGATGTTAGTGTAATTTTGGTATTTTTTGGTCTGTGGCATATTCCTTTCCCAAAGTGCGCAATAATCCACCAAAATCCTTCTTTTTCGCAACTTGTTTTAACATCACAGGTGGTTTATGCTGCAGGGATGTTTACTTTTAGAGAAATTCGTAATGATCGCATGAGAGACATATTCTCTGATGAGATCACCACTGATTCCAATGTCAGTGATGAGGATCTATCAACTTTATTAAATAAATTAGAGAGAAGCATGCTCAAAGAAAATAGAATTTGGTGGGAGATTGCAACCCTAGAACAGTACCAAATTAAAAGGATGGTGCCGAAAGGTCTGCAATTATCCAAAGCACCTTCTTTTCAGTCGATAAGAGTGGAATTCCAACAAGATTGGGATCTAATTCTTAAAACATGCTCTCACTCGTTGATTGACCTCATCATTAAAGAAAGACAATTGGAATTAAGATCACTAAATCAGGAAATCGATTCTTTAAATATATTGCTAAAACCAGTTTTAGAACTGGAGGACGTGAAAGAAAGAGAAAAACAAATTCTATTCAAATTAGAAAAAAAATCCAGGGAGTTAAAAATAAAAAAATATAAAAAATTCCAAAGAGATTTAAAAACAGATAATGAGAATCAAGAGATGGTCTCTTAGATCATACCTGTAAACCCAATTAAAAAGAATAACAGAAATATAAATAATCGAGGTAAAAACTATGTCCTTAGGGAAAATGTCCAAAATAAAATCCAGAAATCACTTAACCAGACTAATGTAAGACAGTACAGAAAACAAAATAGGTACCAGTTCACATATCCTGATCCTAATGAATCGGGGGGAGACTGGAAAAGAGTCCAGAACAGACGTCCATATAAAGAACCTTATCACACTGACGATTTCAGATTACCAGTCAGAAATTGTTATGATCAATTACAAGAGTCTACCAAAAGTAATCAGTCTTTTTTAGATCAGGGACAGAGAACCCCAAGAAGGTTCAGGTAAAGAAAAAAACTAGTAGGGGCAAACGGGGAGGTAAGAAGAAAAACAAACCCGCTAAATCCCTAAATAAAGAACCAAGCATCAACACTAAGTGTGAAAAGGGAAAAGTTTATAATTTAAGTACTTATGAACTAAAACCAGAAGAACTAACAATTCTCCAAAAGGGTTTAAAGTCTGCTCCTACTTCGAATGCAAATCCATTCAAAGTTTATGTAGACCTGCAAAAATATATACGTAAATTATGTGTAATTTTTTTTTTCCTATCTAAGGAAAGTGAAGGTGATAATATCCCAAATGAGACATCAAAATCGGTATTCAAACCAAAATCAACCTTTTTTCCCAAACAGATGAAAGGAAATTGCATTAACTGTTTTAGTACCCTAGTGGAAAAAGATATCAGAAATATGCAACAAATTAAAAATAAGAAATCTAACATTACTAAGAAGGAACAATTAGCGATCAAATCTTTAAAAGAAAATAAAGAAATAATAATTAAGCCAGCCGATAAAGGCGGATCGGTGGTAGTTTTAAACAAAAATGATTACATTGATGAGGTAAATCGACAGTTGGGAGATATAAAAACTTACAAAAAACTAAGAAGTGACCCCTCTGTCAGCATCGTAAAGAAATTGAAAACATTGACGGATGAGGCATGCCTGAAAGGGGTTATAACTCAAGATGAAAATAACTTCATTAATATACAGAATCCAACCACACCAACTATATACGTATTGCCTAAAATACATAAACATGCCACAAAACCGCCCGGGAAACCAATAATCTCTGGCTCAAATAGTATTACGTCAAATCTTTCCGCCCTAGTAGATCATTATCTACAACCACTGGTAATTAAAAATAATTCCTATTTGAGAGATACAACGGATACTCTCAATAAGCTTAAAGACATTCAGTGGGAATCCAATTTCATTTTGGGGACGGGCGATGTCAGTAGCTTTTACACGATTATTAATTGGGAAAGGGGATGTGAAGCTATACGATTCTACCTGGAGAAAAGTGATTATACTGAAGATTTAAAGGCATTCTTGATTGAATCAATTTCTTTTATTCTACATAACAATTATTTTTATTTTAATGGTTGTTTTTATTTACAAATACAGGGAACGGCCATGGGCACCAGGTTTGCCCCTAGTTATGCCAACTTATATATGGCATATTGGGAACATAGTGCAGTCAATCAATGGCTGGCAGAAGGGGCAAACCTGGTGTGCTGGTTCCGTTTTATTGATGATGTATTTTTTATTTGGAGAGGAGACTGTGAAAGTCTATCTTCATTTTGTACCTATCTCAATACAAACAATTTTAACATCATGTTTACCTTTCAGACAAATACACAAACAGTCTCCTTTCTTGATCTAAAAATATATATAAAGGATAATGTGTTATCTACGTGTATATTTAGAAAGGAAACTGATTCTAATTCATATATCGATATCACAATCCAACATCATCAAAAATGGCTGGAGGGTATACCTTTAGGCCAATTTAAAAGAATAAAAAGAAATTGTACTGAGGAAGAGGTATGTCAAAGAGAGTTAGAATTAGTTGGGGAACGCTTCAAAATTAAGGGATATCTAGATAGAGATATCCTGAAAGCAAAAACAAGAGTTAACACAATCAATAGGGAAGACCTTTTAAAGTGTAACAACAACAATAAAAAAGAAGATCCATCATTACAATGGGCCTTTATATGCCAATACGGATCTCATTTTAAAATAATGGAAAAAAGTATACAAAAAAATTGGAGGGTTCTACAGGAAGATCCCATTTTGAAAGAACACCTACCCAAAAAAACAAAATTTATTTACCGGCGAGCCCCGTCACTAAAGGATAAATTAGTTAATAGCACTTTATATGATCCCAAAACAACTAGTGAAAGAACAAAGGGGTTTCATCGGTGTGGCTCCTGTTTGATGTGTCGCTCCACCAATAATTCTTTTAACTCTAGGAAAATCACTACCTTTGAGGTAAATAATAAAACTTATAACATAGGAAGTTTTATCACTTGTCATTCACGCAACATAATTTATTTAATAGAATGTATGTGTGGCCTTATATATATAGGCAAGACCACCCGCAATCTAAAAACACGGCGGCGGAGCATATCTATAATATAAGGAAGGGACAATTAAATCACCCTCTATCACAGCATTTTAAAAATTCCCATAAGAATTGTGAATTCGAGATTAAACGATTTATGGGGATTGAGCAAATAAAAGAAACCAGCAGAAATAGAGATATCGATGTACGTTTAGCAAAAAAAGAAATGGAATGGATATATACCCTAAATACATTAGTTCCCAATGGTCTGAACTCAGACTTTGAACTAAAATGGTTTATGATGTAATAAAACAGTTTTTGTCCACTCTTTTCTAACACGTTTTTATTTCTCTTTTTTACATGTCAAAATAAAATATAATGTTGCCGGTAGGGATGGACTACATGGGAATACGAAGTACCATGCAGATTTTATAGGCAACTTATATTGCTAAACGTCAATAGTATCAAGAAAGACACTATATGGTCTTTTGGATCAAGGTTAAATACAAATTGGAGTTCCCAACAAGTCACATCATCTTGTATTCTTATTTATGGTGTATGGAACGCACACTTCCGGGTCCGGACCAAAGGTGGAACGCAAATCACTTAATTTCCGCTGACGATTGCGGATGTAAATAGTGAAGCGGCGGTGAAATACAAGTCCGCTTAACCACCGCCAACGACAGCGGGAGATGGAATGCATATTTCCGGACCCAACAGGAGGTGAAACAGCAATAGGTCACTTCCGCTTCCGCTGACGATCGCGGAACATGATACGCACGCTTCCGGTTCCGGGAGGATGGTGAACCGCAAACGGCGGGAAATCTAAATTACCTCTTTTCCGGAAAAGGAGTTTAAAAGGATAACAGCGCATAACACCACAGATGCACTTGAAAAAGGATATACCATCCGAAACGCGTTGTGCCGTATTACTAATGGGACTGTGATCTTCTTGGACTCTTACCAGAAACCTGTGATATCCATCTACATTGGCAAGTGTGTGGTGTGTTGCTGGGCTGCCAGCTGGAACCCCATTTACATCGAAGGCACACACCACATGCCTCCTACGGTATGAGCCAGAAGTTCCACCATTCATGATTTGCACATAGACTGTTTTGTAATTTGTTTACATTTAAGGGTCTGTGCAATAATTCATTTATTCTAACCATTTCATGTTTTATCTATGTATGTCCAATCCATGTATAATGTGCACTGTGTCACTAAATTATCATGGATATAAAAATAAAAAATGTTTTTAAAAAAAAATTGGACATTGAATAACTATCTTTCGCACACGTCCTTGGGAAGGAACAGCGCTCACCTTTAATACCTAACTTTGTTTGTGCCATAATTTCTGACATTTGATGTTAGTGTAATTTTGGTATTTTTTGGTCTGTGGCATATTCCTTTCCCAAAGTGCGCAATAATCCACCAAAATCCTTCTTTTTCGCAACTTGTTTTAACATCACAGGTGGTTTATGCTGCAGGGATGTTTACTTTTAGAGAAATTCGTAATGATCGCATGAGAGACATATTCTCTGATGAGATCACCACTGATTCCAATGTCAGTGATGAGGATCTATCAACTTTATTAAATAAATTAGAGAGAAGCATGCTCAAAGAAAATAGAATTTGGTGGGAGATTGCAACCCTAGAACAGTACCAAATTAAAAGGATGGTGCCGAAAGGTCTGCAATTATCCAAAGCACCTTCTTTTCAGTCGATAAGAGTGGAATTCCAACAAGATTGGGATCTAATTCTTAAAACATGCTCTCACTCGTTGATTGACCTCATCATTAAAGAAAGACAATTGGAATTAAGATCACTAAATCAGGAAATCGATTCTTTAAATATATTGCTAAAACCAGTTTTAGAACTGGAGGACGTGAAAGAAAGAGAAAAACAAATTCTATTCAAATTAGAAAAAAAATCCAGGGAGTTAAAAATAAAAAAATATAAAAAATTCCAAAGAGATTTAAAAACAGATAATGAGAATCAAGAGATGGTCTCTTAGATCATACCTGTAAACCCAATTAAAAAGAATAACAGAAATATAAATAATCGAGGTAAAAACTATGTCCTTAGGGAAAATGTCCAAAATAAAATCCAGAAATCACTTAACCAGACTAATGTAAGACAGTACAGAAAACAAAATAGGTACCAGTTCACATATCCTGATCCTAATGAATCGGGGGGAGACTGGAAAAGAGTCCAGAACAGACGTCCATATAAAGAACCTTATCACACTGACGATTTCAGATTACCAGTCAGAAATTGTTATGATCAATTACAAGAGTCTACCAAAAGTAATCAGTCTTTTTTAGATCAGGGACAGAGAACCCCAAGAAGGTTCAGGTAAAGAAAAAAACTAGTAGGGGCAAACGGGGAGGTAAGAAGAAAAACAAACCCGCTAAATCCCTAAATAAAGAACCAAGCATCAACACTAAGTGTGAAAAGGGAAAAGTTTATAATTTAAGTACTTATGAACTAAAACCAGAAGAACTAACAATTCTCCAAAAGGGTTTAAAGTCTGCTCCTACTTCGAATGCAAATCCATTCAAAGTTTATGTAGACCTGCAAAAATATATACGTAAATTATGTGTAATTTTTTTTTCCTATCTAAGGAAAGTGAAGGTGATAATATCCCAAATGAGACATCAAAATCGGTATTCAAACCAAAATCAACCTTTTTTCCCAAACAGATGAAAGGAAATTGCATTAACTGTTTTAGTACCCTAGTGGAAAAAGATATCAGAAATATGCAACAAATTAAAAATAAGAAATCTAACATTACTAAGAAGGAACAATTAGCGATCAAATCTTTAAAAGAAAATAAAGAAATAATAATTAAGCCAGCCGATAAAGGCGGATCGATGGTAGTTTTAAACAAAAATGATTACATTGATGAGGTAAATCGACAGTTGGGAGATATAAAAACTTACAAAAAACTAAGAAGTGACCCCTCTGTCAGCATCGTAAAGAAATTGAAAACATTGACGGATGAGGCATGCCTGAAAGGGGTTATAACTCAAGATGAAAATAACTTCATTAATATACAGAATCCAACCACACCAACTATATACGTATTGCCTAAAATACATAAACATGCCACAAAACCGCCCGGGAAACCAATAATCTCTGGCTCAAATAGTATTACGTCAAATCTTTCCGCCCTAGTAGATCATTATCTACAACCACTGGTAATTAAAAATAATTCCTATTTGAGAGATACAACGGATACTCTCAATAAGCTTAAAGACATTCAGTGGGAATCCAATTTCATTTTGGGGACGGGCGATGTCAGTAGCTTTTACACGATTATTAATTGGGAAAGGGGATGTGAAGCTATACGATTCTACCTGGAGAAAAGTGATTATACTGAAGATTTAAAGGCATTCTTGATTGAATCAATTTCTTTTATTCTACATAACAATTATTTTTATTTTAATGGTTGTTTTTATTTACAAATACAGGGAACGGCCATGGGCACCAGGTTTGCCCCTAGTTATGCCAACTTATATATGGCATATTGGGAACATAGTGCAGTCAATCAATGGCTGGCAGAAGGGGCAAACCTGGTGTGCTGGTTCCGTTTTATTGATGATGTATTTTTTATTTGGAGAGGAGACTGTGAAAGTCTATCTTCATTTTGTACCTATCTCAATACAAACAATTTTAACATCATGTTTACCTTTCAGACAAATACACAAACAGTCTCCTTTCTTGATCTAAAAATATATATAAAGGATAATGTGTTATCTACGTATATATTTAGAAAGGAAACTGATTCTAATTCATATATCGATATCACAAGCCAACATCATCAAAAATGGCTGGAGGGTATACCTTTAGGCCAATTTAAAAGAATAAAAAGAAATTGTACTGAGGAAGAGGTATGTCAAAGAGAGTTAGAATTAGTTGGGGAACGCTTCAAAATTAAGGGATATCTAGATAGAGATATCCTGAAAGCAAAAACAAGAGTTAACACAATCAATAGGGAAGACCTTTTAAAGTGTAACAACAACAATAAAAAAGAAGATCCATCATTACAATGGGCCTTTATATGCCAATACGGATCTCATTTTAAAATAATGGAAAAAAGTATACAAAAAAATTGGAGGGTTCTACAGGAAGATCCCATTTTGAAAGAACACCTACCCAAAAAAACTAAATTTATTTACCGGCGAGCCCCGTCACTAAAGGATAAATTAGTTAATAGCACTTTATATGATCCCAAAACAACTAGTGAAAGAACAAAGGGGTTTCATCGGTGTGGCTCCTGTTTGATGTGTCGCTCCACCAATAATTCTTTTAACTCTAGGAAAATCACTACCTTTGAGGTAAATAATAAAACTTATAACATAGGAAGTTTTATCACTTGTCATTCACGCAACATAATTTATTTAATAGAATGTATGTGTGGCCTTATATATATAGGCAAGACCACCCACAATCTAAAAACACGGCGGCGGAGCATATCTATAATATAAGGAAGGGACAATTAAATCACCCTCTATCACAGCATTTTAAAAATTCCCATAAGAATTGTGAATTCGAGATTAAACGATTTATGGGGATTGAGCAAATAAAAGAAACCAGCAGAAATAGAGATATCGATGTACGTTTAGCAAAAAAAGAAATGGAATGGATATATACCCTAAATACATTAGTTCCCAATGGTCTGAACTCAGACTTTGAACTAAAATGGTTTATGATGTAATAAAACAGTTTTTGTCCACTCTTTTCTAACACGTTTTTATTTCTCTTTTTTACATGTCAAAATAAAATATAATGTTGCCGGTAGGGATGGACTACATGGGAATACGAAGTACCATGCAGATTTTATAGGCAACTTATATTGCTAAACGTCAATAGTATCAAGAAAGACACTATATGGTCTTTTGGATCAAGGTTAAATACAAATTGGAGTTCCCAACAAGTCACATCATCTTGTATTCTTATTTATGGTGTATGGAACGCACACTTCCGGGTCCGGACCAAAGGTGGAACGCAAATCACTTCATTTCCGCTGACGATTGCGGATGTAAATAGTGAAGCAGCGGTGAAATACAAGTCCGCTTAACCACCGCCAACGACAGCGGGAGATGGAATGCATATTTCCGGACCCAACAGGAGGTGAAACAGCAATAGGTCACTTCCGCTTCCGCTGACGATCGCGGAACATGATACGCACGCTTCCGGTTCCGGGAGGACGGTGAACCGCAAACGGCGGAAAATCTAAATTACCTCTTTTCCGGAAAAGGAGTTTAAAAGGATAACAGCGCATAACACCACAGATGCACTTGAAAAAGGATATACCATCCGAAACGCGTTGTGCCGTATTACTAATGGGACTGTGATCTTCTTGGACTCTTACCAGAAACCTGTGATATCCATCTACATTGGCAAGTGTGTGGTGTGTTGCTGGGCTGCCAGCTGGAACCCCATTTACATCGAAGGCACACACCACATGCCTCCTACGGTATGAGCCAGAAGTTCCACCATTCATGATTTGCACAGACTGTTTTGTCATTTGTTTACATTTAAGGGTCTGTGCAATAATTCATTTATTCTAACCATTTCATGTTTTATCTATGTATGTCCAATCCATGTATAATGTGCACTGTGTCACTAAATTATCATGGATATAAAAATAAAAAATGTTTTTTTTAAAAAATTGGACATTGAATAACTATCTTTCGCACACGTCCTTGGGAAGGAACAGCGCTCACCTTTAATACCTAACTTTGTTTGTGCCATAATTTCTGACATTTGATGTTAGTGTAATTTTGGTATTTTTTGGTCTGTGGCATATTCCTTTCCCAAAGTGCGCAATAATCCACCAAAATCCTTCTTTTTCGCATTTTACGTCCTAGAGGATACTGGGAATCCATTTAGTACCATGGGGATGTACCAAAGCTCCCAAACCAGGTGGGAGAGTGCTGAGGTTCCTGCAGAACTTATTGACCAAACTGAAGGTCCTCAGAGGCCAAAGTATCGAACTTGTAGAACTTAGCAAATGTGTTCGAACCTGACCAAGTAGCTGCTCAGCAGAGCTGTAAAGCCGAGACACCCTGAGCCGCGGCCCAGGAAGAACCCACAGACCTAGTAGAGTGGGCCTGTACAGATTTAGGAACCGGCAATCCTGCCGTGGAATAAGCATGCTGGATAGTGAACCTGATCCAGCATGCAATGGACTGCTTTGAAGCAGGACACCCAATCTTATTGGGATCATAAAGAACAAACAGCAAGTCCGATTTTCTGTGATGAGCTGTTCTCTTTACATACACCTTCAAAGCCATCACAACATCCAAAGACTTTGAAGTAGCAGAGGTGTCGGTAACAACCGGAACCACAACACAGACACCACCTTAGGAAAAAATTGCTGACGAGTTCTGAGTTCAGCTCTGTGTTCATGGAAAATGAAATAGGGGCTCTTGTGAGACAACGCCCCCAGCTCCGACACACGTCTTGCTGAAGCCAAGACCAACAGTGTGATGGTCTTCCAAGTAAGATATTTTACATCAACTTCCTGTAACGGTTCAAACCAGTCAGATTGGAAGAACTGCAGCACCAAACTGAGATCCCAAGGTGCCGTGGGAGGCAGAAAGGGAGGTTGGATATGCAGAACACCTTTTAAGAACGTCTGGACTTCAGGGAGAGAAGACAATAGTTTCTGAAAGAAAATTGACAAGGCTGGAATCTGGACTTTTATGGAGTTCAGACGTAGGCCCACATCCACACCTGACTGCAGAAAAAGCAGTGAACGTCCTAGATGAAATTCCACCACAGAAAATGTTCTGCTCTCACACCAAGAGACGTATTTCTTACAAATACGGTGGTATTGTTTAGACGTTACCCCCTTTCTGGCCTGGATCATAGTTGGGATGACCTTTTCAGGGATCCCTCTCCAGGCTAGAATCAGCCGTTCAGCTTCCATGCCGTTAAACGTAGCCACGGTAAGTCTTGATAGACGAATGAACCCTGTTGTAGAAGATCCTCTCAAAGAGGTAGAGGCCACGGATCTTCGATCAGCAACTCTAGAAGATCCGCGTACCAGGCCCTTCTTGGCAAGTCGGGAGCAATGAGTATTGCTTGAACCTTTTCCCTTTTTATTCTTTTGAGAATCCTTGGGATCAGAGGAAGTGGAGGAAACACGTACACCATGGGTCTTCAACCTGCGGCCCTCCAGCTGCTGTGGAACTACACATCCCAGCATGCCCTGCCTCAGTTTTACCATACCTTAATAGCAAAACTGTGGCAGGACATGCTGGGATGTGTAGTTTCACAGCAGCTGGAGGGCCACAGGTTGAAGACCCATGACGTACACCATCTGATAGACCCATGGAGTCGTCAGAGCGTCTACCGCCACTACCTGTGGGTCTCTCGACCTGGAACAATACCGCTTGGGCTTCTTGTTAAGATGAGAGGCGATCATGTCAATTTGTGGATATCCCCACCGAAGTGTCAAGCACCTGAACACCTCCGAGTGAAGGCCCCACTCTCCCGGGTGCAGGTCGTATCTGCTGAGGAAGTCTGCTTCCCAGTTGTCGACTCCCGGAATGAAGACCACTGGAAACGCCACAGCATTTTTTTCTTCCCAGAGGAGGACTTGAATGTCCTGATTTTGAAGAAGATATGAGGCCTTCAGAAGGGCGTTGTATATAGCCCTCAGTTCCAGAATGTTTATTGGAAGGAAAACTTCCTGACTTGACCATCTTCCACGAAACTGCACTCCCTGGGTGACTGCTCCCCAACCTCTGAGGCTTGCGTCTGTGGTTAGCAGAATCCAATTCTGAATCCTGAACCGTCGACCCTCGATTAGGTGAGAAGTCTGAAGCCACCATGGAAGATAAATCCTGGCTCTTGGCGACAGACGGATCCTCTTGTGCATGTGAAAATGCGATTTGGACCATTTGTCCAACAGATCGAGCTGAAAGGGTCTTGCATGAAACCTTCAATACTGAAGTGCCTCGTAAGAGGCTACCATTTCCCCCAGAAGGCGAATGCATTGATGCACCTATATCCGGGTTGGCTTCAGGACATCCCAAACCATCGACTGGATTACCAATACAATACAAAGAACGATTTATGATCGCCCCAATTAATTGTGGTGCAGCTCTAGTGATAAAACAAGACCCTTGACCGGTCTAAAAAGACAGATAACATACAAAGGTATCACCAACAGCGCAGAAACACAAATGTTCAAGTATAGAGAAATAATCCTTACATTAAATAAAGGATAGTCCAATTAACAATGTAGGGTTTTTTTTTTTTTTTAGTTCTTTTGAAGTCCAAAAAGAGCGAGGCTGATAATGCACTCCCAATCTCTTACTCCTGAAGGATATCCTTATCATCCAAATAGAGCGTGCAGCTTTGTATATTTTAGGAGCAAATGCCAGGTAACGAATCAACCACTTCACTTTTCAATATCTCAAAAGAAAAGAAAAAGACATAGTGCAACACAGCCAGATAAATAAAAAAAAACTATTTATTACAGTACACTCACAAAGGTAGATGATAAAAAGCATATGTAAACCACTAGTGTGTGTAGGACATCATCGCTGGCATAGGTGAAGTTACCCTCCCAGGTGTCATATGGGAATGCAGATCAGAGCTCCGGAACTCCTGAACTACCAACGGGTATCCACACCAACAGGGATGGTCCTTGGATCTGTCAGTCACCACGCCTAAAGCTTTTCGGACAAAGTCCTTCATCAGAGGCATGGTGGCTGACTGCACTGATCGTCCTTATATACCCCTTACAATTACAAATCCCAAACAGGTGCACACAGTAATTCCACCATGCACACGCACGCTCCTCCACTAACAGAAGTGATGCTACGGACCTATAGCCATAACTGGAAGTGCGCGTCACGCATTCCATGATGCGTTCCACTGTTTCACAATGCCGGAAGTCACTGTATATTCATCAGGTCTACAGCACCCGAAAAGGTCCATACAAGGCATCCATGCGGTTCACATCGCCGATGTTCAATTAGATGTATAGGGGATTTTCAAAGTGCATCGTGCATAACTCCATTGATCATAAATAGGATTTCAATCTCTCATAGGCCCTCATTCCGAGTTGTTCGCTCGCTAGCTGCTTTTAGCAGCATTGCACACGCTAGGCCGCCGCCCTCTGGGAGTGTATCTTAGCTTAGCAGAATAGCGAACGAAAGATTAGCAGAACTGCTACTAAATAATTCTATGCAGTTTCTGAGTAGCTCCAGACCTACTCACAGATTGCGATCAGCTCAGTCCATTTAGTTCCTGGTTTGACGTCACAAACACGCCCTGCGTTCGGCCAGCCACTCCCCCGTTTCCCCAGACACTCCCGCGTTCTTCCCTGACACGCCTGCGTTTTTTAGCACACTCCCGGAAAACGCTCAGTTACCACCCAGAAATGCCCCTTTCCTGTCAATCATTCACCGATCAGCAGTGCGACTGAAAAGCGCCGCAGGATCCACAGCAAAACTGCTAAGTTTTTGGTTAAATAACTAAGCGCATGCACCCTGCGTGCCTTGCGCATGCGCATTTTGCAACAAATCGCAGCATAGCGAAAATCGGCAACGAGCGAACAACTCGGAATGACCCCCATAGTGCAAAAATAGTCCATATAATCCAATCAATAAAACAGACCAAAAAGAGAAAAAAATACAATATATAAAAATATAGAACACATTAAGGATACAGTAAAATTTATAATTATTATAAAAAACACTTTAGTTCAAATTCAGTACTAAGGCCATTAGGAATGAGCGAATTTAGTTTAAAAATCCATTTAGTCTCAGCCTTAGTTAATGTATTCTCTAAATTCCTACTTCTCCAATTAGGAGTAATGGATTGAATACCAAAAAAAGACTTTATGTGACAAGGGTTACTCTGATGAAATTTCTTAAAATGCATGAAGACCGCATGTGTCTCCAGGCCTTTTTTTATGTTATATGTATGTTCGGCATAGTTGCCTACCCTCCCGCATCCTGCGGGAGACTCCCGGTTCACCGTGGAGCCCCCCGCTGCCCCGGAAAATTAAATAATCCTCCCGGATTCCCAATTTCCCGGTCAATAATTCAGAGTGCGCATGCATGTTCTGATACTTTCCGGCCACTGCGGAGTTGTGGGATGCGGCACTGCCATTGCAGGGGAGTAAGCGCCTAACACAAAGTACGGACTGCCTGCCTTCCCAGCCTCACGCCACGCAGCTACTGGCTTAACATTAAGTTACTGTGTTATTCCTGGGTTAATAGCGCTGGGGTGTGTGCTGGCATACTCTATATCTGTCTCTCCAAAGGGCCTTGTGGGGGAATTGTCTTCAGATGAGCATTCCCTGAGTGTGCGGTACGTGTGTGTCGACATGTCTGAGGTAAAAGGCTCCCCTAAGGAGGAGATGGAGCAAATGTGTGTGTGAGGGGTGTCTCCGTCGACAACGCCGACACCTGTTTGGATATGTGTAATTAAGTGCTAAGGTGAATTTATTGCACAAAAGATTAGAGAACAGACAGGGAATCTACCCATGTCTGTCCCTATGTCGCAGAGACCTTCAGAGTCTCTCAATGCTCACTATCCAAAATAATAGACACTGATATCGACACGGAGTCTGACTCCAGTGTCGACTACGATAATGCAAAGTTACAGCCAAAATGGCAGGAAAGTATTCAATATATGATTATTGTAATAAAAGATGATTTGCATATCACTGATGACTCATCTGTCCCTGACACAAGGGTACACATGTTTAAGGGGAAGAAAGCTGAGGTAAATTTCCCTCCTCTCATGATGAAAAAGAGCGGGAATCTCCAGACAAGAGACTGCAGTTTCCCACAAAGAATTCTCACGGAGTATCCTTTCCCTACTAGGGCCAGGATACGATGGGAATCTTCCCCTAGGGTTTCACGTTTGCCCAAAAGGTAGCCCTGACTTAACAGCTATCCTCAGGGATCCTGCAGATAGCGTGCACATTCTGGTACACTACTCAGACCGGCGATTGTGTCGGCATGGGTTTATAGCGCTGCAGCAGCGTGGACAGGTACCTTATCAGCAGAGATTGAGACCCTAGTATGTATATATATATATATATATATATATATGTATATATATAGATATATATATTAAAGATGCTGTCTTAAGATATATATATATAAAACATGCCCAAAGAGACATTAGTCTACTGGGTTCTAGAATCAACGCTATGTCGATTTCTGCTTGACGTGTCCTGTAGAATATGCAATGGACAGGGGATGCCGACTTAAGTGGCATATGGAAGGCTGAGGATTGTGTGGAGAAGGGATCTCGGACCTGGTCTCCACAGCTATAGCTGGTAATTCTGATCTTTTGCCTTATATTCCTGCACAGCCTAGGAAAGCACGACATTATCAAATGCAGCCTTTCGATCACAAAAAAAACAAGAAAGTCCGAGGTGCGTCCTTTCTTGCCAGAGGCAGGGGCAGAGGAAAGAAGCTGCACAACACAGCTAGTTCCCAGGAACAGAAGTCCTCCCCGGCCTCTACAAAATCCACTGCATGTCGCTGGGGCTCCACAGGCGGAGCTAGGCCCGGTGGGGGCACGTCTTCGTAATTGCAGCCACAAGTGGGTTCACTCCCTGTTGGATCCCTGGGCAATAGATATTGTGTCTCAGGGATACAAGCTGGACTTTGAGGAGATGCCCCCTCACTGACGGCCCTGCCGGCTTCCCCCCACGAGAGGGAAATAGTGTTAACTGCAATTCACAAATTGTATCTTCAACAGGTGGTGGTCAAGGTTTCCCTCCTTCAACAAGGATGGGGTTATTTTTCGACCAGGTTGTAGTCCCGAAACCGGACGGTTCGGTCAGACCCATATTGAATTTAAAATCCCTGAACATATACCTGAAAAAGTTTCAAGTTCAAGATGGAATCGCTAAGAGCGGTCATCGCAAGCCTGAAAGGGGGAGATTTTATGGTGTCTCTGGACATAAAGGATGCATACCTTCATGTCCCCATTTATCCACCTTATCAGGCATACCTCAGATTTGCGGTACAGGATTGTCATTACCAATTTCAGACGTTGCCGTTTGGTCTCTCCACGGCCCCGAGAATCTTCACCAAGGTAATGGCGGAAATGATGGTGCTCCTGTGGAAGCAAGGTGTCACAATTATCCCGTACTTGGACGATCTCCTAATAAAAGCGAGATCAAGAGAGCAGTTGCTGAACAGCGTATCACTTTCTCTGGAAGTGTAACGGCAACACGGCTGGATTCTAAATATTCCAAAGTCGCAGTTGGTTCCTACGACTCATCTGCCTTTCCTAGGCATGATTCTAGACACAGACCAGAAAAGGGTTTATCTCCCGATAGAGAGAGCTCAGGAGCTCATGACACTGGTCAGGAACCTATTAAAACCAAAACAGGTGTCAGTGCATCACTGCACTCGAGTCCTGGGAAGGATGGTGGCATCATACGAGGCCATTCCCTTCGGCAGGTTCCATGCGAGGACCTTTCAATGGGACTTACTGGACAAGTGGTCCGGATCACATCTTCAGATGCATCGGTTAATCACCCTATCCCCCAGGGCCAGGGTGTCTCTCCTGTGGTGGCTGCAGAGTGCTCACCTTCTTGAGGGCCGCAGATTCGGCATTCAGGACTGGGTCCTGGTGACCATGGATGCAAGCCTCCGAGGGTGGGGAGCAGTCACACAGGGAAGAAATTTCCAAGGTCTGTGGTCAAGTCAGGAGACTTGCCTTCACATCAACATCCTGGAACTAAGGGCCGTATACAACGCCCTACGTCAAGCGGAGACCCTGCTTCGCGACCAACCGGTTCTGATTCAGTCAGAAGCCACCAGAATTCTTCGCTGGGCGGAGAATCGCGTAAGCGCATTGTCAGCAGTGTTCATCCCGGGAGTGGACAACTGGGAAGCAGACTTCCTCAGCAGTTACGACCTCCACCCGGGGGAGTGGGGACTTCATCAAGAAGTCTTCACGCAGATTGCAAGTCGGTGGGAACTGCCACAGGTGGACATGATGGCATCCCGCCTCAACAAAAAGCTACAGAGGTATTGCGCCAGGTCATGAGACCCTCAGGCGATAGCTGTGGACGCACTGGTGACACCGTGGGTGTTCCAGTCGGTCTATGTATTTTCTCCTCTTCCTCTCATACCCATAAGAAAAAGAGGAGTGAGAACAATACTCATTGTTCCGGATTGGCCAAGAAGGACTTGGTATCCAGATCTGTAAGAAATGCTCACAGAGGACCCGTGGCCTCTTCCTCTAAGACAGGACTTGTTGCAACAAGGGCCCTGTCTGTTCCAAGACTTACCGCGGCTGCGTTTGACGGCATGGCGGTTGAACGCCGGATCCTAGCGGAAAAAGACATTCCAGATGAGGTCATTCCTACGCTGATAAAGGCTAGGAAGGACGTGACAGCTCAACATTATCACCGTATATGGCGAAAATATGTTGCTTGGAGGAAGGAATTCCAGCTGGGCCATTTCCTTCACTTCCTACAGTCAGGAGTGACTTTGGGCCTAAAATTGGGTTCCATTAAGGTCCAGATTTTCGGCCCTATCTATTTTCTTTCAAAAAGAGCTGGCTTCTCTACCTGAAGTTCAGACGTTTGTGAAGGGAGTGCTGCGTATTCAGCCCCCTTTTGTGCCCCCGGTGGCACCTTGGGATCTTAACGTGGTGTTGAGTTTCCTGAAATCCCACTGGTTTGAACCACTCAAAACGGTGGTATTGAAATATCTCACGTGGAATGTGGTCATGCTACTAGCATTGGCTTCGGCTAGGCGTGTCTCAGAATTAGCGGCTTTGTCACATAAAAGCCCCTATCTGGTTTTCCATGCGGATAGAGCAGAATTGCGGACCCGTCCACAATTTCTGCCAAAAGTGGTTTCATCCTTTCATATAAACCAACCTATTGTGGTGCCTGTGGCTACTACTGACTTGGAGGATTCCGAGTTACTTGATGTGGTCAGGGCTTTGAAGGTTTATGTAGCCAGAACGGCTAGGGTCAGGAAAACAGAATCTTTGTTTATCCTGTATGCTTCCAACAAGCTTGTTGCTCCTGCTTCAAAGCAAACTATTGCTCGTTGGATCTGTAATACGATTCAGCAGGCTCATTCTGCGGCTGGATTGCCGCTGCCAAAATCAGTTGAGGCCCATTCCACTAGGAAGGTGGGCTCTTCTTGGGCGGCTGCCCGAGGGGTCTCGGCATTACAGCTGTGCCGAGCGGCTACTTGGTCAGGTTCAAACACTTTTGCAAAGTTCTACAAGTTTGATACCCTGGCTGAGGAGGACTTTGTGTTTGCTCATTCGGTGCTGCAGAGTAATCCGCACTCTCCCGCCCGTTTGGGAGCTTTGGTATAATCCCCATGGTCCTTACGGAGTCCCCAGCATCCACTAGGACGTTAGAGAAAATAAGATTTTACTTACCGGTAAATCTATTTCTCGTAGTCCGTAGTGGATGCTGGGCGCCCGTCCCAAGTGCGGACTTCTTCTGCAATACTTGTATATAGTTATTGCTGCAATAAGGGCTATGTTATTGTTGTATCAGGGTTGAACTGATGCTCGGTTGTTGTTCATACTGTTGACTGGGTAAGTTTATCACAAGTTATACGGTGTGATTGGTGTGGCTGGTAGGAGTCTTGCCCTGGATTTCTAAAATCCTTTCCTTGTACTCAGTGCCAGATTAAGGTCCTCATGGGCCTGGAGCTGAAATTTTCGAAGGGCCTATTGTGTACTTCCGTAGGGGTTGGGGGGGTGTGACGGCGGCTACTGATATGGGTGCGTGACCAGTGCTGTATTTATATTATATAATTATATACAGTGGTCGAAGTGGAAATTTTGAAGTGGGGGTATGGAAAAGTGAAGGTTGTAATTCGACATGCGCTCCGGAAAAAGGGGCGTGGTCACTCAAAAGGGAGCGTGTAGTTTACCACACGGTATGAGCCGAAAATTCACATTATAGCACATGGAATGAGCCGAAATTCACATTATAGCACACAGAATGAGCCAAAATTCACATTATAGCACACGGTATAAGCCGAAATTCACATTATACCACACGGTATGAGCCGAAATTCACATCATAGCATATGGAATGAGCCGAAATTCACATTATAGCACATGGTATGAGCCGAAATTCACATTATAGCACACGGTATGACCCGAAATTCACATTATAGCACACGGTATGACCCGAAATTCACATCATAGCATATGGAATGAGCCGAAATTCACATTATAGCACACGGTATGACCCGAAATTCACATTATAGCACACAGAATGAGCCGAAAATCATATTATAGCACACAGTATGAGCTGAAATTCACATTATAGCACACTGAGTGAGCTGAAATTCACATTATAGCACACAGAATGAGACGAAATTCACATTATAGCACACGGTATGAGCCGAAATTCACATTATAGCACACGGTATGAGCCGAAATTCACATTATAGCACACAGAATGAGCCAAAACTTACATTATGCCACATGGAATGAGACAAAATTCAGGGAGAGTGACAGCAGGGACATAGGGATAGGGAGAGTAACAGAGGGACAGGGAGTGACAGAGAGAGGGACAGCAAGGGCATACAGTAGGGACTAGGGAGAGAGAAAGGCAGCAGGGTAAGATTACCTATTTAGCAGCGGTGGTGCTGAGGATGCTGTGGTCTGCAGTGCGGTGGATGAGGAGGCTGTGGTCGGCGCAGAGCGGAGGAGGCTGTGGGCCTCGGAGATGGTGCATGGATGAGGAGGCTGTGGGAGTTGGCGGAGGTGCAGAGAGGGGCAGAGAAGGACTGAGGGTGGCAGAGGAGGCTGAGGGTGGCGGCGGTGCAGCGGAGGAGAAGGCAGAGGTGCAACGGAGGAGGAGGCTGTGGTCGGCGGCCTTGGTGTGGCACTGCGACTCCTATGACCGAGGCAATACTATTTCAAATCTGCCGCGGACCGGCAGCCAATCAGAAGCAGCCACTCCTGATTAGCTGCCGGTCCACGGCAGATTTGAAATAGTAGCGCCGCGGTCAGCTCGATGCGGCGGCGGGGGTCACACACACTACATATAAAAAATATATATATATTACATTTAGTATGTCAGTGCCTTCTTTAGTATTATTATACAACTTGTTCATATCGTTAAGTGTGTAGGCACCAATGATGAACAATGCGCGGCCCCGTGCGCGTTCATCGTTGGTGCCTGGTGGCTTATACATTCATGCCAATAAGGACAATATCGTCCATATTAGCATGCACTGCTATGGAGCCAGGTGACGGGGGGAGTGAAGAAACTTCACTGTCCCCGTCACCACCACCCCCGCCACCGGGTCGCTCGTCTGCTGTATCGGCCGTCGGGCACCTCAGCGGCATTTCGCCAAATGTGTAGGGCCCTTTAGTTGTTTTTTATTCATGCTGTGAGTGCCGCACTTCTGGCATCATGTGTGTGTGTGTGTGTGTGTGTGTGTGTGTGTGTGTGTGTGTGTATGGGATCCGGTCTGAAGATCGACAGTGTCTAGGTCGACAATGTTTAGGTCGACCACTATAGGTCGACAGTCACTAGGTCGACATGGATGGAAGGTCGACAGGGTTTCTAGGTCGACATGTGCTAGGTCGAAAGGTCTAAAGGTCGACATGAGTTTTTCACATTTTTTTTTCTTTTTTTTGAATTTTTTCATACTTAACGATCCACGTGGACCAAGATTGGAACGGTAAAGTGTGCCGAGCGAAGCGGCAGCGGAGCGAAGGCACCATGCCCGAAGCATGGCGAGCGAAGCGAGCCATGCGAGGGGACGCGGTGCACTAATTTGGGATCCCGGTCACTCTACGAAGAAAACGACACCCAAAAAAAAAAATCCTCATGTCAACCTTTAGACCTGTCGACCTAGCACATGTCGACCTAGAAACCCTGTCGACCTTCCATCCATGTCGACCTAGTGACTGTCGACCTATAGTGGTCGACCTAAACATTGTCGACCTAGACACTGTCGATTTGATGAACCACACCCTGTGTATGTATATATATATATATATATATATATATATATAAAGAGCAGATTTGCCCGGCACTACCAATATCGGCAAGTATCCCGGGTGCCCTCCGCAGCAGAATAAAGTAGAGATGAGGTAAATGAAGCAGCGGCACTCTGGTTTAAATCAATCAACGAACGTGTATTATGTCAAAAGCATACATAAAGTGGTCACATAGGGCCAACGTTCCGGGGTCCGCAACCCCCTGTCAAGGCGTGAACTGTTCACGCCTTGACAAAGGGGTTGCGGACCCCGAAATGTTGGCCCTATGTGACCACTTTATGTATGCTTTTGACACAATACACGTTCGTTGATTGATTTAAACCGGAGTGCCGTTGCTTCATTTACCTCATCTATATATATATATCTATATATATATCTATATAGATAGATAAATTATTTGTATTAAATACTTGCACACTCCAATGTTCCAGCATTTATGGTGCTCCATTAGGTCTGTTCCATTATGGTCCAGATAGATAAAAAGTTGTAGAAAAGGGCACTCAATCAATTCTATAATTATACTTTTATTATAACCCACAATCGGGCATATCGATGAATGAACAACAAACCACGGTGGCTCAGCATGGAATATCAAAAAAACAATTCCAACAACTGTGGCATCTTCAATGCCTACGTAGTGTTTCCATAATAATATATCACATAAGCAGAATTTGATGACTTAGCTGTCCGTCGACCTCGGTCACTAAATGACCGTTCAAGACCATCACATCATGTCACTGCCACCATGCTTAGTGTAGAGCCATCTGTCAAATTAATTAAGTATAATTATAGAATTGATCGAGTGCCCTTTTCTACAACTTTTTATATAGATAGATATATATAGATATACAGATACTGTATATCATATATATATATATATATATACACACACATACATACACACACACACTGTATAGGATATATACATGTTATATATATATATCTCCTATATAATAGCCCTATTCTGTGACCTTGTGATTCATTTGCTAACGCTGGGCGGAGTTACAACACTGGGCGGAGTTAGTCAAATGAGTCACAGAGATCTGGCCAAATCTACAGGAGACTAGGCGCAGAAGCAGATAGCATGGGCATTGGGCATGTCACAGGCAGGGGTGCAGACCTCCCAGCTTTCTGCAGGAGCTTTCTCCAGGCAGAAGGAGGGAAACACACTCGGCGAAAAGGGGGCGTGGCTTCACGGGAGGGTCCCCGTTTTCGTCAGTGAGGGGGCATGCCCAGCGCTCTGTAAGCTGCTGGCATGCTCCCAGGGGCTGATTATGAGTCCGGGGGGCACAGGGCACTTGAGACGGGGAGCCCTATCTCATTGCTGTGCCTGCTGTGGGTTGGGGGCGTGGCCTAATCGCGCCCGCGCGGCCACGCCCCCTTATGCAAATTTCGATTTTTATTTTTATTTTTTTGATGGGATTTTGGCCCCTCAGCTAGGGCTAAATCCAGAGGAGGTGGTCGCTCCCCCCTACACACCCGCACAGGGAGAAGAAAGCAGGGAGACTGCTGCCACCCTGCAACACCACAGACCTGCCAACACGCAGCAGCGTGTGCTGACTGTAGCACAATGCTGCCGCTGTTGCTGGCAGGACGGGGGGGTAGCTTCTGAGCTGGGACAGAGCTACTCCAGCCGGGGGGTCCCCTAAAACTGTGGGGCCAACGGTACGTATCCCCTGCCCCCCCCACCTTAATCCGGCTCTGCTACTGGAACCCCCCCATTAATCCGTACCCCCTGATGCCCCCTCTCCCTCTGTCTCCACTATTCACCGCTGCTCTGCTAAGCAGAACAGCGAGTACAGGAGCTTTCCAACTGCCCCCCCCCCCCCCCCCCCACCGCCGGACACTGCGACCCGCGGGTGGGACAGCGGGACAGACACCAAAAAATGGGACTGTCCCGCGAAAATCGGGACATTTGGGAGGTATGGGGGTGTGTGAGGGGTATGTCATACAGACAGACGGGCACCGGCTCACTGTGTGCTTGACCCCCCACATCGGCATACTCAGCAGGGTCTCTCTGATGCGGAGGAGCGTCACTTTCTGGCACACTCCACGCTTCTTAGCTGCAGTTTAGTGGGGCACCTGCCGCTGTGCAGGTTCCATACTGCCTCTGTTATCTCCTACCCCACCGCTAGCTGCAGCGCTGCCACCCGCAGTGAGGTGCACCCAGCTCCTTCACACACTTTCGCTGGCGGGTAGCGCTGCAGAAATCCGAGCTGCTTGCAGGCTCTGACCCACTCCTCCCTCCAGCCGCAGCGTCTCCTGGGAGCTAACCAGTCACTCCCAGTCTCCCCTTACCACAGTGCCCGGAAGCCGTGAGGTCCGCGCCACGTGCATGCTATGACCCCCTCCTCCCTCCAGCCGCAGCATCTCCTGGGGGCTAACCAGTCATTTCCAGTCTCACCTTACCACAGTGCCCAGCAGCTGCGCGAGGTCTGCGGTGTGTGACTGAGGGGGGGGGGAGGGATGCGGACGGGCAGAGGAAGCAGGACTCCAGCCTGAGAGAGTCAGCCATGCCAAGTCTCCAGCAGCAGCATATCCCAACAGGTTGGAGTGGAACAGCAGCAGCCAGCAGTGACTCCGGTAAGACACATCTGTCTGTCACCACTGTTTTGTCCCTAATACCAATCTCTCCCGCGCCCTGTGTTCTGTCATGTCCCTGTCACCCCTGGCCTTGCCCTGCCACCATTATCCTGGCCCTTTCATCCTTATCCTGGCCCTGTCACCCTTATCCTGTCCCTATCATTTCTGTCCTGGCCCCGTCACCCCTGTCCTGGCCCCGTCACCCCTGTCCTGGCACCGTCACCCCTATTCTGACCCTGTCACCCCTGTCCTGGCCCCGTCAACCCTGTACTGACCCTGTCACCCCTGTCCTGGCTCTGTTACTGCATACCCTCCAACTACCTTTTATGGCATGTACAGTACCCGCAGCGCCTCCAGACCTCTCCCCAATGCACTACACCTCCGCACCTTCCCCTCCACCACATGCGGCATTCCACCCCTCCCCCACATGCTGTGCCTCCAGACCCCCTACACCACCCGCGGCTCCCACTCCTCCGCCCCTTCACCACCCACAGCACCTCCAGGCCCCTTCCACCATTCACCCCCCTTATATGTCTCCCACCACACCTGCCCCCCTCCACCCGCAGCATCTGCAGACACCCTCCTCCATCAGTGGTCCCCCTCTCACCCACCCCTCCCCCACCAATGGCACCCCCGCACCTGCCCCTCCACCACCTGCAGCACCTCCGGACCTCCTTTCCCATCCGCCGCAACACCCGTACCTGCCCCTACCCTACCCATGGTGCCTGCGGTCCCCTACCCCACCCCCGGCACTCCCGTCCCTTCCAATCCAACAGCACCTCTGGAACCCTTCATCCATCCACAACATCCCCACACCTGCCCCTCTCCCACCCGTGGCACCCTGCCCCTCCCCCACCTTCAGTGCCTCCGGACCCCTCCCCCATCTGCATCCCCCACTCCTCTGCCCCTCCCCCACGTGCAGCACCTCCCGAACCTTCCCCATCCAGGCCCCACCCCCACTTCTGCCTCCCTCCACCCGCAGCATCTACAGACACCATCCGCAGTCCCCCCCGCACCCGCTACATTCTTTACATCGTGCCCTGCAGGTGCTGTTCACGCCGTCGCAAGGGGCTGCGCCTCCTTCACCATCGCACGCCCTTTCATTGTGCAATATTTAACAACTAACAAAGGAATGCAGGTAATACTCCATATAATACAAATATTAAACCCCAGAAAGGCATGCAAGGGTTAAGGGGGCGTAGCCCCTTGCGACGGTGTGAAGAGCGCCCGTAGGGCGCGATGAAGCACCTAGTATATATATATATATATATATATTACTGTATTGTGCAGAGAGTGGCATCATGCAAAGCGCAGCACTACATAGTTCAAGATATATTTATTAGGTGTAAATACAGTAGTACAGCCAGGCAGCCCGCCCCTTAAAGTGTCGAACATCTCACCGTGAACCTCTCTACTGAGGAGCGACGGCGTCAGACACCAGCCAGGGCTTCCTTCACGGGGCTTGCAGCAGAGAGAGCAGTGCCTGTGCTGTGCTGCGAAACTGGATACTGTGTGCGGCGGCGGGGCGGCGCCTATAAGACGTCACACGTCGTGACGTCTGCGGCGCGGAGGAGGCGCCGGGTCTCGCTGTAAGAACACGGCGCAGGGAGGGCTAGGAAAGCCTTTCACTGCGCCGCCATTGTCAATATCTTTATACCAGTGGGCTGTGGCGGCATTTAAATCATCTTTAAGGCGGCGGCGGAGGTTAGGAGGGGGAAGGCAGCGGGGATGTTGGAATGCTGCTGTAGAAGGAAAACATTTTTCCTGTCTACAGCAGCATAGAGCAGTGCAGATGCTGTGGGCCTATTTGATGTGTGGGCCTGGAGCTGCAGCTCCATCCGCCCCATTGTTAATCCAGCCCTGCTTGTACTGTCAGCTCTTCCGGGCACAGTTTCTCTAACTGAGGTCTGGAGGAGGGACATAGAGGGAGGAGCCAGAGCACACCAGAATCTAAATTCTTTCTTAAAGTGCCCATGTCTCCTGCGGAACCTGTCTATTCCCCATGGTCCTTACGGAGTCCCCAGCATCCACTACGGACTACGAGAAATAGATTTACCGGTAAGTAAAATCTTATTATTGCTGGCATTACCAAATTCCACTTTCACTCGAGGTAAACAGACTTGACCCTATCTGCTCAACCATCCTCACCCCCCACCCCATGTCACTGCCTTTTGCCCTGTGAATGGTCTCTGTCTCATGTTAATTGTTACACACCTTAGTCGGGTGTCAGATTTAGTGCAGCTGCAGTTCTAGCTTGTCCTGCTGGAGAAATAATATATGTAAAATACACCCAGCGGAGACAGACACTTAACCCCTGCTGCACATGGCCATGGACAAACAGACCTTCTAACAGGTTCATATTTACTATAGGGAAAATAATATTGATCTGTGATGTTTCAGGCACTTGAATGTAAGCTCCTCTATAGATCTGGCAAATGCACAATATAGAGATTAATTTAATAGAAGCATAGTGCAATTGTGACTAAGTCCAACCCAGGGGTCTAGACTGCAACCCAAAATCATAGATGCCGACTGTTTTTCATCTGAGCCCCCCGCTGTCCCACAAATTACCCTACGGCTCCTGGATTCCCTCCTGTCAGCATTTGGACCTTGGGTATATGATGGTGGTATAAAGGGAATGGAGTCAGGAGGGGTCAAATACATCTAATCCGTGTAATGTAGGTGTGATGTCGGTGTGTAGCCCTGCCGTGTAATGTAGGTGTGATGTCGGTGTGTAGCCCTGCCGTGTAATGTAGCTGTGATGTCGGTGTGTAGCCCTGCCGTGTAATGTAGGTGTGATGTCGGTGTGTAGCCCTGCCGCGTAATGTAGGTGTGATGTCGGTGTGTAGCCCTGCCGCGTAATGTAGGTGTGATGTCGGTGTGTAGCCTTGCCGCGTAATGTAGGTGTGATGTCGGTGTGTAGCCCTGCCGTGTAATGTAGGTGTGATGTCGGTGTGTAGCCCTGCCGCGTAATGTAGGTGTGATGTCGGTGTGTAGCCTTGCCGCGTAATGTAGGTGTGATGTCGGTGTGTAGCCCTGCCGTGTAATCAGTGCCAGATTAAGGTCCTGATGGGCCTGGAGCTGAAATTTATAAAGGGCCTACTGTGCGCCGCCACAGGGAGTGTGACCAGTATGGTGGGGGTGTGACTACTGATATGGGGGGGGGGGGGGGGTCTGTGCCGTGGGGCACAAAAAAAATTAACTATGGATTATTAATAAAATAACATTTATGTTATTGAGGTTAGTAATACTCTGGGAACAAAAAAAAGTCCAAATTGCGTGATTTTAGCAGATAAGAACCACTTGGCCCATCGCATCTGCCCACTGCACTACCATCATATGCTAAACATCTTTGGCGGCATTAGATCCACTGGCCAGGGGCAAATTCAGGATTTGTAAGAAAACGTTTCTGTGTTTATATTTTATATAATATATATATATATATATATATATATATATGGAAAAAAAGGGGGGATAGGGGTATCAGCGACTTACAGTGTCTAATATATTGATATAAATATGAAGAATATTCCAGGATATGGTTTAGAAAAAAAGGTAACAAAATATTTATTTATACAATTTAAAACATAATGATGGGATAAGAAAATAGAATATAAAAGCTTGATAATACCAAAAGAATAGATAAAAAATATATAATTTAGCTAGAACCCTGAATCACATAAAATCAGTAAAAACAATATTGTACTGATAAAAGATATTTTAGAATAAGAGAGTGATGCTTATCTTTAAAAACGGAGAGTCAGTAGAGGTACACCCAACGCGTTTCGTCCATCAGACTTCATCTATTTTTTTATCCCATCATTATGTTTTAAATTGTATAAATAAATATTTTGTTACCTTTTTTTCTAAACCGTATCCTGGAATATTCTTCATATTTATATCAATATATTAGACACTGTAAGTTGCTGATACCCCTATCCCCCCTTTTTTTCCACATTTTAACTCTAAAGGCAGCTTATCCCTGCCGAGTATTTAGGGGTTAGCTGACACCTTATATTATTAAAAGGAGTGTCTTGAACCAAAGTATTATAAGCTATCTGCTCACATACACCTGTGGCGCCATACTCCCACTACCCAATCCATATATATATATATATATATATATATATCCAATACGGCAGGCAGCACTCAGTCTTGTACTTAGCTGTAAGTATGCATAAATACCCTGTGGGGTGTGCTTTATTGTGACGTTTCGGGGACTTCTCCCTTTCTTCAGACAAAACAATGTGTCAAACAGTGACCTTAAATAGGCAGTCACAATAAAGCACACCCTACGGGGTATTTATGCATACTTACAGCTAAGTACAAGTCTCTGAGTGCCGCCTGCCGTATTGGATATTCATATTATCGGGGACTGCACCCCAGAGGAGGGCACCGGAGCCGGTTATTGCATGACTGGAGTGCCGGAAAAAATAGCTTATTATATATATATATATATATATATATATATATATACACACACACACACATGGGTAATCTGCAGCACACGGTCAGGATACAAGCAAAGATAGCAGAAGTACTGCAACGTTTCAACATTTATTATATCGTCATCAGGCACATTAACAAACAAACATACAACTGACCTTATATCCCATTTCACCCACATGGCGAGGACCGTGTCCGGAAACAGAGGGACGGCGCCAATGTATGACTTCATCACCACCCGTCCATTGCTAGGACCACAAGCCAAACAAAACAATTAAAAGCATGAATAAAAACACAGCTAGGGGGTATATGCAGAAGCAATCTACTGTACATAACATATTATAAATAAGAATTTACTTACCGATAATTCTATTTCTCATAGTCCGTAGTGGATGCTGGGACTCCGTCAGGACCATGGGGAATAGCGGGCTCCGCAGGAGACAGGGCACATCTAAATAAAGCTTTTAGGATCACATGGTGCGTACTGGCTCCTCCCCCTATGACCCTCCTCCAAGCCTCAGTTAGGTACTGTGCCCGGACGAGCGTACACAATAAGGAAGGATCTTGAATCCCGGGTAAGACTCATACCAGCCACACCAATCACACCGTACAACTTGTGATCTGAACCCAGTTAACAGTATGATAACAAAAAACGAAGTAGCCTCTGAAAAGATGGCTCACAACAATAGTAATAACCCGATCTTTGTAACAATAACTATGTACAAGTATTGCAGACAATCCGCACTTGGGATGGGCGCCCAGCATCCACTACGGACTATGAGAAATAGAATTATCGGTAAGTAAATTCTTATTTTCTCTAACGTCCTAGTGGATGCTGGGACTCCGTCAGGACCATGGGGATTATACCAAAGCTCCCAAACGGGCGGGAGAGTGCGGATGACTCTGCAGCACCGAATGAGAGAACTCCAGGTCCTCCTTAGCCAGAGTATCAAATTTGTAAAATTTTACAAACGTGTTCTCCCCTGACCACGTAGCTGCTCGGCAAAGTTGTAATGCCGAGACCCCTCGGGCAGCCGCCCAAGATGAGCCCACTTTCCTTGTGGAGTGGGCCTTTACAGATTTAGGCTGTGGCAGGCCTGCCACAGAATGTGCAAGTTGGATTGTGCTACAGATCCAACGTGCAATCGTCTGTTTAGACGCAGGAGCACCCATCTTGTTGGGTGCATACAATATAAACAACGAGTCAGATTTTCTGACTCCAGCTGTCCTTGAAATATATATTTTTAATGCTCTGACAACGTCCAGTAACTTGGAGTCCTCCAAGTCGCTAGTAGCCGCAGGCACCACAATAGGCTGGTTCAAGTGAAAAGCCGAAACCACCTTAGGGAGAAAATGAGGACGTGTCCGCAGTTCTGCCCTGTCCGAATGGAAAATCAGATATGGGCTTTTGTATGATAAAGCCGCCAACTCTGAAACTCTCCTGGCTGAAGCCAGGGCCAATAGCATGGTTACCTTCCATGTAAGGTATTTTAAATCTACCGATTTTAGAGGCTCAAACCAATGAGATTTGAGAAAATTCAAAACTACGTTCAAATCCCACGGTGCCACTGGAGGCACTATTGGGGGTTGTATATGTAGTACACCTTTGACAAAAGTTTGTACTTCAGGCACTGATGCCAATTCCTTCTGGAAGAAGATTGATAAGGCCGAAATTTGAACTTTAATGGACCCCAATTTTAGGCCCATAGACAATCCTGCTTGCAGGAAATGTAAGAATCGACCCAATTGAAATTCTTCCGTTGGAGCCTTCTTGGCCTCACACCACGCAACATATTTCCGCCAAATGCGGTGATAATGTTGTACAGTCACTTCCTTTCTAGCCTTAATCAAGGTAGGAATAACTTCCTCTGGAATGCCCTTTTCTTTTAGAATCCGGCGTTCAACCGCCATGCCGTCAAACGCAGACGCGGTAAGTCTTGGAACATACAAGGTCCCTGCTGAAGCAGATCCCTTCTTAGAGGTAGAGGCCACGGATCCTCCGTGAGCATCTCTTGAAGTTCCGGATACCAAGTTCTTCTTGGCCAGTCCGGAGCCACCAGTATTGTTCTTACTCCTCTTTTCCGTATAATTCTCAGTACCTTTGGTATGAGAGGCAGAGGAGGGAACACATACACTGACTGGTACACCCACGGTGTTACCAGAGCGTCCACAGCTATTGCCTGAGGGTCTCTTGACCTGGCGCAATATCTGTCCAATTTTTTGTTGAGGCGAGACGCCATCATGTCCACCTTTGGTTTTTCCCAACGGTTCACAATCATGTGGAAGACTTCTGGATGAAGTCCCCACTCTCCCGGGTGAAGGTCGTGTCTGCTGAGGAAGTCTGCTTCCCAGTTGTCCACTCCCGGGATGAACACTGCTGACAGTGCTATGACATGATTCTCCGCCCAGCGCAGAATCCTTGCAGCTTCTGTCATTGCTCTTCTGCTTCTCGTGCCGCCTTGTCGGTTTACGTGGGCGACTGCCGTGATGTTGTCCGACTGGATCAACACCGGCTGACCCTGAAGCAGCGATTTTGCCAGGCTTAGAGCATTGTAGATCGCTCTTAGCTCCAGTATATTTATGTGAAGGGACGTCTCCAGGTTTGACCACACGCCCTGGAAGTTTCTTCCCTGTGTGACTGCTCCCCAGCCTCGTAGGCTGGCATCCGTAGTCACCAGGACCCAGTCCTGTATGCCGAATCTGCGGCCCTCTAACAGATGGGCACTCTGCAACCACCACAGGAGTGACAACCTTGTTCTTGGTGACAGTGTTATCCGCTGATGCATGTGCAGATGCGATCCGGACCATTTGTCCAGCAGATCCCACTGAAATGTCCGTGCATGGAATCTGCCGAATGGAATCGCTTCGTAAGAAGCCACCATCTTTCCCAGGACTCTTGTGCATTGATGTACTGACACAGTTCCTGGTTTTAGGAGGTTCCTGACAAGTTCGGATAACTCCCTTGCTTTCTCCTCCGGGAGAAACACCTTTTTCTGAACCGTGTCCAGAATCATTCCCAGGAACAGCAGACGAGTTGTCGGGGTCAATTGAGATTTTGGAAGATTCAGAATCCACCCGTGTTGCTGAAGCACTACCTGGGTTAGTGCTACACCGACTTCCAGCTGTTCTCTGGACTTTGCCCTTATCAGGAGATCGTCCAAGTAAGGGATAATTAATACGCCTTTTCTTCGTAGAAGAACCATCATTTCGGTCATTACCTTGGTAAAGACCCGAGGGGCCGTGGACAAACCAAACGGCAGCGTTTGAAACTGATAATGACAGTCTTGTATCATGAACCTGAGATACCCTTGGTGTGAGGGGTAAATTGGGACATGCAGATAAGCATCTTTTATGTCCAGGGACACCATGAAGTCCCCTTCTTCCAGATTCGCTATCACTGCTCTGAGTGACTCCATCTTGAACTTGAATTTCTGTATGTACAGGTTCAAGGATTTCAGGTTTAGAATAGGTCTTACCGAACCGTCCGGCTTCGGTACCACAAATAGTGTGGAATAATACCCCTTTCCCTGTTGTAGGAGGGGTACCTTGACTATCACCTGCTGAGAATACAGCTTGTGAATGGCTTCCAAAACCGACGTCCTTTCTGAGGGAGACGTTGGTAAAGCAGACTTTAGGAACCGGCGAGGGGGAGACCTTTCGAACTCCAACATGTAACCCTGAGATATTATCTGCAGGATCCACGGGTCCACTTGTGAGCGAGCCCACTGATTGCTGAAAATCTTGAGTCGACCCCCCACCGCTCCTGAGTCCGCTTGTAAAGCCCCAGCGTCATGCTGATGGCTTTGTAGAACCCGGGGCGGGCTTCTGGTCCTGGGCAGGGGCTGCTTGCTGCCCTCTCTTACCCTTTCCTCTGCCTCGCGGCAGATAAGACTGTCCTTTTGGTCGCTTGTTTTTATAGGAGCGAAAGGACTGCGGCTGAAAAGACGGTGTCTTTTTCTGTTGGGAGGGGGTCTGAGGTAAAAAAGTGGATTTGCCGTCAGTTGCCGTGGCCACCAGGTCCGAAAGACCGACCCCAAATAATTCCTCTCCTTTATATGGCAATACTTCCATATGCCTTTTGGAATCCGCATCACCTGACCACTGTCGCGTCCATAAACTTCTTCTGGCAGATATGGACATCGCGCTTACTCTTGATGCTAGAGTACAAATATCCCTCTGAGCATCTCGCATATAAAGAAAAGCATCCTTTAATTGCTCTAGAGTCAATAAAATACTGTCCCTATCCAGGGTATCAATATTTTCAGTCAGAGAATCCAACCACACTACCCCAGCACTGCACATCCAGGCTGAGGCTATTGCCGGTCGCAGTATAACACCAGTATGTGTGTATATACTCTTCAGTGTAGTTTCCAGCCTCCTATCTGCTGGATCCTTGAGGGCGGCCGTATCAGGAGACGGCAACGCCACTTGCTTTGATAAACGTGTGAGCGCCTTATCCACCCTAGGGGGTGTTTCCCAGCGCGCCCTAACCTCTGGTGGGAAAGGGTATAATGCCAATAACTTCTTGGAAATTAGCAGTTTTCTATCTGGGTTAACCCACGCTTCGTCACACACGTCATTCAATTCCTCTGATTCTGGAAAAGCTACAGGTAGTTTTTTCACCCCCCACATAATACCCCTTTTTGAGGTACCAGCAGTATCAGAGATCTGCAAAGCCTCCTTCATTGCCGTGATCATATAACGTGTGGCCCTATTGGAAAATACGTTTGTTTCTTCACCGTCGACACTAGATTCATCTGTGTCGGTACCCGTGTCGACTGACTGAGGTAAGGGACGTTTTACAGCCCCTGACGGTGTCTGAGACGCCTGAGCCGGTACTAACTGGTTTTCCGGCCGTCTCATTTCGTCAACTGACTTTTGTAATGTGCTAACATTATCACGTAATTCCATAACTAAAGCCATCCATTCCGGTGTCGACTCCCTAGGGGGTGACATCACCATTACCGGCAATTGCTCTGCCTCCACACCAACATCGTCCTCATACATGTCGACACACACGTACCGACACACAGCAGCCACACAGGGAATGCTCTAATCGAAGACAGGACCCTCTTAGCCCTTTGGGGAGACAGAGGGAGAGTTTGCCAGCACACACCAAAAACGCTATAAATGTATATAAACAACCCTAGAAGGTGTTGTTTTTGATATAAGCGCTTTTAATATATCAATATCGCCAAATTATGCCCCCCTTCTCTTTGTTACCCTGTTTCTGTAGTGCAGTGCAGGGGAGAGTCCTGGGAGCCTTCCTCACCAGCGGAGCTGAGCAGGAAAATGGCGCTGAGTGCTGAGGAGAATAAGCTCCGCCCCTTTTTCGGCGGGCTTTTCTCCCGGGTTTTAAGAAAACTGGCCTGGGTTAAATACATACATATAGCCTTAATGGCTATATGTGATGTATTTATTTTGCCACTAAAGGTATTTAATATTGCTGCCCAGGGCGCCCCCAGCAGCGCCCTGCACCCTCCGTGACTGAATCAGTGAGACGTGTAGCAACAATGGCGCACAGCTGCAGTGCTGTGCGCTACCTTCATGAAGACTGAGGAGTCTTCTGCCGCCTGCTTTCCGGACCTCCGTCTTCAGCGTCTGTAAGGGGGATCGGCGGCGCGGCTCCGGGACGAACCCCAGGAGGACCTGTGTTCCGACTCCCTCTGGAGCTAAGTGTCCAGTAGCCTAAGACTCCAATCCATCCTGCACGCAGGTGAGTTGGAAATCTCTCCCCTAAGTCCCTCGATGCAGTGATCCTGTTGCCAGCAGGATTCACTGAGATTTAAACCTAAAAAAACTTTTTCTAAGCAGCTCTTTAGGAGAGCCACCTAGATTGCACCCTTCTCGGACGGGCACAAAAACCTAACTGAGGCTTGGAGGAGGGTCATAGGGGGAGGAGCCAGTACGCACCATGTGATCCTAAAAGCTTTATTTAGATGTGCCCTGTCTCCTGCGGAGCCCGCTATTCCCCATGGTCCTGACGGAGTCCCAGCATCCACTAGGACGTTAAAGAAATATAGATAACATTATACTACAAAGTAGCACCTCAAAGAGTAACATAATAAGATATACAATTCATACATGCAGATATGCCAGAATATTCATTCAAACCCCTCGGTGACAGGGTTTGTAGGCGGTAAATCCACGGAGCCTCACGTTTCAATAGTTTAGAAGCACGGTCACCCCTCCTTAAATTAACCGGTATATGATCAATGATCATATACCGTAACTTAGCCAAACTGTGACCCGCCTGCATATAATGACGGGCCACCGGTTGGTCGCTATGATTGGTGGAAATAGCTTGTCGTATTGCATATCTGTGTGTGGCCATACGTTCTCGCAGGGTGCATTCAGTTTTCCCTACATAACTGAGTACGCAGGAACAAGTAATAAGATACACAATGTACAGTAGCATGTAGTACATGACACGCAATGTTTAATATAAAACTTCTTACCACTATATGGATGGCAAAAACTGTCGCCCACAACAACAGAGCGACAGGTAGCGCAATCCAGACAGCGGTAGCAGCCATTTTTACGGTTAAGAAAACTTTTAGCAGTCTGCGGCTGCTGAATGCCTGTGACGTCTGTACGCATAACAATATCTCTGATGTTACAGCCACGAGAATAACAATTCATAACTCTAGTCTCGGAAAGGTTTAAAGCTTCATCAGACTGGACTATGGGCCACAATTTCTTGCTAATGTTCGCTATTGCTAACATTGATAAACAGATTGTTAATTTCTTACAAAGAGGCTATGAATTGTGTCATTTAAATAAAGCTAAAGAGAGGGCATTGCGTATTCCACGTTCTAAATTATTGCAACCTAAAAAGAAGGGACACGTGGATTCTGTCATGCCCTGGGTTAATCATTTTAACCCTTTTAGTGGTACCATCAGTCAGATTAGCAAGAAATTGTGGCCCATAGGGGGTAATTCCAAATTGATCGCAGCAGGAACTTTGTTAGCAAATGGGCAAAACCATGTGCACTGCAGGTGGGGCAGATGTAACATGTGCAGAGAGAGTTAGATTTGGGTGGGGTGTGTTCAATCTGCAATCTAATTTGCAGTGTAAAAATAAAGCAGCCAGTATTTACCCTGCACAGAAACAAAATAACCCACCCAAATCTAACTCTTTCTGCACATGTTATATCTGCCTTCCCTGCAGTGCATATGGTTTTGCCCATTTGCTAACAAAAATCCTGCTGCGATCAACTTGGAATTACCCGCATAGTCCAGTCTGATGGAGTTTTAAACCTTTCCGAGACTAGAGTTATGAATTGTTATTCTCGTGGCTGTAACATCAGAGATATTGTTATGCGTACAGACGTCACAGGCATTCAGCAGCCACAGACTGCTAAAAGTTTTCTTAACCATAAAAATGGCTGCTACCGCTGTCTGGATTGCGCTACCTGTCGCTCTGTTGTTGTGGGCGACAGTTTTTGCCATCCATATAGTGGTAAGAAGTTTTATATTAAACATTGCGTGTCATGTACTACATGCTACATTGTGTATCTTATTACTTGTTCCTGCGTACTCAGTTATGTAGGGAAAACTGAACGCACCCTGCGAGAACGTATGGCCACACACAGGTATGCAATACGACAAGCTATTTCCACCAATCATAGCGACCAACCGGTGGCCCGTCATTATATGCAGGCGGGTCACAGTTTGGCTACGTTACGGTATATCATCATTGATCATATACCGGTTAATTTAAGGAGGGGTGACCGTGCTTCTAAACTATTGAAATGTGAGGCTCCGTGGATTTACCGCCTACAAACCCTGTCACCGAGGGGTTTGAATGAATATTCTGGCATATCTGCATGTATGAATTGTATATCTTATTATGTTACTCTATGAGGTGCTACTTTGTAGTATAATGTTATCTATATTATAATATGTTATGTACAGTAGATTGCTTCTGCATATACCCCCTAGCTGTGTTTTTATTCATGCTTTTAATTGTTTTGTTTGGCTTCTGGTCCTAGCAACGGACGGGTGGTGATGACGTCATACATTGGCGCCGTCCCTCTGTTTCCGGACACGGTCCTCGCCATGTGGGTGAAATGGGATATAAGGTTTGTTAATGTGCCCGATGACGATATAATAAATATCGAAACGTTGCAGTACTTCTGCTATCTTTGCTTGTATTCCTGACCGTGTGCTGCGGATTACCCATGTGTATATACTGGATTTCGGCTTGAAATACCTACTGCGGGCACCGGGACTATCATTTATTTCACTGGGAGTGCTTTCCTTCTGTATGCTTTCATATATATATATATATATATATATATATATATATATATATATCGATCCCAACCCGATTACAGTATGTGTATAGCTACAGTGTGGGTGCACACACCTCCTACCTAGTTACTGAAGTTCTGTCTTGCCAACAGTAGATGTGGAGGATGAAAGTACAGAGCCGTAGTTACTTTGCAGTGCTGCTGGATGGATTTCCTGTTCTGCAGTCAGGGCTCTTGCAAGGAAACCTTGTGATGAGCGCCTTCTCCTTTCCAGCCATTGGGGTTTTCTGCAGGCAGGACTCCTCTCCCGACAGGCTAGTAAATCGCGGGCATAATGCCGCGGAGGGGGCGTGGCCTAATACCGCGAGTGGGCGGGGCTTCAATGTTTACAAATATATAAAAAAACTAATTGCTCCGTTGGGTACCCTGCGTGTGCCACGGACCGGCGCTGCAGCATGGGGTTCAAGGGGAGGGGGGGTGTTATTGATGCCGGAGTGGGCGGTCCCTAGGTTACAGCAGGCTGTAGTAGCAGGAATTTATTTTTTCCTGTTTACTTCAGCAAAAACATCTACAGAATCTGTGGGCCTATTTTGGATGGTGGGCCTGGAGCTGCAGCTCCATTAGCCCCATTGTTAATCCGGCCCTGCGTGTAATGTAGGTGTGATGTCGGTGTGTAGCCCTGCCGCGTAATGTAGGTGTGATGTCGGTGAGTAGCCCTGCCGCGTAATGTAGGTGTGATGTCGGTGTGTAGCCCTGCCGCGTAATGTAGGTGTGATGTCGGTGTGTAGCCCTGCCGCGTAATGTAGGTGTGTTGTCGGTGTGTAGCTCTGCCGTGTAATGTAGCTGTGATGTTGGTGTGTAGCCCTGCCGTGTAATGTAGGTGTGATGTCAGTGTGTAGCCCTGCTGTGTAATGTAGGTGTGATGTCGGTGTGTAGCCCTGCCGTGTAATGTAGCTGTGATGCTGGTGTGCACCATGTACTGTGCTTTGTATTTTAGTTTCCACCTGCCACTGCAGAACACACCCCTGAGTGACAGTAGATACGCCCAGAGGTGGAGATAGACACGCCCCTTTGGTGGAATGTGACCCGTCCCCTCAATGGTGCGCCGCGGGCATTAGAGTTCAAGCTATAATCTCTAACGGAAACTACTTTTCAAAAGCAGGCAAGTATGATGTTCGGCAAGACGAGTTTTTAAATTTCTACTCATCTTGTCTACATACAACAACCCACATGTGCAAACCAAGCCATAAATAACATTCTTTGTTTGGTGATAATAAACGGACAAGTACCAGGAGTCATGGTTTTCACAAATGTGGATTATGCACTATATGTCGTTTGGTTAAGGGTCCTAGTAAGCAAAAAGAATTTGAAGCTAATGGAGAGAAATATGATATCCGTATCTTCATTACGTGCAATACAAAGAATGTTATTTCTGCTGCTGGGTACACTGGGCTCCACAAGGATAAACATTGGGGTGTAGAGTAGGATCTTGATCCGAGGCACCAACAGGCTCAAAGCTTTTGACTGTTCCCAAGATGCTCAGCACCGCCTCCTCTATAACCCCGCCTCCATGCACAGGAAGCTCAGTTTGTAAGTTGGTGCCATGCAGTAAGCAGGCACTTAACAGGGGGCTGCCTCAGGCAGCCTATTCATATCTTTATTTTAAAGAAAGAAGAAGATTCTTTTACATCTACAAGGGCTGCAGCAGACGAAGTCTTTATGGACGTTTCTGGCTGCAGCTCCGGCACCCCCAGCGGCGCTGTATACTCCCACGCCCTGGTTGTCGGGTCATTGCAGCGGAGGCGCCGGTTTCTTCACTGAGGTCAGTCACACACACGCTGCGGTCCTCCCGGATCGTGGAGCCGCAGATAATGGGGAGGTAAGGGGCTTCTGTGCCCGCACTTTACCGCAATCCAGCGCGGCCACAGGAGGACACAGAGTACTGAGCAGCCGCTCCACTAGCCACCAGGGACAGTTAAGGGGCACAGGTCTGGGGGGTTTTCTACTATATTAACCCCGCATTTTACTGCCCGCAGCGCCCGGTGGGGATGCCAGCAGGGGGAGCAGGTCGGACCTGAGGCCCCTCCCCCCAGCCTCAGGGTGCCATTTCTGCAATGTTCCCGCCCTGGAGCTGCATATCTCTCCCTCACTCCTGACCAGCGGCCATCACAGATTGAGCTGAGCTGTTTCTAGGACTGCTGGGGCAAATCATCATCTGTAGAACCACCTGATTGCCAGTGCTGTGCTTCTTACAGGACACTTAAGTATTCTACCTGTCACTGGGACAGTGTTAGTTAAGAAAGAGTGCATACATTCAGGGTTGTGTGGTGCAAACATCCTGTGATATACATCCAGTGTTTACTGTGCTTTGATATATCTATTGTTAACACTTATAGCCATACTAAGTATTACTGTGTATTGCTAGTCCAGTGCAGTTTTATGGTACATCATTTCTGCATGGTACGCTTGTGACTATATATGTGTGTGTGTGCATATAGCTGCTGCATGGTTGCCTTATTATAGGGTATTTCACTCAGTTGGCTATTCCTATATTGCTATACCTGAAGGGGCCAAGTGTTTCAGGTTTTTCTCTGTTTAACATAGGATTGTATCACAAGATATACTGACAGTGTATTTTTACTTGTGATTTATAGTCACCATATAGTTTATAGCTCTTGAACTCCCGGTTCGTAAGCTATCATAGGCTTTACTGAGAGTTCTTGCTAGGTATAGTGCTGTTACACTTTGTACCAGGTTGCCCAATATTGTGCACATAGTTATGTCTGCTACACGTGGCAATGACGCTGAGGCTTCTCCCACACTGCGTGGTAGTGAGGCCGCAGACGTTACGGAGGATAATATGGCAGCTGAGAGTTCAGGTTCAGGGGGTTCCTTACCCCCCAGTAGGTCAGTAGCACCTGGGGCATCCCAAGATCCACCTTGGGTTACATTTTCCACATTGTTAAACACGCTTGTAACTAAACTGACGCCCCCTGTGGGACCACCTGTGCCACTGCAACAGTTTATGGTCCCTGCTGTTAAACCGCCATGGGCGGATCAGCTTTCCACTCAGTTACAGCATTTGAACCGGTCTATTACTAAATCTAAGTGTCACTCTCACCCGCCTAAGACTAAGTCATCTTCTAAATGGGCCATTACCTCCTCCCAATCCACTGCTATTCCAGACATGTCCTCTGACGAGGACGGTGCATATACTGACCCCACAGACACGGACACTGATGTTTCTGATGGGGAAGGGAAGTCATTGGTGGATGTCCGGGATTTGATTGAGGCAATCAGGCTCATTCTTCAGGTGTCTGATGATCCTGAGCCTGAGGCTGTCTCCAAGAAACCGGATAGGTTTAAACGTAAGAAGGTGGTTAAACAAGTTTTACCTCTTTCTGAACACCTGGTTGACATATACGTCAGGAATCCGGGGACAAACTTCACACCAAATAAGAGACTGTTGGCTTGCTATCCTCTCTCTGCGGAGGTCTGTAAAAATTGGGAAACCCCTCCGCCTGTAGATTCTCATGTGGCGCGTATGGTTGTTTCCTCTGCTCTGCCAGTAACTACCGTCACCTCCCTGAAGGAACCGACGGATCGACATGTGGAGGGCTGTTTGAAAGCGATTTATACCCTAACGGGGGCTGTGCGTCGGCCAACGATTGCAGCGACTTGGGCTGCTGAAGCTGTTGAGGCATGGGCTCAGGAACTTGAGGCGGAACTGCCTTCCAGTGCATCTGAGCATGCTCGACAATGTCTCTAGTATATTGCCACGGCTTCTCTGTACCTTAAGGAGGCGGCCTCCGATGCCAGGGTGCTTGCGGCCAAGGCTGCTACTACATCCATCTTGGGCAGACATATCCTTTGGTTGAGATCCTGGTCGGTGGATATGGATTCCAAGAAAACCCTGGAGGTGCTTCCTTTCAAGGGAGACATTCTCTTTGGAGAAGACCTCAATAAGATTGTGGCTGATCTGGCTACTGCTAAAACAGCCTGCCTAGCTAGTATGGCTCCTTCAGCACAGAAGGCTAAAAGTACTTTCCCTTTCGTTCTCCAGGAAAAGCAAAAGGTCAGGCATACCCAAAGCAAACTCGTGCTCACAGACCTGCCAAGCCCAGATCGAAGCGTGCCTGGGCCACCCTCAGCCAGCTTCCAAAACTGACAAGCCTGCCGCATGATGGGGTGGGCCTCCCTCTGGTGGATCCCAGGGTGGGGGGCCGACTTCTAGTGAAGACCACTTCAGGTACCTGGGCGAGGGAAGTCGTCGCTCGAGGTTACCCCATACCCTTCAAAAATCGTCCCCCGCAGTGATTTTGCCTGACAGATGTGCCTCTGGATCCAGCAAAAGCAAACACATTGCACTTGGTGGTTCATTCCCTCCTGACCACAGGAGTGGTAGTACAGGTACTTCTGGCTCAGAGAGGCAGGGGGTTCTATTCACCGCTGTTTCTAGTCCCGAAACCGAACGGGTCCTCGCAGCCTATTCTCGATCTGAAGTCCTTAAACAAGCATGTGCGGATCTCCAAGTTTCGTATGGAAATGCTGCGCTCTATTGTTCTGGCCACGGAGCCTGGGGACTATAGGCTCCATATAGGATGCCTACTTACATATTCCTATTGCAGTATCTCATCAGCAGTACCTGAGTTTTGCGGTGGGCAACCTTCAATACCAATTTTGGGTGTTACCTTTGGTTTGACAAAGGCTCCGCGAGTTTTCACCAAAGTTATGGCGGTCATGACGGGTACACTCCGCCGTCAAGGGGTCAGGATCCTACCGTACTTGGACGATTTGTTGATCCTGGCAAATTCCCCAGAACTTCTCCTGTGTCATCTCGATCTGATGGTCCAGTGCATGAAAGCCCACTGGTGGCTGATCAACTGGAAGAAATCCTCCCTGGCTCCTGCTCGAAGCATGTTACATCTGGGAGCGTTATTGGACACTCACAACCAACGCTTGTTCCTGTCTCAGGAGAAAGTACTGAAGCTTCAGGACAGGATTCGATGCTTCCTATCTCGTCCGCAAGTGTCAGTACATTCGGCAGTGCAAGTGCTGGGTCTCATGGTGTCGACTTTCGACATGGTGGAGTATGCTCAATTCCACTCTCGCCCTCTGCAGAAGTTAATTCTGACCAAGTGGGACGGCCTGCCTCACCGGATCAGATCTCACATGATCTCCTTGTCTCCAAAGGTCCACCTGTCACTGTGCTGGTGGCTTCAGGACCAACAATTGAGCATGGGTCGTCCCTTCTGGATATCCGACTGGGTCCTGCTGACAACGGATCCAAGTCTGATAGGTTGGGGTGCGGTGTTGGAACAACATTCTCTTCAGGGTCAGTAGACCAAGGAGGAGACTCTGCGCCCGATTAATATTCTGGAACTGCGGGCAGTGTTCAACTCGTTGACAATGGCCCAGCATCTAATACAGAACAGACCTGTTCAAGTACAGTCGGACAACGCCACCATGGTGGCGTACATAAATCAAGGCGGCACTCGAAGCCGCATGGCAATGAGGGACATATCACGGATTCTTCAGTGGGTGGAACGCCATCTGCCAGCCATATCCATAGTGTTCATTCTGGGCATCCTGAACTGGGAAGCAGACTATCTCAGTCACCAGGACATACACGCAGGAGAGTGGAGCCTCCGTCCGGAGGTGTTTCAACTTCTCTTGGACACGTGGGGCCTTCCAGATGTGGATCTGATGGCGTCTCGACACAATCACAAGGTTCCGGTCTTCGGAGCAAGGACAAGGGATCCTCAAGCTGCGTTTGTGGACGCTCTGCCAATTCCATGGAACTTTTAGCTACCATACGTGTTCCCTCCAGTGTCACTCCTGCCCAGAGTAATACGGAAGTTCAAGCAAGAAGGGGGAAACCTGCTTCTGGTCGCTCCGGCGTGGCCCAGACGGCACTGATTCTCCGATCTCCTGGGTCTCTCGTGGTATCGTCCTCTTCTACTTCCACAATGACCAGACCTCCTCGTTCAGGGCACTTGTGTTTACCAGGATTATGCCTGTGTGGCTTTGATGGCATGGCCCTTGAGACTTCCATCCTGAGGGCCAAAGGTTTTCCTGAGGCGGTCGTTCAAACTATGTTTAAGGCCCGTAAGCCGGCTTCTGCTCGGATCTACCATAGGGTCTGGAATGCTTACTTTACTTGGTGTAAGTACTGTTTAGTACGGCCAAACTGTTGGCCTTTCTACAACAGGGCCTCCCTGAAGGTTCACATCTCTGCCTTGTCGGTTTGGTATCAGAGAAAAATTGCTACCATACCTGATGTCCATACATTCACTAAGGGTGTGTTGAGGATTCAGCCTCCTTATGTGCCGCCTGTGGCCTCTTGGGACTTGTCGTGGTTTTGTAGGCTTTGCAAGTGTCTCCGTTTGAGCCTCTTGCCTCTGCTGACCTTAAGTGGCTTTCTCTTAAGGTCCTATTCTTGCTGGCTATTGCTTCAGCTAGAAGGGTCTCGGACTTGGGTGCCTTATACTGTAAGTCTCCCTATTTAATTTTTCACCGTGACCGGGTGGTTCTTAGAACGCGGCCGGGTTTTTTACATAAGGTGGTGTCTTCCTTCCACCTTAACCAGAAGATTGTGGTTCCGGCCTTTAATTCTCCTGAGATGTCTGCCAAAAAGCGGTCTTTGAATGTGATACTCCGTATCTATGTGAAGAGAACTTCTTCCATTAGGAAATCTGATTCTCTTTTTGTATTGTTTGATTTTCACAAACCTGGCTGGCCTGCTTCTAAGCAGACTCTGGCCAGATGGATTAGAATGGTGATTGCACATGCTTATGTACAGGCTGGTCTACTAGCTCCTTCTTGGGCGGCCCACCGTGGTGCGACCCTTGAACAATTGTGCAAGGCAGCTACGTGGTCCTCACGTTTATAAGGTTCTATGCCTTCGATACCGCCGCTTCCCAGGATGCTTCCTTTGGACGCCGGGTTCTTGTGCCCACTACAGTGCATCCCCTTCCATAAGGAACTGCTTTAGGACATCCCCGATGTTAATCCTTGTGGAGCCCAGTGTACCCCACAGCAGAAAACAAGATTTATGGTAAGAATTTACCATTGTTAAATCTCTTTGAGATTTCTGCGAGGTACACTGGGCTCCGCAAGGTTCCCACCCTGACGCACATTGCTTCTTTGGGTTGGTATTGGCGTAGCCGCTGATACCCTCTCCTGTTGTGAGTGTGTGGTGTATTTGGCTACGAGCGATTGTCGTCTCTGGTACCTGCTACTGCATTGGGCTGGTTAGCGAAACTGAGCTCCCTGTGCATGGAGGCGGGGTTATAGAGGAGGCGGCACTGAGCATATTGGGAACAGTCAAAAGCTTTGAGCCTGTTGGTGCCTCGGATCAAGATCCTACTCTACACCCCGATGTTAATCCTTGTGGAGCCCAGTGTATCTCGAAGAAAGAGATTTAACAACGGTAAATTCTTACCATAAATCTCGTTTTATGGCTTGGTTTGCACATGTGGGTTGTTGTATGTAGACAAGATGAGTAGAAATTTGAAAACTTGTCTTGCCGAACATACATATAACATAAAAAAAAGGCTTGGAGACACATGCGGTCTCCATGCCTTTTAAGATATTTCATCAGAGTAACCCTTGTCACATAAAGTCTTTTTTTGGTATTCAATCCATTACTCCTAATTGGAGAAGTAGGAATTTAGAGATTAAATTATCTAAGGCTGAGATTAAATGGATTTTTAAACTAAATTCGCTCATTCCTAATGGCCTTAGTACTAAATTTGAACTAAAGTGGTTTTTATAATAATTATAAATTTTACTGTATCCTTAATGTGTTCTGTATTATATATTGTATTTTTTTCTCTTTTGGGTCTGTTTTATTGATTGTATTATGGGGGTGATTCCAAATTGTTGTTCGCTCGTTGCCGATTTTCGCTATACTGCGATTATCCGCTAACTGCGCATGTGCAATGTTCGCAGAGCGCATGTGCTTAGTTATTTTACACAAAAGTTAGGTATTTTACTCACGGCATTACGAAGCTTTTTCATTGTTGTGGTGATTGTAGTGTGATTGACAGGAAGTGGGTGTTTCTGGGTGGAAACTGGACGTTTTATGGGAGTGTGCGGAAAAACGCAGGCGTTCGAGTTCGAAAACGTGGGAGTGGCTGGATAAACCGGGGAGTGGCTGGGCGAACGCTGGGTGTGTTTGTGACGTCAAACCAGGAACGAAAAGGACTGAGCTGGTCGCAATGGCTGAGTAAGTCTGGAGCTACTCAGAAACTGCGGGGTAATCGTTACGAGAAAATTAGCGAAGCTTTCGTTTGCAATTCTGCTATGCTAAGATACACTCCCAGTAGGCGGCGGCTTACCGTGTGCAATGCTGCTAAAAGCAGCTAGCGAGTGAACAACTCGGAATCACCCCCTATATGGACTATTATTGCACTATGGGGGTAATTCCAAGTTGATCGCAGCAGGATTTTTGTTAGCAATTGGGAAAAACCATGTGCACTGCAGGGGAGGCAGATATAACATGTGCAGAGAGAGTTAGATTTGGGTAGGGTGTGTTCAATCTGCAATATAATTTGCAGTGTAAAATAAAGCAGCCAGTATTTACCCTGCACAGAAACAAAATAACCCACCCAAATCTTACTCTCTCTTCACATGTTATATCTGCCTCCCCTGCAGTGCACATGGTTTTGCCCAATTGCTATCAAAAATCCTGCTGCGATCAACTTGGAATTACCCCCTATGAGAGATTGATATCCTATTTATGATCAATGGAGTTATGCACGGTGCACTTTGAAAATCCCCTATACATCTAATTGAACATCAGCGATTTGGTCCGCATGGATGCCTTGTATAGACCTTTTCGGGTGCTGTAGACCTGATGAATATACAGTGACTTCCGGCATTGTGAAAAAGTGGAACGCATCATGGAACGCATGACGCGCACTTCCGACTCCGGCTATATGTCCGTAGCGTCACTTCCGTTAGCGGAGGAGCGTGAGTGAGCACGGCGGGATTACTGCGTGCACCTGTTTGGGATTTGTAATTGTAATGAGGATCAGTGCAGTCAGCCACCATGCCTCTGATGCAGGACTTTGTCCGAAAAGCTTTAGGCATGGTGACTGACAGATCCAAGGACCATCCCTGTTGGTGTGGATACCCGTTGGTAGTTCAGGAGTTCCGGAGCTCTGACCTGCATTCCCATATGACACCTGGGAGGGTAACTTCACCTATGCCTGCGATGATGTCCTACACACGCTAGTGGTTTACATATGCTTTTTATCATCTACCTTTGTGAGTGTACTGTAATAAATAGTTTTTTTTTATTTATCTGGCTTTGTTGCACTATGTCCCCTTTTTTTCTTTTGAGATATTGAAAAGTTAAGTGGTTGACTGATTATTCGTTACCTGGCATTTGCACCCAAAATATACAGAGCTGCACGTTCTATTTGGATGATAAGGAAATCCTTCAGATGTAAGAGATTGGGAGTGCATTATCTGCCTCGCTCTTTTTGGACTTCAAAATAACTCAAAAGAAAAGATCCCTGCATTGTTAATTGGACTATCCTTTATTTAATGTAAGGATTATGTCTCTATACTTGAACATTTGTGTTTCTGCGCTGTTGGTGATACCTTTGTATGTGACTGGATTACCAATGCATTTTCCAACGGAAGGAACACTCTCTGCGACTGTGTGTCCAGTATCATTCCCAGGAATGGAAGCCTCCGTGTTGGCTCTAGGTGAGATTTTGGAAGGTTCAGAATCCACCCGTGATCCCGGAGTAGTCGAGTTGAGAGGGCAATGCTGTCCAACAACCTCTCCCTGGACGACGCCTTTATCAGAAGAACGTCCAGGTACGGAAATATGTTCACTCCCTGTTTGCGAAGGAGAAACATCATCTCTGCCATCACCTTGGTGAACACCCTCGGTGCCATAGAGAGACTAAATGGCAGGGCCTGGAACTGGTAGTGACAGTCCTGCAGTGCAAACCGTAGATAAGCCTTGTGAGGCGGCCAGATCGGAATGTGAAGGTATGCATCCTTGATATCCAGAGACACTAGGAATTCCCCCTCCTCCAGACCTGAGATCACCGCTCTCAGAGACTCCATTTTGAATATGAACACTCGTAAGTACTGGTTCAACGACTTGAGGTTCAGAATCGGTCTTACCGAACCGCCCTGTTTCGGTACTACAAACAAGTTGGAATAGTACCCCTTGTTTTGCAGATGAGGTGGAACTGTAACAATGTCCAAAAGGACTGCAAATTGGAAGCTGAGTAGGTCTTCCTGGCTGGGGGAGCTGCGGAAGGAAGATACATGGACTTACAGTAGCTTTGAAGATCCATTTATCCAGTTTATCTCCAAATAAGGCCTCTCCTGTAAATGGTAGGCCTTCCACGCCTTTCCTGGAGTCTGCATCAGCAGTCCATTGGTGTATCCATAAGCCCCTGCGTGCTGACACTGCCATAGCAGTGGTACATGCATTAAGCAAGCCTATTTCTTTTATGGCTTCCACCATAAAGTTCGCAGAGTCCTGTATATGTTGCAGGAGTAAAACAATCTCCCCACTAGATAAGGAATCTAACCCCTCAATTAGGTTACCTGACAATTTAGCAATGGCTTTAGTGATCCATGCACATGCTATAGTGGGTCTCTGGGCCACCCCAGCAGCTGTGTACAAAGATTTGAGTGTGGTCTCAATTCTACAATCAGCCGTGTCTTTCAGGGAGGCTGCACCAGGGACACGCAAAACTATTTTCCGTGACAGCCTGGATACTGATGCATCCACTATGGGTGGATTTTCCCATTTTCTCCTATCCTCAGGAGGAAAAGGAAAGGATGAGAGTAACCTCTTAGGGATATGAAATTTCCTATCAGGATTAACCCACAGTTCTTCAAACAGGGTATTCAGTTCCTTTGACACAGGAAAAGTGACTGAGGATTTCTTTTTTTTACATTAAAATAAGATTCCTCACCCTCCTCTGTCACCTTATCAGGAATTTGCAGAACATCTTTGATAGCTTCTATAAGAGCCTCTATTCCCTGTGACAGAGCAGCCCCCCCCCCCCCCCCTTTGAGTCCACCTCCCCCTCCTCCATGTCTGACCCTTCATCATCAGATTCAAACTGCAGGATATGGGCCAGAGTACGTTTTTGCAGACAAATGTTAGGGGTCTGAGACGCTGGTTTGGGGACTGAGTCTCTGTTCATAAAATCATCCACAGACTGTCTTAAGTATTGCGTCTCTTTCTCATTGCGGGACAATTTAGTAGAAATATTGGAAATCATTCCTTTAATGGAATCCAGCCACGCTGGTTCAGCCCCGCTAGCCTGGGGAGGTGCACTACACTGAGTACACAGTAGTGAGCCCCCTGGGGAAGAGGAACACTCTGCCGTACATGAAACATACTCTTTGCCTGACATATTGTAAATGTGACAGCACACACACACACACACACAGAGGAAAAGGTTAAAAGCACAATCAACCCATAAAGAGCCCTTCCAGGGAGACACAGAGATAGTATGGAGCCAGCACACTGCGCCCTTTTTGCTAATGCCAAGCTTAGCCGGGTCGCCGACTGAGTACCCAGATTGGGGACTCAGTACACTAATAATTGCTCCCCCCCTGCTATGACTCCCTGGTACCACTGAGGTAATCTGGAGTCATTCTGGAGGAGCTGCACATCCCTGTCAGGCAGCATCTGTGTCACAATCAGAGGGGAAATGGTGCTGGTGAACTGCTGGACCCGCTCATAGTGAAGCCCTGCCCCTTCCATGGCACGCGGGCTTCCCGCTATTTTTATACTGGCTGAGGTAATTTAGTGCTTCAAATGGAGTCAGATCCATGTTAAGTCTGTGTTTGCCAGTGTGGGTACAGTGTACAGTGTACTGAGACTCAGTTCGCCCCCTCAGAAGCGGTACGTCTGCACTGTGTTCCGAGTCTTTAGATGCAGTCCACCCCTTTTAGAAACCGTGCATCTCCGTACCCTCATGCCGCCATAATGGCCGGCGACCCGTTAACCGGGATGCCAGCTCAGTACTCACCAATCTTCATTCTTCTGGCTCTGTTAGGGGTGGTGGGCGGCGGCGTGCTGCGGGAATGTATGCTTGCCGTGGAGGGGCTTGCAAATAGTTCCCTCAGGAGCTAGTGTCCTGACATCGGGGAACGGGACCATTACCCCTTCAAGAGGTTGGGCCGTTCCCCTCCCTAAATCCCACGAAGCAGGCAGGCTGGTGCCAACCAATCCTGCCTGAAAATAACAAACAGAAAAATAAATGCAGAAAACTCTTCAGGAGCTTCCATAAGCGTGACCGGCTCCTCTGGGCACATTTTCTAAACAGAGTCTGGTAGGAGGGGCATAGAGGGAGGAGCCAGCACACACTATCAAATTCTTAAAGTGTCCATGGCTCCTAGTGGACCCATTTATACCCCATGGTACTAAATGGATTCCCAGTATCCTCTAAGACTTAAGAGAAAGGAGACAAAATCTTTTACACCCAAGTTAAATAACAAAAAAAGGAAAGAATAATAAGAACAAAATTGAGATGGTCTTTATGAGGAAGACAAAGCAAGTCATCTTAATACTCAGTTTGTTCAGATTTTGTATAAGAAGAAGGAATGGGATAAAGGAAAAGTTAAATGGACAAAGGATGAAGACAAAAATCTACTTACAGTAGTATACAGAAGACCCAAACAGAACTGTCAAAACTAAAGCAGATAGTCCATGAGACTGATTTATTGCACCCAAGGATACTAAAAAAAGATTAAGTGCCCTGCTAACACCAATAAGAGCCAGAGGATTGGAGAAAAACAAATGTGGTCCCAATGCACAAAAGTAAAGTTTGGGGTCTGATGTAAACTGCACTCTGTGCCATTTTGAGTAGTGTGTACTCAGTGCCCTCTTAGCAGCATTGTAGGCCCTGTGCAAAGCAATGTATTGGGACCTCTATCCAACCATTCACGTGAATAAGTAAAAATAAAAAAAAATACCCCTCCTGCAGACCTGTGTCATTTCTCCACATGCTTCCATACAGTTAATGACTGTCAGCACTTTGGTGTATAGCTGGAGCTATCCACCAATCAGCATGCTAACAGCCATTTACTTCCCGGCTGCAGGTTGGAAGGCAGGTAGAGAATGCTGTCTGACTGCTCTGATTGTGTGTAATTCCAAGAAGCTTCAAAGTTACCAGCTTAGGAGGCAGATGGCCCCAGGCCCTGCCTGCCCCTGCTGAAAGGCCCCTAGACTCATGGGGCCTTGGGCAGCCTGCCAGTGTACATGGGGCCTTGGGCAGCCTGCCTGTACATTAAGAGGGCCCTGTGTGTATTGTGTGATTTCTCTCTACTCATGCTCAGAATGTGTACACTCACATATGCGTGCACAGTATGCAGACACACACACATTTTGCAATTATCAAGCCTTATGAACGGTGAATGGAGGTGGAACTGGGAAGAAAAGGATGTTCTCATTTAGGGGTCTATTCATAAAGCAGAGAAAAGCTCTGTTTTGCCAAAAACATGGCTTTTCTCTGCTTTGTGCTATTCATGAAGCGGGTTACCGTGGAGAAGTTCCTGACTTCCCCAGCGGCACTCCCACTATGTGGCTGAATTGCATCACCATAATTTAGTATTGTGAGTGTGATTCATGAATGAAAAAAACTCCTCTTTCCACTTCTCCATGGAGTTCAGATTCCCCGTCTCAAGATTTCTCATTAGGCCTGAAGGCAGCGTTCTCCAAAGCAACCTTATAGATGAGAGACCTAGGGGGTCATTCCGAGTTGATCGCTCGCTAGCTAGTTTTAGCAGCCGTGCAAACGCTATGCCGCCGCCCACTGGGGAGTGTATTTCAGCTTAGCAGAAGTGCGAACGCTTGTGCAGCCAAGCTCTGCAAAAACAGTTTGTGCAGTTTCAGAGTAGCTCTGAACCTACTCAGCGCTTGCGATCACTTCAGCCTATTCGTGTCCGGATATGACGTCATACACCCGCCCAGTGAACGCCCAGCCACACCTGCATTTTTTCAGACACGCCTGCGTTTTTGCAAACACTCCCTGAAAATGGTCAGTTGACACCCAGAAACGCCCCCTTTCTGTCAATCTTCTTGCGGCCATCAGTGCGAAGAAAAACTTCGCTAGAACCTGTGCACAAACACAATGGGCTTTGTACCCGTACGAGGCGCGTGTGCATTGCGGCCCATACGCATGCGCATAAATACTGTTTTTTCACCTGACTGCTGCGCTGCGAAAATTGGCAGCGAGCGATCAACTCGGAATGACCCCCCAAATATGGAATGGAGTGGAAGAATAATCCGAGAACAGATGGATGTCTCCTTGGACAAATATGACCCCGGCCATGGTACAAAAGTTGTAGCAAATGCTGTGGAAGAGGCAGAAGGTTTTCTCTCAACATGAGGAAGACTTTGGTCATACGGAAGACCTACAGCATGAGATCTGCACTCGGGATAGTCTCCCCATCCATGAGAGGTACCAGCCTATTCCCTCAAAACTTTATCAGGAAGTTAAGAAGCTGCTGCGTCAAATGTTGGACCTCCAAGTGAAAGTTCATGGGCCTTCCCCATTGTGCTAGTACAAAAGAAGGCGGTGACCAATAAATTTGCAGAGTACTTAGCGGCCACCCATGTGGACATTTACACCAATAACAACCCCTTGGCATATCTAGAAACCAGAAAACTGAGTGCATTGGAGCAACATTGGGTGGCCAGGTTGGTGAAGTTTTCTTTTTAAAATACATTATTGACCGGGTAAAAGCAACAGAAATGCTGATACAGACACCCCTTACCCCAGAGGATGGAGATAATAAGGGATTAGAAATATCAGATTTGACGCGAGTGAGGATTCCGGAAATGATGGCTTGGAAAAAAATACAAGGTTATGCAATCTCGATCCGGAATAGAGAGCAAGATTGGGCTTCGGTACAGCAGAAAGATCTTGGACTTCGAGCCACTCAGCAATGGAAGCAGGGAGGGCACTGGCTCAGCAAATGGGAGAGAAGTACGCATACCCTCTTTTGCCAGTGGGTCCTGCAGAGCTGGGATCAGCTGAGAGAGTGCGCAAATTTTTCCTTGGCTGGTGAATTTAGAGCAGGAATTCCGGGTTGTAGAGCAAATCATCGTCATGCCAGAAGCTTTGGTCCGGACATTGGTGAACGAGGCGCATGATGGTGGAGCACACTTAGGATCGGCCAAAACGTACCAGTGGTTACAGCATCAGTATTTCACCCCCAAATGCCTGCTATAGTGGATAAAGATTGTCGAGAATGTCGGCGTCGAGGGGTGATCAAAGCCATCAGAGCAACATGTGCCTGTTCAGACTATCAAAACCAGTCATCCCCTAGAGCTGCTGATGATTGATTATGTGCTAATTGGGTAGTCTGTTAGTGGTCATCAATATGCCTTGTTCATGATGGATCACTTTACTAAATTTACTGTGGTGGTGCCTACTAAAGACCAGACTGCCGAGTTGGCCACCAAGGCAATTGTGGAACACTTCATCTGACAGTATGGGTGCCCTGAATGGATACATTCGGATCAAGGGGCATGCATTCAGGGGAAGATCATAGAACATCTCTGTCGACTGTACGGGGTCTAGAAGTCGCGCACCACCCCGTATCATCCGCAGGGCAATGGTGCCTACAAACATTTCAAACAAACCCTACTCCAGATGCTGCGGACCATAGAGGAGGTCAAGAGATGGAGATGGCCAGAACATATGCAGGAGTTGGTGTGGACATACAACAACAGAGTCCTCAGTATCACTGGATTCTCCCATTTCTTCTTGGTCTTTGGCCATCTGGAATGGGACGCCCAGAATCTACAGTTATCTGGACTTGAGAAAGATGGTGGCGCACTTCAGGTGGATTGAGTAGCAGAACATCAGTTGTGCCTAAAGGTTGCTCATGATGTGGCCAAGAAACTGATAGCTGAACATCAACATGTGCCTGCAAGGACTTGAGAGGCTGAGTGCCTCACCGTAGGACAGCTGGTTCTCGTTCGCATAACCCACCTGGGCAGAAAATTGTCAGTAAGATGGGAGGTGCTGCCTTCTATTGTTAATAGTCGTTTATCAGAAGATGGCCTGGTTTATCAGGTGGAATCCACAGATGGCACTGTTCGTATTAGGACTCTTCATCATGACTCTTCATCTTTGTTCCCTGAGACTGTGGAAGGGGAGAATCCCTCCATTCCTGTTTTGGATCCTCAGCCTGTTGTAGAAGCAATACCGTCGCAATACCGCTGCCTGCTAAGGAGAGGATGGCCTAGGAGAAAACTGGTGGGTGCCTGTTGACCCGTACGGTGCCAATGCACTGATGCACTAGACCCAGGCCACTCGCACAAGCACTGATAGGCAGGTGCTAAGCCCATGGGTGGATTATTTTGGTGGCCTGATGCACTAGGCCCAGGCTGTTAACATAAGCACTGATAGGCAGGTGCTAAGCCCACGGGTGGATTATTGTGGTGGCCTGGTACACTAGGCATTGCCTTTATTAGGGGATGGACTTTTATCCAAATAACAGCCTTTGGCAATATTAAAATCTCCCATTATAAATAATGCATCCCCGTTTTTTCTCAAAGAAGAGAGTTGCTTAGATTTAGAGTAATAAAGCAGGGCAAAAGTGGTGGTGGTGGGGGGTCCAGTTGCCATGGGCAACTTCTCCACTGGTCCACTTCTCCACTCTTTTCAGTTTTTCATATATCAACCCTGCAGCCTGTACGACTGGTTAGTATCTCTCTCCAAGCTTTGATAAATCTCCCCCAGTCTAGGTGTAACTGTATATCCCAGGATTGTTAAAGCATCAGGTGAGGTGATCACTGTGTTTGTCCCACTTCTGTTTACAATAAGTCTAGTCAGAAATGCCCAGCAATACTAGCTGCCTGCAAAACCATGTTAATATGACAGGAAAGACATTGTAGCTAAAAGCATATCCAAAAAAGTAATGACTCTCCAAATAATTACTGAAGAAACAGAAGACCATAAAGTTGCACAGAGTACTTACTGTTTAATATGAAGAGTATCTTACATAGCAGTTGTTGGACCTTGCTTAGATTTAGTCAGTTACCATTGATGGTAAGATCAAAAGTCAAAGCTGAAGGGAGTTGTTTGAAGAAAGGGATGTGCAAATATGCATTAGATATTGAAACAGTGATGCCCCCAAGATTAATATTATATCATCTCTACTGATACTCCAAGTATGTGAGTTTGTTTTGATCATTATATGACCTCAAGATGATCTGTTTTGGCTGCCCATCAATGCTTGTATCTTCACAACGTTGGTTGTAAATTCTTTACCAGTAGATCTGGACTCAGAAACAATATACAATTTTAGAGATGTCATTAATACTTTAATGGAATGGACATTAACCAGATTATATACCTCAAGGGGAACAACCTCTGGCAGTTGGGTGTGCGAAAAGAAGGAGTAGACCTTAGTACAGATGGCAATTAAATGACAAGACTAATGCTATAATGTAAGTTTAATTATATTCAGTACATTTTAACACCATTCCCCTTCTATGCACCTTAAATTAACTTGTGTAATGAAGCAAAATGTCATCAACATATTACTTCATCAATTAATGTGTCAGATTTTAAGCAAGTGTGTAGCTGATCCTTTGGATTAATTAATCCCTAGGTAAACCAAAGATATGTTTTCCCTCTTCCTCCCTTGACCTACTGCTCACACACTCATACCTTCTCATTTATCTTAGGTAATTTATCAGTAGTGCAGTACTGCTCTAATTACTGTATACAGTGGTGCTTGAAAGCTTGTGAATCCTTCATAATTTTCTAAATTAATGCTGAAATTTGTCCTAAATCTGCCACAGGTTTTCACAGAAGTCCTAAAAGTATATAAAGAGAACTAAATCAAACAAATAAGACAAAAAATATTATTATTGAGGAAAATTATCCAATATCATGTATCTGTGAGTGGCAAAAGGATGTAAACCTTTAGACTTAGCAGATATATGGAGGTGAAATTAGAGTCAGGTATTTTCAAGCTGAGGGATGATAATCAGGTGTGAGTGGACAACTGAGAACTATAAAGTCTGATGTTCTGATGATCACAACACGTTTGTGAAAGTGTATCATGCCACATGCAGCAAGACAATAACCCAATGCACACAAGTCATTCAACCAAATAATGGTTAAAAAAGAATACATTTAAAGATTTAGAATGGCCAAGTCCTGACCTTAATCCAATAAAAATGTTGCGGAAGGACCTGAAGTGAGCTATTCATGGGAGGAAACCCACCAACATAACAGAGTTGTAGCTGTTTTATATGGAGGAATGGGGTAAAATTCCTCCTAGCCAATGTTCAAGACTAATCAACAATTACCGGAAATAACGTTTATATGCAGTTATTGCTGCACAAGTGGGTTATATCAGATACTGAAAGCAAAGGTTCACATACTTTTGGCACTCACAGATATGTGATATTGGATCATTCCTCAATTTAAAAAAATGAGCACATGACATTTTTTGTATCATTTGTTTGACTTTATCTACTTCAGCAGAAATATAGAAAAATCTGAAGGGTTCACAAACTTTCATGCAACACTGTACATATAATACATTATACCCTACAATATGGCTATGTTATATCATCAGCAGTAGTGGATCTTGCCACGGGCACACAGGACTTTTGCCCGGGGCGCCTCCTTCCGGAGGGCGCCGGCGCCATCCAGAGGGCAGCGCGCCATGGCAAGATCTGCTAGTGTTGGTCAGTGCCCCCCGGTGCTGTGCGGCGCTGTGAAGGAAACTAGATGGGTAGACGCTACCCATCTAGTTTCCCTTCGTGTCGAGGACCTTTGCTGTGCGGTGCACAATGACGTCATCGCGCACCACACAGCATTGTGGTACTGGCACATAGACGCTACGGGTAATAATTGACCTCTAGTGTCTATGCTGTGCTATGGGAGAGACGTCATGACGTCTCTCCCATAGATCCGATGAGCGGTGCGGCAGTGGTCAGCAGCGGTCCGGAATCAGGAGCGGGGATAGTATTAATTTTTTTTTTTTATTATTTTTTTTTTAAGCGGCGCTACTCTACAGGGGGCACAAATGGGGGCAAAATGCTACAGGGGGCACAACTCTACAGAGGTGCCACAAGGGCGAGAACTGGCCCTGATCATCAGTGCACTTGAAGAATGACTAAAGGACTTTTGGGTTAGGCACATATAAATATGTATCAATTGGATGAATGATCTAATCCAGCATACGATGAGGCGAATCCAGAATTGTCTCATAATATATATCTTTGCAGTTATTGCTTTGCACCAGTAATTAATTTCCCCCCTTATTTACTGTGGTTTCCAGCATGACAACTATTTAGGTTATCCTCTTGCTTTCTGGTTTAAATATATGTAATATTGGCTGAGCTTCTCGTTCAATTATGCAATCTGAATTGAAGCATATATGTGCTCACTTTGGTAGGCAGCGTGAGGAGATTTATAACAGCAGCAATTAGCCCTTGCCTGTAGATGTTGTTGACTTATAAAATTAGGACATATTTAGAAGTGTATATTCAACACTAAAGCTTGGGATTTAGCATTTGTAGTAGGATGCAGTAATTTTCTGGACCTGCATATAGTTTAAAGTGCTGGGGCAAAATGTTTAACAGCGGTGACAAGACTCTATGCAGAATTCCTTGTAGTTGCTTTAATTAGTATGAAGCAGTAAACATTCCTGTGCAGCACCATGGATAGCTCCCTGATACTTGTCACTTGGAGGGGTACTGTTAATCTCTGCTCTCTCTGCCTCTCAAATCCATCCCTGGGGAGTTTGTCTGACTCCCCCAATGCACTCTGTGTCATGTCAGTGTCCAGCGTCGCTGACTGTGTCCTCCCGCATACGAATGTAGCGATGAGCGCCGATGGCTCTGAAGTCTCCAAAGCAGGCATTGCCAACCACGGTCCTCAAGGGGGTGTAGTAGGGTATGCCGGCGGCCAGGCTCCCGGCGACCAGCATACCAGTGCTGGAATCCTGACCTCCGGCATACCAACAGCTGGGTGAGCGCAAATGAGCCCCTTGCGGGCTCACTGCACTCGCCATGCTGCGGACACGGTGGCTACGCTACGCGCGCCACGCCATCTATTCTCCCTCCAGGTGGGTCATGGACCCCCAAGAGGGAGAAAAGATGTCAGTATGCCGGCAGTTGGGATTCTGGCACTGGTATGCTGGTCGTCGGGAGCCCGGCCGCCGGCAAACAGAAGACCACCTTCCTCAAGGCACACCAACAGTGCAGGTTTTAGTGATATCCAGGCTTCAGCACAGGTGACTTAATTAGTAGCTCAGTTATTTTGTTTTAACCATCTGTGCTGCAGCCTGGATATCACTAAAACCTGCACTGTTGGTGTGCCTTGAGGACCGTGGTTGGGAATGCCTGCTCCAAAGTCTTACAAACTTAGGAGTATGATACAGTCCTCTTTCAAATATCTTCAGGAAGGTGGAAAATGGTCAATGGCTCACTGTTTTTATATATTAAGGGGCTCATTTATCAATACTTGCATTTGCAATGAGATCTGGGCACGATATTGGTGCTCACAATCGCATTACAGGATACAATTATTCCAGCCAGATGTAAGCAGGAGCACAGGGGCTCAGAAAGGAGCCAATCCCTGCAATGTGTTCCTTTCAATGCCAGGACTCCTGCACATGAGCGGTCTGCTGACCATGCATGCATAACGGCCATTGACAGGGAGGGTTCCAGAGGAACCATCTGTTGGACAAGTTTGTGTTTTGCAGCCCGTAGGCTACAATGGGCTTATACCATCTTCAGATGGCATTAGCTGCTGGACCAAGCTCAGGAATGCTTTGCATTCTGGAACTTGGTAAATCTGACAGCATTGCGTCCCCTACAGAAACCTATGGGGGCTGCAGTCAGGAATGAAGGGACTGCAGCATATATCTGAGATATCTGCTGTGGTCACTGCTTCATACCTGGTGGTGATACAGAAAATAAAAAATCAACAAATATTTAATGATAAATGGGCCCTTCAGTCTCATGCCAAGTTCTCTCTCCCACCAATGGCTCGAACCTATTCCAGATCTTTTGGCAGCATGCTCTGTCCTCTTGTCTACTACATTCTCCCTCCGCTAGTGTCCTCCATGGTACTATCTGTTGTGAGGGGGTAAAAATCTCAGACCACTTTGACCCCTTCACTGCCCTTTCCAACATCATTGAAGAGAACAATTGTGAGCTTTAAAGCAGGTAAACACATGAGGGAGTTGTGTTGGTGATTGTCTTACCTTTAAAAGACAAAAGTGTGTTGGCAGGTGAGCTTTAAACCAGGTTAGCACATTTCCTTCTATTGGATAGCAGTGGCCAGGTTTCCAATAAATCTATGTGATAAAATGTATGTGATAGAGTAGGACTTGCAGTGAAATAGGGTCCCGTGGAGTGGGCTGCAAGCTTGAATGCATTGTACAATTCATGAACTAAAACCCAATTATTTATTTATCTAGTTATGTATTAAAGTTTTGAAGTGAATGAGGTTACTGAAGATAGTGCTGGGCTCTCTGTATATGTACATGTGAGCAGGTGGTCACAGTCCACTGCACCCCAACCTAGGAGTGGAGAGTGCAAGTGTGCACCACATTCCTTGGAATGGCGAGTGCGGTGGATTCCTGTATGTATGTAAGTATGTATGTAAGTATATATATATATATATATATATATATATATATTAGAGATGAGCGCCTGAAATTTTTCGGGTTTTGTGTTTTGGTTTTGGGTTCGGTTCCGCGGCCGTGTTTTGGGTTCGAACGCGTTTTGGCAAAACCTCACCGAATTTTTTTTGTCGGATTCGGGTGTGTTTTGGATTCGGGTGTTTTTTTCAAAAAACACTAAAAAACAGCTTAAATCATAGAATTTGGGGGTCATTTTGATCCCAAAGTATTATTAACCTCAAAAACCATAATTTACACTCATTTTCAGTCTATTCTGAATACCTCACACCTCACAATATTATTTTTAGTCCTAAAATTTGCACCGAGGTCGCTGTGTGAGTAAGATAAGCGACCCTAGTGGCCGACACAAACACCGGGCCCATCTAGGAGTGGCACTGCAGTGTCACGCAGGATGTCCCTTCCAAAAAACCCTCCCCAAACAGCACATGACGCAAAGAAAAAAAGAGGCGCAATGAGGTAGCTGTGTGAGTAAGATTAGCGACCCTAGTGGCCGACACAAACACCGGGCCCATCTAGGAGTGGCACTGCAGTGTCACGCAGGATGTCCCTTCCAAAAAACCCTCCCCAAACAGCACATGACGCAAAGAAAAAAAGAGGCGCAATGAGGTAGCTGTGTGAGTAAGATTAGCGACCCTAGTGGCCGACACAAACACCGGGCCCATCTAGGAGTGGCACTGCAGTGTCACGCAGGATGTCCCTTCCAAAAAACCCTCCCCAAACAGCACATGACGCAAAGAAAAAAAGAGGCGCAATGAGGTAGCTGTGTGAGTAAGATTAGCGACCCTAGTGGCCGACACAAACACCGGGCCCATCTAGGAGTGGCACTGCAGTGTCACGCAGGATGTCCCTTCCAAAAAACCCTCCCCAAACAGCACATGACGCAAAGAAAAAAAGAGGCGCAATGAGGTAGCTGACTGTGTGAGTAAGATTAGCGACCCTAGTGGCCGACACAAACACCGGGCCCATCTAGGAGTGGCACTGCAGTGTCACGCAGGATGTCCCTTCCAAAAAACCCTCCCCAATCAGCACATGATGCAAAGAAAAAGAAAAGAAAAAAGAGGTGCAAGATGGAATTGTCCTTGGGCCCTCCCACCCACCCTTATGTTGTATAAACAAAACAGGACATGCACACTTTAACCAACCCATCATTTCAGTGACAGGGTCTGCCACACGACTGTGACTGATATGACGGGTTGGTTTGGACCCCCCCCAAAAAAGAAGCAATTAATCTCTCCTTGCACAAACTGGCTCTACAGAGGCAAGATGTCCACATCATCTTCACCCTCCGATATATCACCGTGTACATCCCCCTCCTCACAGATTATCAATTCGTCCCCACTGGAATCCACCATCTCAGCTCCCTGTGTACTTTGTGGAGGCAATTGCTGCTGGTCAATGTCTCCGCGGAGGAATTGATTATAATTCATTTTAATGAACATCATCTTCTCCACATTTTCTGGATGTAACCTCGTACGCCGATTGCTGACAAGGTGAGCGGCGGCACTAAACACTCTTTCGGAGTACACACTTGTGGGAGGGCAACTTAGGTAGAATAAAGCCAGTTTGTGCAAGGGCCTCCAAATTGCCTCTTTTTCCTGCCAGTATAAGTACGGACTGTGTGACGTGCCTACTTGGATGCGGTCACTCATATAATCCTCCACCATTCTATCAATGTTGAGAGAATCATATGCAGTGACAGTAGACAACATGTCCGTAATCGTTGTCAGGTCCTTCAGTCCGGACCAGATGTCAGCATCAGCAGTCGCTCCAGACTGCCCTGCATCACCGCCAGCGGGTGGGCTCGGAATTCTGAGCCTTTTCCTCGCACCCCCAGTTGCGGGAGAATGTGAAGGAGGAGATGTTGACAGGTCGCGTTCCGCTTGACTTGACAATTTTGTCACCAGCAGGTCTTTCAACCCCAGCAGACTTGTGTCTGCCGGAAAGAGAGATCCAAGGTAGGCTTTAAATCTAGGATCGAGCACGGTGGCCAAAATGTAGTGCTCTGATTTCAACAGATTGACCACCCGTGAATCCTTGTTAAGCGAATTAAGGGCTGCATCCACAAGTCCCACATGCCTAGCGGAATCGCTCCCTTTTAGCTCCTTCTTCAATGCCTCCAGCTTCTTCTGCAAAAGCCTGATGAGGGGAATGACCTGACTCAGGCTGGCAGTGTCTGAACTGACTTCACGTGTGGCAAGTTCAAAGGGCATCAGAACCTTGCACAACGTTGAAATCATTCTCCACTGCACTTGAGACAGGTGCATTCCACCTCCTATATCGTGCTCAATTGTATAGGCTTGAATGGCCTTTTGCTGCTCCTCCAACCTCTGAAGCATATAGAGGGTTGAATTCCACCTCGTTACCACTTCTTGCTTCAGATGATGGCAGGGCAGGTTCAGTAGTTTTTGGTGGTGCTCCAGTCTTCTGTACGTGGTGCCTGTACGCCGAAAGTGTCCCGCAATTCTTCTGGCCACCGACAGCATCTCTTGCACGCCCCTGTCGTTTTTTTAAAAATTCTGCACCACCAAATTCAAGGTATGTGCAAAACATGGGACGTGCTGGAATTTGCCCATATTTAATGCACACACAATATTGCTGGCGTTGTCCGATGCCACAAATCCACAGGAGAGTCCAATTGGGGTAAGCCATTCCGCGATGATCTTCCTCAGTTGCCGTAAGAGGTTTTCAGCTGTGTGCGTATTCTGGAAAGCGGTGATACAAAGCGTAGCCTGCCTAGGAAAGAGTTGGCGTTTGCGAGATGCTGCTACTGGTGCCGCCGCTGCTGTTCTTGCGGCGGGAGTCCATACATCTACCCAGTGGGCTGTCACAGTCATATAGTCCTGAGCCTGCCCTGCTCCACTTGTCCACATGTCCGTGGTTAAGTGGACATTGGGTACAACTGCATTTTTTAGGACACTGGTGAGTCTTTTTCTGACGTCCGTGTACATTCTCGGTATCGCCTGCCTAGAGAAGTGGAACCTAGATGGTATTTGGTAACGGGGGCACACTGCCTCAATAAATTGTCTAGTTCCCTGTGAACTAACGGCGGATACCGGACGCACGTCTAACACCAACATAGTTGTCAAGGCCTCAGTTATCCGCTTTGCAGTAGGATGACTGCTGTGATATTTCATCTTCCTCGCAAAGGACTGTTGAACAGTCAATTGCTTACTGGAAGTAGTACAAGTGGGCTTACGACTTCCCCTCTGGGATGACCATCGACTCCCAGCGGCAACAACAGCAGCGCCAGCAGCAGTAGGCGTTACACGCAAGGATGCATCGGAGGAATCCCAGGCAGGAGAGGACTCGTCAGAATTGCCAGTGACATGGCCTGCAGGACTATTGGCATTCCTGGGGAAGGAGGAAATTGACACTGAGGGAGTTGGTGGGGTGGTTTGCGTGAGCTTGGTTACAAGAGGAAGGGATTTACTGGTCAGTGGACTGCTTCCGCTGTCACCCAAAGTTTTTGAACTTGTCACTGACTTATTATGAATGCGCTGCAGGTGACGTATAAGGGAGGATGTTCCGAGGTGGTTAACGTCCTTACCCCTACTTATTACAGCTTGACAAAGGGAACACACGGCTTGACACCTGTTGTCCGCATTTCTGGTGAAATACCTCCACACCGAAGAGCTGATTTTTTTGGTATTTTCACCTGGCATGTCAACGGCCATATTCCTCCCACGGACAACAGGTGTCTCCCCGGGTGCCTGACTTAAACAAACCACCTCACCATCAGAATCCTCCTGGTCAATTTCCTCCCCAGCGCCAGCAACACCCATATCCTCCTCATCCTGGTGTACTTCAACACTGACATCTTCAATCTGACTATCAGGAACTGGACTGCGGGTGCTCCTTCCAGCACTTGCAGGGGGCGTGCAAATGGTGGAAGGCGCATGCTCTTCACGTCCAGTGTTGGGAAGGTCAGGCATCGCAACCGACACAATTGGACTCTCCTTGTGGATTTGGGATTTCGAAGAATGCACAGTTCTTTGCTGTGCTGCTTTTGCCAGCTTGAGTCTTTTCATTTTTCTAGCGAGAGGCTGAGTGCTTCCATCCTCATGTGAAGCTGAACCACTAGCCATGAACATAGGCCAGGGCCTCAGCCGTTCCTTGCCACTCCGTGTGGTAAATGGCATATTGGCAAGTTTACGCTTCTCCGACGACAATTTTATTTTAGGTTTTGGAGTCCTTTTTTTTCTGATATTTTGTGTTTTGGATTTGACATGCTCTGTACTATGACATTGGGCATCGGCCTTGGCAGACGACGTTGCTGGCATTTCATCGTCTCGGCCATGACTAGTGGCAGCAGCTTCAGCACGAGGTGGAAGTGGATCTTGATCTTTCCCTAATTTTGGAACCTCAACATTTTTGTTCTCCATATTTTAATAGGCACAACTAAAAGGCACCTCAGGTAAACAATGGAGATGGATACTAGTATACAATTATGGACTGCCTGCCGACTGCAGACACAGAGGTAGCCACAGCCGTGAACTACCGTACTGTACTGTGTCTGCAGCTAATATAGACTGGTTGATAAAGAGAAGATGTCTATGTAACTATGTATGTATAAAGAAGACTGAAAAAAATCCACGGTTAGGTGGTATACAATTATGGACGGACTGCCTGCCGAGTGCAGACACAGAGGTAGCCACAGCCGTGAACTACCGTACTGTACTGTGTCTGCAGCTAATATAGACTGGTTGATAAAGAGAAGATGTCTATGTAACTATGTATGTATAAAGAAGAATGAAAAAAAACCACGGTTAGGTGGTATACAATTATGGACGGACTGCCTGCCGAGTGCAGACACAGAGGTAGCCACAGCCGTGAACTACCGTACTGTACTGTGTCTGCAGCTAATATAGACTGGTTGATAAAGAGAAGATGTCTATGTAACTATGTATGTATAAAGAAGAATGAAAAAAATCCACGGTTAGGTGGTATTACAATTATGGACGGACTGCCTGCCGAGTGCAGAGACACAGAGGCAGCCACAGCCGTGAACTACCGTACTGTGTCTGCTGCGACTGGATGATAAATGATATAAAAAATATATATATATCACTACTGCAGCCGGACAGGTATATATTATATATTATATAATGACGGACCTGCTGGACACTGTCTGTCAGCAGAATGAGTTTTATTTTTATAGAATAAAAAAAAAAAACACACAAGTGAAGTCACACGACGAGTGTTTAACTTTTTCAGGCAATCACAATATAAGTATACTACTAACTATACTGGTGGTCAGTGTGGTCAGGTCACTGGTCAGTCACACTGGCAGTGGCACTCCTGCAGCAAAAGTGTGCACTGTTTAATTTTAATATAATATGTACTCCTGGCTCCTGCTATAACCTATAACTGGCACTGCAGTAGTGCTCCCCAGTCTCCCCCACAATTATAAGCTGTGTGAGCTGAGCAGTCAGACAGATATATAATATATATAGATGATGCAGCACACTGGCCTGAGCCTGAGCAGTGCACACAGATATGGTATGTGACTGACTGAGTCACTGTGTGTATCGCTTTTTTCAGGCAGAGAACGGATATATTAAATAAACTGCACTGTGTGTCTGGTGGTCACTCACTATATAATATATTATGTACTCCTGGCTCCTGCTATAACCTATAACTGGCACTGCAGTAGTGCTCCCCAGTCTCCCCCACAATTATAAGCTGTGTGAGCTGAGCAGTCAGACAGATATATATAATATTATATATAGATAATAGATGATGCAGCACACTGGCCTGAGCCTGAGCAGTGCACACAGATATGGTATGTGACTGACTGAGTCACTGTGTGTATCGCTTTTTTCAGGCAGAGAACGGATATATTAAATAAACTGCACTGTGTGTCTGGTGGTCACTCACTATATAATATATTATGTACTCCTGGCTCCTGCTATAACCTATAACTGGCACTGCAGTAGTGCTCCCCAGTCTCCCCCACAATTATAAGCTGTGTGAGCTGAGCAGTCAGACAGATATATATAATATTATATATAGATAATAGATGATGCAGCACACTGGCCTGAGCCTGAGCAGTGCACACAGATATGGTATGTGACTGACTGAGTCACTGTGTGTATCGCTTTTTTCAGGCAGAGAACGGATATATTAAATAAACTGCACTGTGTGTCTGGTGGTCACTCACTATATAATATATTATGTACTCCTGGCTCCTGCTATAACCTATAACTGGCACTGCAGTAGTGCTCCCCAGTCTCCCCCACAATTATAAGCTGTGTGAGCTGAGCAGTCAGACAGATATATATAATATTATATATAGATAATAGATGATGCAGCACACTGGCCTGAGCCTGAGCAGTGCACACAGATATGGTATGTGACTGACTGAGTCACTGTGTGTATCGCTTTTTTCAGGCAGAGAACGGATATATTAAATAAACTGCACTGTGTGTCTGGTGGTCACTCACTATATAATATATTATGTACTCCTGGCTCCTGCTATAACCTATAACTGGCACTGCAGTAGTGCTCCCCAGTCTCCCCCACAATTATAAGCTGTGTGAGCTGAGCAGTCAGACAGATATATATAATATTATATATAGATAATAGATGATGCAGCACACTGGCCTGAGCCTGAGCAGTGCACACAGATATGGTATGTGACTGACTGAGTCACTGTGTGTATCGCTTTTTTCAGGCAGAGAACGGATATATTAAATAAACTGCACTGTGTGTCTGGTGGTCACTCACTATATAATATATTATGTACTCCTGGCTCCTGCTATAACCTATAACTGGCACTGCAGTAGTGCTCCCCAGTCTCCCCCACAATTATAAGCTGTGTGAGCTGAGCAGTCAGACAGATATATATAATATTATATATAGATAATAGATGATGCAGCACACTGGCCTGAGCCTGAGCAGTGCACACAGATATGGTATGTGACTGAGTCACTGTGTGCTGTGTATCGCTTTTTTCAGGCAGAGAACGGATTATAAAGTAAACTGCACTGTCCTCACTAGTTAACTCTCTCCACTCAGTCTCTACACTTCTACAGTAACAGTACTCCTCCTAGTCAGCTCCAGTAAATCTCTCTCAGTCTCTTATAATCTAAATGGAGAGGACGCCAGCCACGTCCTCTCCCTATCAATCTCAATGCACGTGTGAAAATGGCGGCGACGCACGGCTCCTTATATAGAATCCGAGTCTCGCGATAGAATCCGAGCCTCGCGAGAATCCGACAGCGTCATGATGACGTTCGGGCGCTCTCGGGTTAACCGAGCAAGGCGGGAAGATCCGAGTCGCTCGGACCCGTGAAAAAAAACATGAAGTTCTGGCGGGTTCGGATTCAGAGAAACCGAACCCGCTCATCTCTAATATATATATATATGTATTGCAATATTCAGATGTCCTACAGCTTGGCACTGTAATCTCTGCACTCTGTAATCATTGGGTGTCCTCCAAAACACAACTATACACCTCCATTTGTGGTGGCACTCTCTGAATAAATCAATCAATAATGGGTCAGGAGACCAACTTGGTATGTCAACGTTTCAGTATTTTTCAACTTTCGTCAGGAGCATAAAGAATCAAAACAAGTGCTTTACTATGGGGGTAATTCCAAGTTGATCGCAGCAGGATTTTTGATAGTAGTTGGGCAAAACCATGTGCACTGCAGGGGAGGCAGATATAACATGTGCAGAGAGAGTTCAATTTGGGTGGGGTGTATTCAAACTGAAATCTAAATTGCACTGTAAAAATAAAGCAGCCAGTATTTACCCTGCACAGAAACAAAATAACCCACCCAAATCTAACTCGCTCTGCAAATGTTATATCTGCCCACCCTCCAGTACACATGGTTTTGCCCAATTGCTAACAAACTTGCTGCTGCGATCAACTCAGAATTACCCCCAACGTACTGACTAGTACACAATAGCACATGTCTCATGTTATATCTCTTTCCTGATCTCGGATGTACAAAAGTGGAACCAGTGTCCAGGAATCCACACGTGGTGCAGCCTAGGCATCTGTAGTTGACTGGCTTTTTGGTCAGGAAATGGGTGATATCTGTTTGTTGGAAGGATGAAATGTCAATACGAAACAGCCAATCTTTTAAATTTTCACCTCTTTCATAATAGGGAAGCAAGGAAGTGTTCTTAAGCAAAGGTAAATCTTTATCAGTGTTTAACATTGGCCAGACACTTTTAAGGGGGGTACACACGGAGAGATCCGTGCTTAAAATCAAGATTGCTTAGATTTTAAGCACGGATCTGCCGTGTGTATGCCCTCCAGCGATAGCGATGCGCGGCCCCGCGCATCGCTATCGCCGATGCTAGATTGAGCTGCATGCAGGCTCAATCTAGCGGGTCGCTCACTTCACCATTGTGTGAAGTGAGCGGCCCCCCGTCGGCTTTCCCCCTCGCTCAGCACATCGCGCTGTGCTGAGCGGGGTGAGAGATGTGTGCTGAGCGGTCTGTGTTAAGATCGTTCAGCACACATCTCTCCCGTGAGTACCCCCCTTTACCGTTGTGTGAAGTGAGCGGCCCCCCGTCGGCTTTCCCCCTCGCTCAGCACATCGCGCTGTGCTGAGCGGGGTGAGAGATGTGTGCTGAGCGGTCTGTGTTAAGATCGTTCAGCACACATCTCTCCCGTGAGTACCCCCCTTTAGCTGTTTTTACCAGGGTATTACTGGACGAAGCATAACTATTTACCCAAATGATGAAATTCTCCTTGGTATCTTGTATTCTTGGTTGTAGGGTTTCTAGTCTATGTATTGCTAGCGCCCTCACTTTGGCCTTCATGAGCACGTCATTAGAATATCCCTTTTGGAAGAACTTATTGGTCATCTCTTTTGATTGCTCACATTCATCCACCAGGTCACTGCAGATTCGATGAACCTGCAAATACTGAGAAAATGGTAATGCCCTTTTCAGGGGTGCTGGGTGGTGATTAGAAGATGCCAATAAGTTGTTGCAATCGATGGGTTTCTAGTAAACACTGGTCTTTAAAAGTCCATTACAGTTGCTTACCAAGACATCTAAATAATGAATTGCTGACTCACTATTGTCAAAAGTAAATTTTACACGCGCATCTTGACAACTGATTTGCTGCATCATATTAATGAATTTCTGCTTTGACCCTGTCCAAATGACAAACACGTCATCTATGTAATGTGTATATAATTTAATACATTTCGAATACTGTAAGTTGGGAAAAAAATCCCTCTCTATGTTAAACATAAATATATTCGCGTAGGCTGGTGAGACGCAAGATCCCATTGCGCAACTACAGGATTGTTGATACTGTAAACTCCCCGTAATCAATTTATTTGTGGCCTCTATTCCTCTATCATTGGAATGCTAGTAAACAAGCTTACAACATCAATAATGCAGAGCCAAGAGTCCACCGGTAACTGTTCCAAGTTAGCCAATTTTTGTAGTAAAGTGGTTGTATCCTTCAAATATTTTCTCTCAGCCTGCACCATCGGTTGAAGATAGAAATCCAAGTACCGTGAAATATCATAATACAAGGAATTACATGCTGCAATTATCAGCCTGCCTGGAGGTCTCCTCCTGTCTTTATGTAGTTTTGGCAAGATGTAAAAGACCGAAACCTTCGGACATTCCGGAACCAATGCAGAGATGGTCCTCCTTGGTATGATGTTCTCATTACCTGCCCTCTCCAATATTCCCATTAATTCCACTTGATAAGCTTATGTAGGGTCAGCTTCTAATTTCTGATATACCTGGGGATCCAATAATTGACTATACGCTTCTTCTTTATAATCAGTCAAGTACTGTAAAACAATTCCAGCCCCCTTATCTGCGGTGCGGATCACTATTGATTTGTCTGCTGCAAGGCGTTTCATAGCAGCCTTCTCTCTACGTGTCAGATTCAGATAGACTGAAGTGTCTTTCTTTGGACAGTCCTCAATCATAGTGTTCATAACTTTAGTGAAGCATTTTATCATTTGATACTGTGACATAGGATCAAAGGTTGATTTACTCTTAGGCCCTCATTCCGAGATGATCGTAGCTGTGCTAAATTTAGCATTGCTACGATCATTCACACTGACATGTGGGGGGAAGCCCAGCACAGGGCTAGTCAGCCCCGCATGTCAGTGCCAGCCACCTCCCCGCAGAAGTGCAAAGGCATCGCACAGCGGCGATGCCTTTGCACTTCCAGAGTAGTTCCCGACCAGTGCAGCTTTAGCGTGCTGGCCAGGAGCTACTCGGCGCTCCCCGGCCCGTAGAGGCTGCATTTGATGTCACGCAGCCACTGCGGGTCACCCCCCGCATGTTCCGGCCACGCCTGCACTGGCCGGCCCATGCCCACGAAACAGTGGCCAAATGCCGCCATTCCGCCCCTCCCGCCCAGCGACCGCCTCTGCCTGTCAATCAGGCAGAGGCGATCGCAGCCCCGCTACGGCCTTTGGCCATCTGGCATGCGCCGGCGCACTATGGCGCCAGCGCATGAGCAGTGGGTACCCGTTTGCTCAGCTGCGATAAAAAGCAGCAAGCGAACGGGTCAGAATGACCTCCTTAATTGGGCAATTGGACATAGGGGCTGTGATTGGATGTGCTCCAAAGTACTCTTTGAGCCGCAGTTGTCTACTTAGTTTGCACAGGTCCATAGGTGTAGCAAGGTGTCATGGTGCCTGAAGCAAGGTATGTTTCGGCACCCCCATCCCCTGTACTGAATTGGGGGGGTGTCCACTAGGTCCGGTTCTAGACCTTGTGGCATCCAGGGCGAAAGTTTCCTTTGCCCCCGCGCCCCCACACACACACCCCTAGGCCAAAGATAGTGCCTAAGGCTCGCGGCATAAAGTAGGAGCGTGGCTTCATAGGGAAGGGGCATGGACTGGCCACAGCAATGCCCCCTGTAGTTATGGACCCAGTAGTTGAGCCCTCTGTAGCTGTGCCCCCTGTAGATTTGCCCCCAGAAGTTGTGCCTCCTGTAGATATGCCCCCAGTAGATGTGCCCCCTGTAGCTGTGCCCCCAGTAGTTGTGCCCCCTGTAGCTGTGCCACCAGTAGCTGTGCCCAGAGAAGTTGTGCCCCCTGTAGCTGTGCCCCCTGTAGATGTGCCTGGAGTAGATGTGTCCAAAGTAGTTGTGCCCCCTGTAGCTGTGCCCCCTGTAGATTTGCCCCAAGTAGTTGTGCCCCCTGTAGTTGTGCCCCTGTAGCTGTGCCCCCAGTAGTTGTGCCCCCTGTAGCTGTGCCCAGAGTAATAGTGCCCACTGGTTTGTGCCCCCTGGTAGCACAGCTTGCAAACACTAACGAAAAACAATTAAAAAAAAACAATACTCACCTGCCCCGCTCCTGCTTCCCGACTGCTGCCGCTGCTGCTGCTCCGTCTCCGCAGTCCCTCTTAGTCTGGCTGCGTCTCCATGCGTGTGAGGTCATGACTTCACACACAAGTCACGGAGTGTGGAGGGGCAGAGGGGAGGAGGGAGGGAGGGAGGTAGAGAGCTGACGCAGCTCAGGCTCTCAGCTGTCAGTGACTGACAGCTGCGAGCTGCATGCGGCCAGGCGGAGGTTCCAGCGGAGTAAAGCTGCGGCGCCCTGTACTGTCTTGGGCACCTGGAGCTCGAGCTCCACCGGAACTGCCCTCCCTACGCCCCTGCACAGGTCTATCTTGCTTGCCATTGTGTTGTGATAATTTGTCGGTATAAAAATTAAACCTTTTCTTAACACATTGTTTATCCATATCAAGCTTTTTAGATGATAGATTCATTTTTTGAGCCTTTTTTTGTTTTGCCTTTCACATTGTCTGCCTCTTCTTGTGTAGAGTCTCCTCCCGGTTCTTTGCATGCCCGTGTAGTTACCCCTAAAGGGAGCTTGCGTGAGAGTGCATTTCCACTTGCTCCAGCTTTTTCTGAGTCACCTGTAGCGCCCCCACTGGACATATCTGTTTCCAGTGGAAATTGTTTAAACCTCCTGTTTGAATTATTAGCAAAGGTCTTTTTCCTGCCCTAGGGATTGTTCAACCAATTGTAATAATTTTTTTTGTCATAGTCACGATTTACAATGGTCAGACACAATTTAAATTCTATGAGATATAAAATGATAGACCATATACCAGAATCTATCAGGAGAGGCAATCTGCCTCAAGCAGAATCTAAGTGGATTCATGAATTGTTCAACCATTTGGCCTGAATAGATGTTTAGATGTCCATCAAATGTCTAAATCCCACTGCACTAATGGTGGATACCAGATACACGAGCATAGTTGTTATGGCCTCAGTAATCTGCTTTGCAACAGGATGACTGCTGTCATATTTAATCTTCCTCACAAAGGACTGCTGGACAGTCAGTTGCTTAGTTGAAGTAGTACAAGTGGTTTTCCGACTTCCCCTCTGGGATGACGATCGACTCCCAGCAGCAGCATTAGTAGGTGTACCACTCAAGGATCCTCCAGAGAAATCCAGGTTAGGAGAGGACTCATCAGTCATGCCAGTGACATGGCCTGCAGGACTATTTACGTTCCTGACTAAGGAGGAAATTGACGTTGAGGGAGTTCATGGTGCGGCCTGCAGGAGCTTGGCAACAACAGGAAGAAGGGATTTAGGTGTCAGTGGACTGCGTACGCTCTTACCCAGAGGCATAGCATGGAGACATGACACCCAGAGCAGGGCCAAGTCACGGCGCCCCCACCCACCACCACACATACATACATACATACATACATACATACATACACATACATACATAGATTCACACACATTTAGGCACAGACATACATAAACACTAGAGATGAGCGGGTTCGGTTTTCAGAGAACCAAACTCTATCGGACTTTGTCTTCCGAGTCCGGATCCGAGCCAGGCTCGGATTCTCCCTCCTGACTCGGAAACCCGAACTCAGCAAAACGTCATCATCCCACTGTCGGATTCTCGCGGGATTTGGATTCCATATAAAGAGCCGAGCGTCCCCGCCATTTTCACTCCAGTCTCGGAGAGTGTATAGAAAGGATGTGTCCTCAGTGTTCAGTGTCTGTGTGTTGGAGCGGGAAAGTGGGGTGGCAAGTGTTGTGCTGCTCAGTCCAGTCCAGTGTAGTCACTCAGTGTATTGTTGTGCTGCATCAGTCCAGGCAGTCACAGTGTTGGTGTTCTCTGCTGCCATATATCCAGTGTAGCTGTAAAGTGGTGCTGTGTTGTGCAGACCAGTCCAGTGTAGTCAGTGTATTGTGCTGCATCAGTCCAGGCAGATATATCCAGTGTAGCTGTAAAGTGGTGCTACATTGTGCAGACCAGTCCAGTGTAGTCAGTGTATTGTGCTGTATCAGTCCAGCCATTCACAGTGTTGGTGTTCTCTGCTGCCATATATCCAGTGTAGCTGTAAAGTGGTGCTGTGTTGTGCAGACCAGTCCAGTGTACTCAGTGTATTGTGCTGTATCAGTCCAGGCAGATATATCCAGTGTAGCTGTAAAGTGGTGCTGCGTTGTGCAGACCAGTCCAGTGTAGTCAGTGTATTGTGCTGTATCAGTCCAGCCATTCACAGTGTTGGTGTTCTCTGCTGCCATATATCCAGTGTAGCTGTATAAAATGGTGCTGTGTTGTGCAGGCCAGTGGCAGTGTCCTGTGTCATCAGTAATTCCAGTGACGATATACGCTGCTGCTATATATCCACTGCTGCAGTATAACAATTATAACAACCTGTTGGGCTGCATCAGACCAGTGGCAGTGTCCTGTGTCATCAGTAATTTCAGTGACGATATACGCTGCTGCTATATATCCACTGCTGCAGTATAACAATTATAACAACATGTTGAGCTGCATCAGACCAGTGGTAGTGTCCTGTGTCATCAGTAATTCCAGTGACGATATACGCTGCTGCTATATATCCACTGCTGCAGTATTACAATTATAACAACCTGTTGGGCTGCATCAGACCAGTGGTAGTGTCCTGTGTCATCAGTAATTCCAGTGACGATATATGCTGCTGCTATATATCCACTGCTGCAGTATAACAATTATAACAACCTGTTGGGCTGCATCAGACCAGTGGTAGTGTCCTGTGTCATCAGTAATTGCAGTCATACCTGTGACGCATATGATCTCATATAACTCCCAAAAAATAATGGAGAACAAAAATTTTGAGGAGAAAATAGGGAAAGATCAAGAAGAACTACTTCCTCCTAGTGCTGAAGCTGCTGCCACTAGCCATGACATACAGGGGCGGATCCAGAAGAAAATGATAGGGGGGGCACCATGGAAGGGGCAAGTACATTTGCGTGCGGCTTCGGTGCATGTGAGGTGGCGCTTCTTATACAATGCCCACAGTTGTAGCGCTCATTATGCAATGTCCACTGTACTGGTAGTGCCCCTTATATAGACCCCATAGTAGTGGTGTCCCTTATGCAATGCCCGTATTGCCCCCAGTAGTAATGTTGCCTGTAGTAATGCCCCCAGTCATTATGCCCCCAGTGGTAATGCCCCTGCAGTTATGACCCCAGTAGTTTAGCCACCAGTAGTAATGCCCCCCTATAGTTTGCCCCATTGTAGTTTAGCCCCTGTAGTTATGCCCCCCCTTATAGTTTAGCCACCAGTAGTAATGCCCCCCTGTAGTTTTCCCCATTGCAGTTTAGCCCCTGTAGTTATGCCCCCCTTATAGTTTAGCCTCCAGTAGTAATGCCCCCAATAGTTTGGCCCCTGTAGTTATGCCCCCAGTAGTTTGGCTCCCTCTGTAGTTTAGCCCCCAAGTAGTAATGCCCCTGTAGTTTAGCCCCCAAGTAGTAATGCCCCCAATAGTTTGGCCCCTGTAGTTATGCCCCCAGTAGTTTGGCTCCCCCTGTAGTTTAGCCCCCAAGTAGTAATGCCCCTGTAGTTTAGCCCCCAAGTAGTAATGCCCCCTGTAGGTGCCCCCCAGTAATAATGCCCCCAGTAGCTGCCCCCCCCAGTAGTGATGCCCCCAGTTATAATGCCCCCAGTAGTAATGCCCCACCTCAGTAGTAATGCCCCTTGTTGATGCCCCCCCCAGTAGTAATGCCCCTTGTTGGTGCCCCCCCAGTAGTAATGTCCCCCCGTAGTTTCCCCCAGGAGATGCCCCCGCTGCATTAAGGAAGAAAAAAACATAATACTTACCGAGCCCCGTTCCCGCGCCGCTGCAGTCCTCCTTCTGGCTGGCGTCCTCTCCTCAGTACTATGAGAGAGACGTCATGACTGACGTCTCTCCCATAGTGCACGGCGCAGTGACAGCGCCGGAAGCCGGAGCTCAGTACTGAGCTCCTGCCTCCGGCTACCGCTGTGCAGGGAGACGGGCGCCCGCTGGTAACACAAACTCAGCGGGCGCCCGCCATCTCCCTGTGCGGCGCCGACGCCGCGGGGGGGGGGGGGGGGAATCCACAAATGACAGGGGGGGCACGGGCCCGAGTGCCCCCCCCCCCCCTGGATCCGCCACTGATGACATAGACGATGAAATGCCATCAATGTCATCTGCCAAGGCCGATGCCGAATGTGATAGTAGAGGGCATGTGAAATCCAAAAATCCAAAGTTCAGTAAAAAGAACCAAAAACAGAAATTTAAATCGTCTGAGGAGAAACACAAACTTTGCCAATATGCCATTTACGAAACGGAGTGGCAAGGAACGGATGAGGCCCTGGCCTATGTTCATGGCTAGTGGTTCAGCTTCACATGACGATGGAAGCCCTCATCCTCCCGCTAGAAAAATGAAAAGAGTTAAGCTGGAAGTACTACTTCCAGTAAGCAATTGACTGTCCAACACTCCTTTGTGAGGAAGATGAAATATGACAGCAGTCATCCTTTTGCAAAGCAGATAACTGAGGCCTTGACAGCTATGTTGGTGTTAGAGGTGTGTCCGGTATCCACCATTAGTTCAGAGTCACTTAAAGATTTGTTTGAGGTACTGTGTCCCCGGTATCAAATCCCATCTAGGTTCCACTTCTTTAGGCAGGCGATACATAGAATGTACACAGACATCAGAAAAAGAGTCACAAGTGTCCTAAAAAATGCGGTTGTATCCAGTGTCCACTTAACCACGGACATGTGGACAAGTGGAACAGCGCAGACTAAGGACTATATGACTGTAACAGCCCATTGGGTAGATGTATGGCCTCCCGCAGCGGCACCAGTAGCAGCATCTTGCAAATGCCAACTCATTCCTAGGCAGGCTACGCTATGTATCACTGCTTCCCATAAGAGGCACACAGCTGACGACCTCTTACGGAAACTGAGGAACTTCATTGCAGAATGGCTTACCCCAATTAGAATCTCCTGGGGATTTGTGATATTGGACAACGCCACCAATTTTGTGCGTGCATTACAACTGGGCAAATTCCAGCACATCCCATGTTTTGCACATACAATTAATTTGGTGGTGCAGATTTTTTTTTTAAATGAGAGGGGTGTGCAGGAGATGCTGTCGGTGGCCCGAAAAATTTTGGGCCACTTTCGGCATTCTGCCACTGCGTGCCGAAGACTGGAGCACCAGCAAACACTCCTGAATTTGCCCCGCCATCAACTGAAGCAAGAGGTGGTAACGAGATGGAATTCAACACTCTATATCCTTCAGAGGATGGAGGAGCAGCAAAAGGCCATTCAAGCCTAAACATCCACCTATGATATAGGCAAAGGAGTGGTAATGCACCTGACTCAAGCACAGTGGAGAATGATTTCCATCTTGTGCAAGGTTCTCCAACCCTTCGAACTTGCCACACGTGAAGTCAGTTCAGACACTGCCAGCTTGAGTCAGGTCATTCCCCTTATCAGGCTTTTGCAGAAGCAGCTGGATAAATTGAGGGAGGAGCTAAGATGGAGTGATTCCGCAAAGTATGTGGGAATTGTGGATGGAGCCCTTCATTTGCTTTGCCAGGTTTCAAGGGTGGTCAATCTGTTGAAATCAGAGCACTACATTTTGGCCACCGTGCTCAACCCTAGGTTTAAAGCCTACGTTGTATCTCTCTTTTCAGCAGACACAAGTGTGTAGATGTGCAAAGACCTGCTGGTTAGTAAATTGTCAACTCAAGCGGATTGTGACCCGTCAACAGCTCCTCCTTCAATTTCCTCCGCCTCCTGGGCTGCAAGGAAAAGGATAACATTTCCTAGCCCACCCGCTGGCGGTGATGCAGGGCAGTCAGTAGCGAAAGCCGACATCTGGTCCGGACTGAAGGACCTGCCAACGATTACTGACATGTCTACTGTCACTGCATATGATTCTGTCACCATTGAAAGAATGGTGAAGGATTATATGAGTGACAGCATCCAAGTAGGCATGTCACACAGTCCATACGTATACTGGCAGAAAAAAGAGGCAATTTGGAGGCCCTTGCACAAACTGGCTTTATTTTACCTAAGTTGCCCCCCTTCCAGTGTGTACTCCGAAAGAGTGTTTAGTGCAGCCGGTAACCTTGTCAGCGATCGGCGTAGGAGGTTACTACAACAAAATGTGGAGAAGATAATGTTCATCAAAATGAATTATAAAGTCTTCCGGGAAGACCTTTACCAGCAATTGCCTCCAGAAAGTACACAGGAACCTGTGATGGTGGATTCCAGTGTGGACGAATTAATACTCAGTGAGGAAAATGTACACGGTGAAAGGGGTGAGGAATCGAAGGATGATGATGAGGTGGATATCTTGACTTTGTAGAGCCAGTTTGTGCAAGGAGAGATTGATTGCTTCTTTTTTGGTGGGGGCCCAAACAAACCAGTCATTTCAGCCACAGTCATGTGGCAGACCCTGTTGCTGAAATGATTGGTTTGTTAAAGTGTGCATGTCCTGTTTATACAACATAAGGGTGGGTGGGAGGGCCCAAGGACAATTCCATCTTGCACCTCTTTTTCTTCTTTGCATTATGTGCTGTTTGGGGACTAGTTTTATTAAGTGCCATCCTGTCTGTAACTGCAGTGCCACTCCTAGATGGGCCAGGTGTTTGTGCCGCACACTTGTGTCGCTTAGCTTGGCCATCCAGCTACCTCATTGCACCTCTTTTTCTTCTTTGCATCATGTGCTGTTTGGGGCCTATTTTTTTAAATCTGCCATTCTGTCTGCCACTGCAGTGCCACTCCTAGATGGGACAGGTGTTTGTGCCGCACACTTGTGTCGCTTAGCTTGGTCATCCAGCTACCTAATTGCACCGCTTTTTCTTCTTTGCCTCATGTGCTGTTTGGGGACTAGTTTTTGAATAGTGCCATCTTCTCTGCAACTGCAGTGCCACTACTAGATGGGCCAGGTGTTTGTGACGCACACTTTTGTCACTTAGCTTAGTCATACAGCCATCTTGGTGCAACTTGTAGGCCTAAAAACAATATTGTGAGGTGTGAGGTGTTCAGAATAGACTGCAAATGAGTGGAGATGATTGTAATTGAGGTTAATAATGCTGTAGGATCAAAATTACCCCCAAATTCTGTGATTTTAGCTGTTTTCATGTGGGGTTTTTTTTCAAAAATCATCCAGATCCAAAACCAAAACACGAAAGGGTGGTTTTGGTAAAACAAGCCAAAACCTAAACACGAAAATGGAATTAGAACCAAAACACAAAACACGAAAAGTGTCAGCCGCACATCTCTAATAAACACACACACATATAAACAGATATATACACACACATAAATACACAAATATACACACAGATATACATAAACGCACACATATACACAGATATATACACACACACAAATATACACAGTCATACAGAAACACATACATACACAGATATATACACACTCATATATACACACACATAAACACACAAATACAGTATACACACAGATATACACAGACATACATAAACACACACACACACACACATATACACAGATATACACACACACACACAAACACAAGTATACACAGACATATACTGTATACAAAGCTATATACACAATTACACACATATGCACACATACTGTGTACACACATTTACAAACACATTTACACACAAAAACACAGACATATACACATAAACACACAGTATACACAGACATAAACACATACACACAGTATACACACATAAATTCTCACCAAGTGGGCAGCAGCAGAGCAGCTCCTCATTCTAGCCTGGAGGGGCAGAGCTTCTATGTGATTGACAGGCTGGGCCTCCGTGGGTAGAAGGAAAGGACTGAGGAAAGGGAAGGGGTGGCCACCACACTGCCTGCATGTTCCATGTCACTGAATGCAGATACCTGACAACCAGGAAGCTTCTTCTGACAAACCTCCAAACCTCCCCACTTCCCTAACATCACACCACACTACACTGCATTGGACTCTATGCACTGCAATCAGTGACATGGAACATGCAGGCAGAGTGGTGGCCACCCATTTCCTCTCTTCTAGTCATCTCCACCTACCTCGAGATCCCTGCTCTTAGCTGTGTTACAGGGAGCCGGCGCCTTCTGTCCCCAGCGGTGCCTGGATCTCGAGCTCCACTTGCTCCACCCTCCCTACGCCACTGCTCTTACCCAAAGTTTCTGAACTTGACAATGACTTCTGATGAATGCGCTGCAGGTGATGTATAAGGGAGGATGTTCCTAGGTGGTTAATGTCCTTACCCCTACTTATTACAGATTGACAAAGGCCACACACGGCTTGACACCTGTTGTCCGTATTGTGGAGAAATAATTCCACACTGAAGAGGTGGATTTTTTGGTAGTTTGCCGAGGCATGACAATGGGCTTTCTCATCCCATGGAAATCTGTCTCCACTGGTGCCTTAGTCAAACAAACCACATCACCATCAGAATCCTCATCGTCAACTTCCTCCTCAGCGCCAGCTACACCAATATCCTCCTCATCCTGGTGTACGTCTACAGTGACATCCTCAATCTCAATATCAGCAACTGGACTGGTGTGCTCCAACTAGCACTTGCAGGGGCATGCAAATGGCGGTAGGAGCCCCCTCTTTCCATATAGTCTTGGGAAGGTCAGGCCTGGGAAGGTCAGGCCACAACTACGGACACACTTGGACTCTCCTTGGGGATTTGTGATATCTCTGAATGCCCAGTTGTTTTTTCCTGCCTAATTTTTTTATTTCTTCGATAGGGATGAGGGCTTCCATCCTCATGAGTAGCTGAGCCACCAGTCATGAACACAGCCTTTCCTTGACACTTCGTGTTGTGAATGGCATATTGCCAATTTTACGTTTCTCATCAGATAATTTCTTTTTTTTAATTATTATTAATTTTTGCTTCTTGGATTTTACATGTCCCCTATAACATTGGGCATCGGCCTTAACAGATGATGTTGATGGAATTGCATCGTCAATGTCATGACTGATGGCAGCAGCAGTTTCAGCACTAGTACTAGGAACTGGAAGTGGTTCCTGATCTTCCACTATTTTTTCCTCCAAATTATTGTTCTCCATTTCACAGGACACCACCTCTTTTTCTCTTACGTCCTAGAGGCTGCTGGGGTCCATATTAGTACCATGGGGTATGGATGGGTCCACCAGGAGCCATTGGCACTTTAAGAGTTTAATAGTGTGGGCTGGCTCCTCCCTCTATGCCCCTCCTACCAGACTCAGTTTAGAAAATGTGCCCGGAGGAGCTGGTCACAGCTAGGGGAGCTCTACATTACTTTCCTGGAAAAGTTTTATTTTAGAGTTTATTTTTTTACAGGAGGCTGCTGGCAACAGCCTGCCTGCATCGAGGGACTGAGGGAGGGAGCAGTGTCCTCCCTGCGGGGTTTTGAGCCACTGATTCTGCTGACTGGACATTGAGCTCCAGAGGGGATAGATCGCTCCCCGCCACAGGGGAACACTCACCCCGGCAGCCAACCGCCACCCCCTTGCAGAGCTTAAGTGTGGCAAGTGAGTCACTGTCCCCCCTTACAAGCGGGGGGTCAGTGTGAAGAGGACGGCTTAAGGGTAGGAGCGTGGTATTAACCGCGCTCCCGGACGGCTCAGCGGTACTGTGGTGCGGCGCTGTGAGGGGCGCCCTGAGCCAGCACCTGACCCTACACTGACCAAAACAAGCCTGTCGGGGTCGCAGATCTCAGCCAGCACAAAATCCTCAGGCCAGTATAATCTACGAAGAGCGGGAAGACAGCGGCATTGGAGTGGACGGAGCTTCTCCTCAGAGCAGACCCAGCAACGTTCAGCACCATTTTCCTGCCTGCAGACACAATGCAAGTGGATGAACAGTCCCTCCAGAGCAACTCCAGCTATATGCACGGTACAGGGGATGGTAGAAGGGAGGGGAGGCTGTGTAAAGACTGTCACCTATTAAGGGACATATTCAGCGCTCATTTAGGGTTTCCCTATACTTGGTATAGCACTTTGTGTGGATTTGCTTCAATCTCTGTGTCTCTCTGCCATGCTTGGGGGGAAAGCTGTGTCTGATGTGTATGTGGGTGTTCAATACCTTTCACTGCCATGTCTAGGGACTCAGTGACATATGCTATTGAGATGGTTCCCTCTCAGGAGGATCCATTTCATTATACACAGAAAAGTAATCACACTGCTGAACCAGCATCTGCATACCCTATAATGGTCACTGAATGGACTGAATACCCAGACTAACGACGAATTCCTCAGTACACGTACGCTAACCGGGGACTGAATCCCCAGGCTAGCGACGGAATCCTCAGTGCTCAGACGCTGGCCGAGGACTGTCTCCACTGGCTAACGACAGACTCCTCAGGCGGGTGTATAGAAGTTGCGCGGGAAGACGCGCCATCTTCGGTGGGCGGAGCTTCTTCTCAGTGGATTTCAGCTCCGTTTAACATCTTCAGCTCCCATTACTGGAGAACGGCGCCCCTTGCAGGGGGTGCAGTTCATGGGGGAGGCCATTAGCTATATATAATTAAATATTGCTGTGGGCCTTACGTCACTGACGATATGAGAGCTTCACTGCCCTTCGCTGAGTCTATTGTATTAGACACTGTTTTGTAATATCCTGGGAGGGGGATAGAATAAATTGGGACCTCTGTGTCCAGACTGTCAATTTTACCAGTCCCAGGCTCTGCCACGTTCAAGGACCCGGCTGATCGCAGGATTGACGCTATGCTCAGATCCAGGGGTAATGACCTACCATTTCCCGTGTATGGATTTTTAAAGCTATAGTAAAGTTGACACGTTACTTGAATAATTGATTACAATGGTATGAAAGTGATGTTGCATTGTTCCTACGTAACATAAAGGATTCTGCAGGGCTACTGGTAGAATCCATGAACGATCTGGATTCCATGGCTGCGGAGATCTACTCCATGTCAATCTCAGCTCGCAGGGGTCTCTGGCTGCGGCAATGGTCTGCGGACGCGGAATCCTGTAAGAGTGAGGAGGGCCTACCATACAAGGTCAGGCTCTCTTTGCGGAGGCGCTGGATGCGTGGATTGCCACGGCTACCGCAAGTAAGTCTCCTTTTCTCCCCTCAGCTGCACTGGCTACGAAGAAGCCTTTTACACCAGCCACGTCACTGTCCTTTTGGGCCGCGAGGCCTAGAAAGAACAAGCCTTCGAACACCTTCTTCAGAGGCGGTCGTGCAAAAGGAAAGAAACCTGCTCTCGCAGGTTCCCAAAACCAGAAGCCTACTTCTGATACCCCTAAGTCCTCCGCATGACGGTGGACAGCTAGGCCTGGAAGAAGGTCAGGTGGGGGTGAGAATCCGGCATTTCAGCCACGTCTGGGTGTCGTCTGGCCTGGACCCCAGGATGCTGGATATTGTGTTCAGAGGGTACAGACTGGAGTTTCAAAATCTCCCACCTCACCGTTTCTTCAAGTCAGGCTTGCCAGCTCAGCTGGCAGACAGAACAATTCTTCTGGAGGCAATCCGAAAATTGGCGGTGTCAGAGGTCATTGTTCCAGTTCCGCCTGTGGAACAAAGGTTATTATTCGAACCTTTTCATGGTACAGAAACCGGATGGTTCGGTACGGCCAATTCTGAACTTAAAGTCTTCGAACCCTTATCTCAAGGAGTTCAAATTCAAGATGGAATCTCTGAGAGCTGTCATCTCAGGACTGACGGAGGGGGAGTTCCTGGTGTCTCTGGACATCAGGGATGCGTACTGTACCTCCACATTCCCATTTGGTCGCCGCATCAGGCATATCTCAGGTTTGTAGTTATACGTGTGAGCGCACATATGATTAAAATATATGGTTAATTATGCTGCTGGTTTAATAAAAAGAATCTTTTATTTCATAAAAACATACAAAATAAACATTACCAAAATTAAAAGAACATCACAGTGGAAATCACAAAGTGAAAATATGCATATATCCCCGCTATGGACAATTGGACTTGGGCAATTAGTATTTTGCATGCATGCCAATAGATTTAATGATTAGTTATAACAAGACATAGTCCTTAAGCACAGTCTTAATCGATAGAACTGTTTTCTCCCTCCAGGGAGTTTTTGTTAATAGTGTTAGTATTTGGTTAAGGATTGATTATGCTGAAGAACCAAACATCCCTTAGTACATATTGATGGAACAGTCCGTTAGTGTGTAACAGCTTTCCTCAGATATTATTGTATAGTACCAGCTTGCACTGGTCAAGGGTGTGATGCTGATAGGTTAAATAATCAGTTAGTCCCCCGTCGTGACACTCATATGGGCAATGCTTACCCTCCCACTCTGCGGCGGTTCTCGTGTCTGCGGCTGGGCTATATCACACTGGAGGCATGTAAATTTGTCCAGCTGAGTGGTAGCACGCTCAAGGCGTGTAGTATAGCAGGGAGCGCTCGGCCGCGTACCGTGGCTTCCGGGTTGGGCGGAGCTTCTGGCTTCTGATGCGCTCCACCTGCGTTCCACCTGACGTCCTTAAATCACCTGACGCGTTTCTCCGCCTTTTGTGGGTGGCGGTTTCTTCAGAGGTTTGAGAATCCAACAGCACAGTCTCTATTTATCCCCCTCGGGGATTTCTCATTGGTCACAAAATTACTAATCATTGCTGATAACATCTATTCCGTCCTTCTCAGGGATACCCTGATTAAGCCAGCTGTTTCTAATCGGTTGTACCACTTATATGCATAGATCATATAAATAATATATATACAAAATACATATATTTAAAATAAACAAATATATATATATATAAATATATTCACTCATGACCACAATGAGGTGTCGTATAGGTCCAGATAGTACTTGCTTGTATATACACATTTAATTAAGACTCGAATCATTATGAGCCATTACTTGCAGTTAATTAAAGGTATAGTTGATATTAAGGAGAGATGGTATAAAGACCCAATTAATTAGGAAGATATATAACTCGGACCAATTTGGTCCCTAATGCATAACCGTATAAATACGGAAATAGAGATGAAGTAAGAACATATGGATAGACATACATTTAGATATATGCCAAACACATATAGAAATAAATAGATACACAAATATTTCTAATATAGAAATCTACTGAGAGAGTAGTGCAGGTATAGAGATCTATACTGTGGACACATATATGGATGGGGTAAATCTATTCATATGAATTGTAACACTGTAGGGGTGCAAGGTGCCTTTTCCTGGGGAATATGGCAGGACGCAGCAGCTGAGGAACAACACAAGTCCAGTTTCTGGTACAACTGACCCCGGACAGTTTTATTGAAACAGAAAATAAAACAAACCCCAAAATAAAAATACCTTGCCTGTCCGGCACTAACTAAACATAAGATGTTCCTAACTGTCACTAAACAAAACACAGAGTTCTTCAGTACATACTGTATAGCTTACTTGCATCAGAAAGCGTGTCTCTCACACACAGATCCTGCAGCCTTCCCAGGCAGTCTGCCCATACTAATCAGGTTAGAAGCACTATATCACTCTTACACAGCTGAATCCCTGATTAGCCCTCTGTGAGGCCAAAGACCCGAACTGGGCCCAATGTCTAGAACTCGCCTTATCTCTCTCTCAGAGCCTTTACCCAGCTTTTACAGCAAACTGAAAAGGTTCAGACAAAACAAAAAGCATTTTTCCTAGAAGTTAACATTTTCTAAAACATGTAAGACAAGAACCTGGGACAAATATACCTGCCCTCAAACACTATCCCAGTGTTCTTGTCACATATCCCCCTCCCCTGTTTCGACCTAGGGGCCGGAACACTTGTAGCCCCCAAACAGAAGATGCGAGACAATGCATCTGCGTTGGCCAATTGTGTTCCCGGTCTATGTTCGACAGTAAACTTAAAGTCCTGCAACGCTAGAAACCATCTAGTTACACGAGCATTCTTGCCTCTATTTACATACATCCATTTTAAAGGGGCATGGTCTGTCACTAGTCTGAATTGTCTACCCAAGAGGTAATATCTCAAGGTATCTAGTGCCCACTTAATGGCCAAAGCCTCCTTTTCCACAATGGCATACCTTTTTTCATGCTCATTGAGTTTCTACTCAAATAAATGATAGGGTGTTCGTCCCCATCTCTGGTTTGGGACAGCACAGCACCTATCCCTACCTCTGAGGCATCTGTCTGTACCACAAATTCTTTTGAAAAATCTGGTGTTATCAACACCGGTTGTGAACACAAAGCCACTTTTAACGCTTGGAATGCCTTTTCTGCATCAGGGTTCCATTTCACCACATTTGACTGCTTCCCTTTGGTAAGGTCTGACAACGGCACCGCTGTGGTCGCAAAATTAGGAATAAACCGTCTATAGTACCCAGTAATTCCAAAAAAGCCCTTACCTGTTTTTTATTCACTGGACGAGGCCAGTTTTGAATAGCATCAACTTTATTCAATTGGGGCCTAATCAGACCTCTGCCTATGGTGAAGCCCAAGTATTTGACCTCCTCCATTGCGAGGCAGCACTTCTTTGGGTTAGCAGTTAACCCTGCCTCTCTGATTGAGTCCAGTACTGCTTGTACTTTAACCAAATGTGACCCCCAGTCTGTACTGTGAATTACCACATCATCCAAATAGGCAGCTGCATATTTTCTATGGGGCCTCAAAATTTTATCCATCGCCCGTTGAAAGGTTGCCGGAGCCCCATGCAACCCAAAGGGTAACATCTTATACTGGTACAGCCCCTCCGGAACCGAAAAGGCTGTTTTTTCTTTGGCGCTATCAGATAAAGGTATTTGCCAGTAACCTTTGGTCAGGTCCAATGTGGTGAGAAACCTGGCTGTTCCCAGCCTTTCTACAAGCTCGTCCACACGGGGCATGGGGTATGCGTCAAACTTGGACACCTCATTTAACTTACGAAAGTCATTACAGAAGCGTATGCTACCGTCGGGCTTCGGGATGAGCACTATGGGACTGGACCACTCACTGTTAGACTCCTCTATGACTCCAAGTTCTAACATGGTTTTAACTTCCTTAGAAATAGCTTCTCGCTGAGCTTCAGGAATCCTATATGGCTTTAAATGAACCCTGACCCCTGGTTCTGTGACAATGTCATGTTTTATTATGGTCGTTCGGCCAGGCAGCTCTGAAAATACCTCCCTATTTTGGATGAGAAATTCTTTAACCTGATTGTTCTGATCAGCTGATAATGTCTCTGACACCTTCACTGCGGGAAGCAACCGGGGTGAAGACACCGAAGGGCAAGGCTCCGCTGACAGAGACAACCTATCTTTCCAGGGTTTGATTAAGTTAACATGGTAGATCTGTTCGGGTTTTCTCTTTCCCGGCTGGTATACTTTGTAATTAACCTCATTCACTTTTTCCCTAATCTCAAATGGACCCTGCCATTTAGCTAGGAATTTGCTTTCCACAGTGGGTACCAAAACAAGAACTCTATCTCCAGGAGCAAATTCCCGTATCTTGGCACTCCGGTTATAGACCCTCTGTTGAGCACTTTGGGCCTGTTCCATGTGCTCTCTGACAACAGGTACCACGGCTGCAATCCTATCCTGCATTTGTGTTACATGCTCAATAACGCTTCTATAAGGAGTGGGCTGTCCTTCCCACGTCTCTTTGGCAACATCCAACAGCCCTCTGGGGTGTCTACCATACAACAAATCAAATGGAGAAAACCCCGTAGAGGACTGAGGAACTTCTCTGATGGCCATTAACAAGTAGGGCAACAAACAATCCCAGTTTTTCCCATCTCTCTCAACAACCTTTTTTAACATACTTTTTAATGTTTTATTAAACCTTTCCACCAACCCGTCAGTTTGGGGATGGTAGATGGACGTCCTGAGGTGAGTGACCTTAAATAACTTGCACAATTCTTTCATGATCCTTGACATAAATGGAGTACCTTGGTCAGTCAAAATTTCTTTTGGTATTCCCACTCTACTAAATACCTGCACCAGCTCCCTAGCTATCGCCTTGGTTGTGATAGTGCGTAAAGGGACAGCCTCAGGATATCGAGTGGCATAGTCCATAATTACCAGGATATACTGATGGCCCCGAGCAGACTTTAACAAGGGCCCCACGAGATCCATGGCTATTCTGTCAAACGGGACCTCTATAATAGGCATGGGAACTAGTGGGCTCCTGAAATGGGGTCTAGGGGCATGATACTGGCACTCAGGACAGGAAGAACAATATTCAGACACTTCTTTATAAACCCCTGGCCAAAAGAACCTTTGTAAAACTCTTTCAGTGGTTTTTTCTGCCCCTAAATGTCCTGCGGTAACGTGACTGTGAGCTAAATCTAGTACCGTTCTCCGATAAGGCTGGGGAACTACCAGCTGTTCCACCACATCCTCACCCCTTTTGACAATGTGGTACAAGAGCTCATTACAGATGGCCATGTGGGGATACGTAACCCTGTCACCTGGTACCACAGGTTCCCCATTAACAATCTTAACATTCTCTCTAGCCTTTATTAAGGTAGGATCCTTTAACTGTTCAGACGCAAACAGATCCTTCTTTACCTCCAGGTCAGGCACGCTTTCAGTTCTAACTACTATGTCTCTGTTCCCGGCAAGAGGGTCCTCACTGGACTCCTCATCTGTCACTTCCCCAGCCAAACTAGCAAAAGGCAAAGGGCCAGAAAGTTCCGAAGACCCACGTACATCCATAAAATCACCGGTATTATCAACTGGCTTTTTACTTCTCACATCTGTTGATAACCGTGATTCCCACAGTTTCCAAAAATGAGGAAAATCCCTCCCTATTATGGCCTCATGCACCAAGGTAGGGACCAGTCCCACTTTAACCATTGCTGACCCACAACAAGTTTCTATATTCACCTCAGCAGTGGCATAATGTTGGGTATCCCCATGTATGCAAGTTACCCCAATAGGTATTTGCTGGACCTTTAAGGGGTTCACTAACCCAGCTTTCACGAGGGTAACTAAACTTCCTGAATCTAGCAAGGCCTCTACCCGGTTACCTTCTAAGAACACATCACACATTTGTTTTTCCAGCTCAGGTGAAGGTACCACAGTACAGGCTAACCTAGCAAAGAAAGATATTCTGCGACATTCAAAGGCAGCATCACATTGCATGGGTTCTTGCGTGACTGGGCAATTGGCAATAACATGACCTGGCATACCACACCTAAAACATTTAACCACACGATTATCAACCCATTTGGGCAGCATAGACCGTTCTAGCCCCATTGGCCTGTTTCCAGGGCCAGTGTTTACAGTCTCTCCAGCCTTGCGTTCTCTTAACCGCCCAGCAACGTTTTCCCACGGAACAGTCTTACCAGTCTTTACTGAAGGGCGCTGTCGAGGATCTATGGGTTGCTGGGTGGTCATCAGTAGTTCCTCTGCTGCCAAATACCTCTCTACCATGTCCACTAATTGGTCAGCAGTACCCGGGTTTCCATGGCTCACCCACTTGCGCAGGACCATGGGCAAAGATCTCAAGTAGCGGTCCATGACGACTCTTTCCACCATCTGGGGACCAGTTAATGTCTCTGGCTGTAGCCATTTTTTTGTTAGCTGAATAAGGTCGTGCATCTGGGAGCGCGGAGGCTTCTCCATGGCGTACAGCCAACGGTGCACCCGTTATGCTCGTACTGACAGCGTGACTCCCAGGCGGGTCAGGATCTCAGTCTTTAGTTTATCATAGTCCCGAGCCTCAGCAGGGCTTAAATCAAAGTAAGCTTTTTGAGGCTCACCTGACAGGAAAGGTGCCAGCAGACTGGCCCACTGTGCTTTCGGCCAGTTCTCACGCTCGGCAGTCCTTTCAAACGTGGTCAGATAGGCCTCCACATCATCAGCCTCTGTCATTTTCTGCAGGAAGTGACTGGCTCGTATAGAACTAGAGCTGGTTGGAGCACTGACGGCCACATCTCCAACCCGAGCTGCAAGTCTCTGCACCACTTCTGCTAAGGCCTCTCTATCCTGACGCTGTTGCCTGTAAAGTTCATCAACAACTGCCTGCTGTTGTCTCTTATTTTCCTCCATTGCCACCTGCTGCTGTCTGTTGGCCTCCTGCTGTAGTCTCCAATTTTCCTCCATTGCCACCTGCTGCTGTCGGTTGGCCTCCTGCTGAGCCGCTGTAGCTTGCAGCAAGGCTTTAAGCAGATCCTCCATGTCAACAGATTTTTCAGGCGGCTTTGCAGCTGCTTTCACTTATGCGCAGAACGGCCTGCTCGCATTCTCCACCAAGTTGTAACACTGTAGGGGTGCAAGGTGCCTTTTCCTGGGGAATATGGCAGGATGCAGCAGCTGAGGAACAACACAAGTCCAGTTTCTGGTACAACTGACCCCGGCCAGTTTTATTGAAACAGAAAATAAAACAAACCCCAAAATAAAAATACCTTGCCTGTCCGGCACTAACTAAACATAAGATGTTCCTAACTGTCACTAAACAAAACACAGAGTTCTTCAGTACATACTGTATAGCTTACTTGCATCAGAAAGCGTGTCTCTCACACACAGATCCTGCAGCCTTCCCAGGCAGTCTGCCCATACTAATCAGGTTAGAAGCACTATATCACTCTTACACAGCTGAAACCCTGATTAGCCCTCTGTGAGGCCAAAGACCCGAACTTGGCCCAATGTCTAGAACTCGCCTTATCTCTCTCTCAGAGCCTTTACCCAGCTTTTACAGCAAACTGAAAAGGTTCAGACAAAACAAAAAGCATTTTTCCTAGAAGTTAACATTTTCTAAAACATGTAAGACAAGAACCTGGGACAAATATACCTGCCCTCAAACACTATCCCAGTGTTCTTGTCACAGAATATATAGTGTGAGATGGCCCATTATATATATGAAGGATTAACCATTTATAACCACCCCTTCTAGTTTCTCGCTCCGCAGGTAATATCACCCATGTTATCTAAATATGGGAGGTGTCACGATCCAGGTAATTCCTTATCAGTATTTACCTTCCAGATGTCTCCTGAGACTGTCCCAGTGTTCCAAGCCTGGATTCCATCTGCACTGTCTGTGTGCAGCACGCTGCATCTCATTGTTTCTAATCTCTTTACTGTGATTCTGGCAGCATCAGGGTTAAGTTTCACATGCAAGTTACAAACAATCTTTCCCTCCAAGTTCAAACATGGGCGCAGCCATGTTTGTTTTCATCACATGTTACTTTTCAGCCTATCAGCTGCACTCTGGTTTCTACCTAATTACCCAGCAGCTGCACTCTAGACTCTGCTTAATCAGCCAGCCAATCCCTGTTTCCCAGCTGGTATAAATATCTTGTTCCTGGGGCTGGAAACTGAGGTCAGTGCTTCAATTGTCTACAGCAGAGGTTCCCAAACTGTGTGCCGTGGCTCCCTGGGGTGCCTCGGGACACTTGCAGGGGTGCCGTGGGTTGGTGGTTCAGGACCAAATCAAATTATTCATGGTCAATATAATGGGCAAAACCAGTGCTGGTGGCTGCCAGTCAAAATATGTAGCCAAACAGAAGCAAATCTTGTCCCTCACCACACAACTGACCCTAAGGATGACATATAAACGCGATCTACTTAATGTAATATTTCTTTTCCAACTTTCTCAATAAGAAATTTTTGGCCTAGGGGTGCCGTGAAAAAATTTCTGATCTTCTAGGGCGCCGTGATTCAAAAAAGTTTGGAAAACACTGGTCTACAGTGATTCCAGTGTGCAGTTCTTCCATGAACTTTCTCTGCAGTACAGCCTGACTCTGCAGTGTCTACATTGCTCCCTGTGACTGGCAGTTACCTGAGACCGGCTTCCAGCTTCTAGCTTCCAGCGGTGCTCTGCCCTGCCAGTAACCATCGGTGTTCCGCCATCGATCCCAAGTCTCCATCGGTGTTCCGCCATCGAGCCCAAGTCTCCATCGGTGTTCCGCCATCGATCCCCAGTCACCATCGGTGTTCCGTCATCGATCCCAAGTCTCCATCGGTGTTTCGCCATCGATCTCCAGTAACCATCGGTGTTCCGCCATCGATCCCCAGTCACCATCGGTGTTCCACCATCGATCCCCAGTTACCATCGGTGTTCCATCATCGATCCCCAGTCACCATCGGTGTTCCGTCATCGATCCCCAGTCACCATCGGTGTTCCGCCATCGATCCCAAGTCTCCATCGGTGTTCCACCATCGATCCCAAGTCTCCATCGGTGTTCCGCCATCGATCCCAAGTCTCCATCGGTGTTCCGCCATCGATCCCAAGTCTCCATCGGTGTTCCGCCATCGATCCCCAGTAACCATCGGTGTTCCGCCATCGACCCCAAAGTAACCATCGGTGTTCCATCATCGATTCCAAGTCACCATCAGTGTTCCGTCATCGATCCCAAGTCACCATCAGTGTTCCGTCATCGATCCCAAGTATTTCTCTGAACTGTGATTCCTGTTACCTGTACCAAGTCATCCGTATTCCTCTGAACTGTGTTTAATAAACCTTTGAACTTTCCTTCGTTGTCTTGGTCACGCCTTCGGGCATTTGTTCTAAAGGTTCCCTGCTTGTCTAAGAACCCTGTACTGCCTCCCAGGTACACATATACCTCAGCCCCTACAACTGAGGCTCCCCCTGGTCAGTACCAGCCCTCAGTTGTGACAGTAAGCACTGACCTAATGGATCCGGCCGGAGACCAGGTCCAAGCGACCAGGCCGATGCAAGAACTTGCAGCCTGCCTTGAACGTTAGGAGACTGCACAGGGCCATGTGATTCGCTGTCTCCAGGACCTCTCCTCTCGGCTGGATGGAATACAAGTAACCCTCCGTGGTTCAGGGGCGTCCAGTGTGCCGACTGCAGTACCTTTGGTGGTATCCCCACCCACCATTCCTGTTTCTGCTCTTTGTCTCCATTTACCGACACCTGCCAAGTTTGATGGTTCCCCAAAAGCCTGTCGGGGTTTCCTAAATCAGTGTGAGATATATTTCGAGTTACAGCCTGGCAGTTTCCCAACTGACCGCACCAAGGTTGCTTACATCATCTCCCTCCTCAGTGGCTCCGCCCTCGATTGGGCATCACCTCTATGGGAGAAGTCTGATGTCCTGCTCTCTTCATACACAGATTTCGTGGCAACCTTCAGGCGCATGTTTGATGAACCAGGTCGTGTGACCTCTGCCTCCTCTGATATCCTCCGGCTACGTCAGGGGACACAAACAGTCGGTAAATATCTGGTACTGTACCAGATCCTAGTGTCCGAACTTTCCTCAGCCCAAGGAAGGGCGTCTGTGTCTACAGCCCCAGAAGGGGCGTCTGTGTCTACAGCCCCAGAAGGGGCGTCTGTGTCTACAGCCCAAGAAGGGGCGTCTGTGTCTACAGCCCAAGAAGGGGCGTCTGTGTCTACAGCCCAAGAAGGGGCGTCTGTGTCTACAGCCCAAGAAGGGGCGTCTGTGTCTACAGCCCAAGAAGGGGCGTCTGTGTCTACAGCCCAAGAAGGGGCGTCTGTGTCTACAGCCCAAGAAGGGGCATTCGTTTCTGAAACCCCAGGAGGGGTATCCAATGTTCAAGCTCTAGTAGGGGCATATGAGTCTTCTCAAAAAGGAGTTTCTGATCTGTCAACCCCAGGAGGGGTGCTGGAGAAAACAACCCTGAGAGAGGTGTCTGATTCGTCAACCCCAGGAGGGGTCACCAAAGTTTCAGCCCCAAGGGAAGTATCCAGAGCCAAGTTCCCAGATGGAAATTTTTGTGCTACAGATGCAGTTATGAACTCCTGTTTGCCGTCTTCAGAGAGCACCACCCTGTTGGCATCCAGCATGGACCATGTCCAGGATGGTCTAACTGAACACTCAGATACCACTCATTCCGGTTCTAACCGGATTCAGACTCCTTCAGTTCCAGCTGATCCGAATGTCAATCCAAAGACTCCTCCGGTCCTAGCCGGTTCAAGCTTTTCTGGACCCAATCCGGTTCCATCCGTAGGTCCAAAGACTCATTCAGTTCCAGCTGATTCAACGGTCTCCAAACTCAATCCTGTCCTATCCGTCGGCCCAAAGTCTCCGCCGGTCTCAGCCGGTTCAAGTTTGTCTGGACTCAATCTGGTCTCGTCCATAGGTCCAGTACAGTCTCCTCTGGATCCAGCCAGTTCAAGTTCATCAGGATTCAATCTAGATTCTTCCGTTTGTTCAGGTAAAGAATTTATAAGAAGTGTCCTGGGGCCACTCCTAAAGGAGGGGGTGCTGTCACGATCCAGGTAATTCCTTATCAGTATTTACCTTCCAGATGTCTCCTGAGACTGTCCCAGTGTTCCAAGCCTGGATTCCATCTGCACTGTCTGTGTGCAGCACGCTGCATCTCATTGTTTCTAATCTCTTTACTGTGATTCTGGCAGCATCAGGGTTAAGTTTCACATGCAAGTTACAAACAATCTTTCCCTCCAAGTTCAAACATGGGCGCAGCCATGTTTGTTTTCATCACATGTTACTTTTCAGCCTATCAGCTGCACTCTGGTTTCTACCTAATTACCCAGCAGCTGCACTCTAGACTCTGCTTAATCAGCCAGCCAATCCCTGTTTCCCAGCTGGTATAAATATCTTGTTCCTGGGGCTGGAAAGAGGTCAGTGCTTCAATTGTCTACAGTGATTCCAGTGTGCAGTTCTTCCATGAACTTTCTCTGCAGTACAGCCTGACTCTGCAGTGTCTACATTGCTCCCTGTGACTGGCAGTTACCTGAGACCGGCTTCCAGCTTCTAGCTTCCAGCGGTGCTCTGCCCTGCCAGTAACCATCGGTGTTCCGCCATCGATCCCAAGTCTCCATCGGTGTTCCGCCATCGAGCCCAAGTCTCCATCGGTGTTCCACCATCGATCCCAAGTCTCCATCGGTGTTCCACCATCGATCCCCAGTCACCATCGGTGTTCCGTCATCGATCCCAAGTCTCCATCGGTGTTTCGACATCGATCTCCAGTAACCATCGGTGTTCCGCCATCGATCCCCAGTCACCATCGGTGTTCCGTCATCGATCCCCAGTCACCATCGGTGTTCCGTCATCGATCCCCAGTCACCATCGGTGTTCCACCATCGATCCCAAGTCTCCGTCTGTGTTCCGCCATCGATCCCAAGTCTCCATCGGTGTTCCGCCATCGATCCCCAATAACCATCGGTGTTCCGCCATCGACCCCAAAGTAACCATCGGTGTTCCATCATCGATTCCAAGTCACCATCGGTGTTCCGTCATCGATCCCAAGTATTTCTCTGAACTGTGATTCCTGTTACCTGTACCAAGTCATCCGTATTCCTCTGAACTGTGTTTAATAAACCTTTGAACTTTCCTTCGTTGTCTTGGTCACGCCTTCGGGCATTTGTTCTAAAGGTTCCCTGCTTGTCTAAGAACCCTGTACTGCCTCCCAGGTACACATATACCTCAGCCCCTACAACTGAGGCTCCCCCTGGTCAGCACCAGCCCTCAGTTGTGACAGGAGGGAAAGAAAAAGGGGGGAAAGAAAAAAGAGAGAAATGGGGGGAGGGGGGGTTTGGGGGGGTTTCACATAATAATTAGAGAGTTCTGGAGAGTACAACTAACGTGGAAAATCTAATTAAAGAAAGCCTGTCAAGGATCAGTTGATATATGTCCTTCCTTATTACTAGATGTTGTTAAGTTCTATATTTTCGTTTAGGCCCTGGGGTTCCAGGGTCTTTAGACGGAAAATCCAGTAGGCTTCTTTTCTACATAGAGTGTTGAATCTGTCACCTCCCCTTTCTGTTAACCCAATCTGTTCAAGAGCTTTTAATCGGATGTTAGAGATTTTTCCCTGTTCACACTGATTTGTATGCCTTGATACGCTGTGGAGAGTGCTTTTATTTATAATGTTTCTTCGATGCTCAAGGAACCGTACCTTCAGCTTTCTGATGGTGCATCCTACGTATTGGTACCCACAACCACACTCAACAAGATAGACTACATAAGTGGACTCACAATTCAAAAAACCCTCTATATCGAAAGATTCTCCCGTCACCCTTGATTTAAATGTCTTATTGCATGAATTTACATTTATGCAAGTGAGACATTTTGTTCTAGCACACCTGAAGAAACCCTTAGGTTTCTCTCGCAATCTGTCTAGAGGGTTTGCAACTACTGATTCTAACACCCTATTGATTCTCTGAATTTTTTTCCTTTTGTCTATATTAAACATGCTTGGTGCTAGTTTTACCTGTAATGTCTCAGATTTCTTATATACAGTTCTGATGTTTTTGCCTATTACGGGTTCTAACAGGGGATCTATCAATAAGAGTGGAGTATTTTTCTTTATTATTTGATTGATCTTAGTGGCATGAGTATTGTACTGTGTTACAAAGACACATTTTTCTTTAAAATCGTCTCCCTTTTGAATTTTGCGTTGTTTTTTAGGAAATTTTTTAGTCAGAAGACTGTTTCTATCCAGTTTCTCTACATCCTTTAATGCTTTTTGGAGGATATGGTCTGGGTAGCCCTGTTGCTCAAAGGAAGAGTGTACCTTCATTACTTGTTCTTGATATCTATGTTCCCTCAAACAGTTTCTTTTTACTCTTAGAAATTGGCTCTTTGGGATATTGTCCCGCCAAGCCCTAAGGTGACTACTACTATATTTCAGGAAGTTATTAGTATCGACTGGTTTGAAATATGTTTCTGTATGGATGTTTTCACCATCGGACAGTAGAGCAATATCCAGGAAAGTAATAGAGTGAGGATCACACGTGTGAGTGAATTTCAATCCATATGTATTGGTGTTCAGATGTGATAAAAATGATGTTATGGAATTGAGATCCCCATCCCAAACAAAAAATAAATCATCTATATACCTGCCATAGAGGACCAGGCTCCCACCGAGGTCCGCCCCCCAAATGAGCTCCTCCTCAAGGGCGCCCATGTATAGGTTGGTGTAGCTCGGGGTGAACCTGGTCCCCATGGCAGTCCCCCGTGACTGTAAATAATACTTGTGATTAAACGTGAAATAATTATGCTCAAGAATAAATTTTATGGATGTCACCACCAGGGTCTTTAGATTGTCATCAACCGATTCATTTTTTTTCAAGATGTCAGTTATGACTTGTAGTCCTTTCTCATGTGGTATATCAGAGTAAAGAGATTCTACATCACATGTTAGAAAATAATATGTATTTTTCCACCTGAGTGTCTTCAACATGTTTAAAAATTGAGTAGTATCTTTAATATATGATTTTAATTGTACTACGTATCCCTGGAGGTGAGCATCCACAAAGTGCGACAAATTAGAAGTGATTGACCCTATACCAGAAATAATTGAACGCCCCGGGGGTGATGTGAGTGACTTGTGCAGTTTGGGCAAATGATAATAAACCGGAGTGATGGGATAAAGTGTAAACAAAAATTGCCATGTGTCCCTGGATATTGCTCCCCTGTCCAACGCCTCATCCAACATGACCTTTAATTCACCTTGAAATTTGGCGGTGGGGTTAGAAGGCAAGACCTCATAAAAAAGGATATTATTCAACTGTATTTTGGCCTCCCTAATATAGTCTGCTGTATCCTGCAGTACTACCCCACCCCCTTTATCTGCCATTTTAATGGTAATATTTTCATCTGCCATCAAGATTTTTAGAGCTTTCCGTTCATCATGGGTTAGATTATCTCTTAAAGGTTCTCTTTCTGCAGTCTCGCATAACTTCCTGAAATCCTCCATGGTTATATTATAGAAACCCTCTATGGAGGGACCCCTAAACTGTAGAGGATAAAAATCCGATTTCTTTTTAAAAACTTTATCATTTTTTTGGACTTTATCTATGTTATATAGTTGAATGGTCCCATTATTTGTACTCTCCAGTTCTAACTCCTCCAGAATATTTAATGCACCCGTATCCTCCTCATCTAGAACAATGGGCATTAGATCCTCGCCACTAGCCAACTTTTTTAAATTTTTTGTTGCAAAATAGCGTTTACGGCATAGGTTCCTTGTGAACCTGTTCAGGTCAACAAACAATCCAAATAGATTTGTTTTTTTTGCAGGAGCATATTTCAGTCCCTTGCTGAGTAACTGTTTTTCTGCTGAGGTTAATTCTCTGGAAGACAGGTTAAAGATTCCCTTGTCACTTATACTTTTCTTTGACTTTTTTCTTTTTTGTTGTAATCGTCCTCCCCTACATCCTCTGAATCTCTTTCCCTTCCTCTTTTCATATGATTGGTATTCAATCGGTTGGTATGATTGTGTTTCATTGGGCTTATCTCTAAAAAATGGTTTTGTTCATCATCTTTACAGTTAGCATGTAAGTATGTGGGTCTCTTAGATTTGGCCCCTCCCCTTTCAAGGGATTCTGGTGAGTGATCGACCCTAATTTGTTTATCATGCTTATAGTTATCCCAATAGTGGGGTGGTTTTTTGGGTTTAGCCCCTCCCTTTTCTATGGTTTCTGGTGAGAAGTCCTCCCTATTGAGACATTCATACCTATTTTTATGCACAAAACCTCTGGGATCTTTCTGAGGGGTATTAGGCTGAGGGAATCTTTTACCATTTGTAATCCATCTATTTTGTTTGCTTCTTGATCTATTACGTGTATTACTGTTCCATCTCTTATTAGAGCGTTCTCTATATGGTTGTCTGTTTTGAGATCTAGAGTAATCCCCTTTTTTCCTGTTATAGGTCCTCACTGAGTCTGTCTCATAGTCCCCTTTATCTCTCTCAAGTTTTTGGTCTTTCGACTGTATGACTGTCTTTTCATATGCCTCTATCTTATTATTCACCCGCTGGTTTCTTTCCCTATACTCAGCTGTATTTTCAAAAGGTTTCAAGAGTTCCTGGATTTTTTCTATTTCTAATTGTATATTCTTAACTTTAGTAGTTCTATATTCAACCAGAAGCTCCATGAGATTGAAGGAGCACTTGTCCAATATAGTATTCCAATTATCCAGGAACTCTTTATTATCCTTAAAGGAGGCCGATTTGAAAATACATAGACCTCTGGGAATGAATTGATTCTTAATATATTTCTGAAGGGTCTGCTGATCCCACCAGTGTCTAGTCTCAGCCATACAGAGTGTTTCCAATTTGTTGAATAATTTATGTAAGTCACTAATTTCACTATTCCTGACTTCACTTCCCTCTTTAAGAAAAGAATCTCAGGTTTGCACTGTTAGACGATCACTATCAGTTTCAGGCGCTGCCGTTTGGACTCTCTACAGCACCGAGATGATGGCTCTCCTCCGCAAGCAGGGGGTGATCATAATTCCATGTCTGGACAATCTCCTGATCAAGGCATCGTCCAGGGAGAGGTTATTATGATCCATCACGCTCATGACACAGCTGCTCACGAAGCACGGTTTGATCCTGAACCTTCCAAAATCTCATCTGGAAGAAAGCATTGGTAATTCAATCAACGGTCCGGGATGTCCTAAAGCCTGCCTGGGTATTGGTTCATCAGTGCATCTGCCTTCTGGGGAAGATGGTTGCCTCCTACAAGGCTCTGCAGTACGGAAAGTTTTCATGCTCGTCCCTTTCAGCTGGATCTATTGTACCAGTGGTCGGGGTCTCTTCTACACATGCCCCAGAGGATACGTCTGTCTACGGAAGCCAGGATTTTGCTCCTCTGGTGGCTACAACTTCCACACCTTCTGGAAGGCCGAAGGTTCGGAGTTCAGGACTGGATCCTTCTAACCACAGATGCAAGTCTAAGAGGTTGGGGAGCAGTCGCTCAGGGGGAAACCTTCCAAGGAAGGTGGTCAAATCAGGAATCCCTTCTCCCGATAAACATCCTGGAGATAAGGGCCATGTACAACGCCCTTCTGCAAGCAGCACACCTTCTACAGGATCGGGCTGTTCAGGTGCAGTCGGCCAACGTGGCCACAATGGCCTACATAAACCGACAAGGCGGAACAAAGAGCAGGGTGGCCATGTCAGAGGTGTCAAGAATCCTCCTCTGGGCAGAAAGGCACACTGTAGTGATGTCAGCACTCTTCATTCCGGGAGTAGACAACTGGGAAGCAGACTTCCTCAGCAGACACGATCTCCATCCAGGAGAGTGGGTCCTCCACCCGGAGGTGTTCGAGGAGGTAACCAGTTGGTGGGGGTTCCTCACATAGACATGATGGCCTCCCGCCTCAACAAGAAGCTGGGGAGGTGCTGTTCCATGTCGAGAGACCCACAGGCTGTGGCGGTGGACGCACTGGTAACACCGTGGGTGTTCACGTCAGTGTATGTGATCCCTTCACTTCCTCTGATACCAAGGGTTCTTCCGCTGGTAAGAAGGACAAAGGTTCTGGCAATCCTCATTGCTCCAAACTGGGCAAGGAGGGCTTGGTATGCAGATCTGCTGGATCTTCTGCTGGAGGATCCAAGGCCCTTACCTCTTCGGGAGGAACTGCTATGGCTGGGGCCGTTCGCCTATCAAGACTTACCACGGCTACATTTGACGGCATGGCGGTTGAACGCCAGATCTTAGCTCGGAAGGGTATCCCGAGTGGGGTTATTCCTACCCTGATTCAGGCTAGGAAAGGGGTAACGTCTAAACATTACCATCGTTTTTGGAATAGATATGTTTCTTGGTGTGAATCCAGGAAATTTCCTGCGGTGGAGTTTCAACTTGCACGTTTTCTCCTATTCCTGCAAGCAGGTGTGGATATGGGCCTGAGATTGGGCTCCATCATGGTCCAAATCTCTGCTTTGTACATCTTCTTTCAAAAACAATTGGCTGTCCTTCCTGAGGTTCAGACCTTCTTGCACGGGGTTCTACACATCCGACCTCCCTTTGTGGCGCCGACGGCATCCTGGGATCTTGATGTGGTGTTGTAGTTCCTGCAATCACCTTGGTTTGCGCCTCTACTGGAGGCTGACATCAAGTTTCTCACGTGGAAGGCAGTCACTTTGTTGGCCTTGGCTTCTGCCCAACGCGTGTCGGAATTGCGGGCTTTATCTTGCAAAAGTCCCTATCTGATCTTCCATGAAGACAGGGCGGAACTTAGGACTCATCCACAGTTCCTTCCTAAGGTTGTATCGGCTTTCCATATCAACCAACCTATTGTGGTGCCAGTGGCTACTGACTCCTCAATTGCTTCAAAGGCCTTGGATGTTGTAAGGGCTTTGAAGATCTAGGTGAAGAGGACAGCTCGTCATAGAAAATCTGACTCTCTGTTTGTCCTCTATAATCCCAAGAAAATTGGGTGTCCTGCTTCTAAGCAGTCGATATCACGCTGGGTCAGGTTCAATATCCAGCATGCCTATTCTACGGCAGGATTGCCGTGTCCAAAATCGGTTAAGGCACACTCTACTCACAAAGTGGGTTCTTCCTGGGCGGTTTTCCGGGGTGTCTTGGCATTACAGCTTTGCCGAGCAGCTGCTTGGCCTGGTTCGAACACGTTTGCTAAGTTTTGCCAGGTCGATGCTTTGGCCTCTGATGACCTCAAGTTGGGTCAAGCAGTGTTGCAGGAGCCTCCGCGCTCTCCCTCCCGTACTGGGAGCTTTGGTACATCCCCATGGTACTAATATGGACCCCAGCATCCTCTAGGACGTAAGAGAAAATAGGATTTTAATTACCTACCGGTAAATCCTTTTCTCGTAGTCCGAAGAGGATGCTGGGCGCCCGCCCAGCGCTTCGTTTTCCTGCATGGGTTTTATAGTTCAGTTCTACCTGGTTCCTAGGTAAGTTCTGCCTTGTTTACTGTTTCAGTATTGTTTCAGTTGTTGCTGAGTTGTTCCGGCACTTTAGCCGGATTTGCCTGTGGTGTGAGCTGGTATGAATCTCGCCACTATCTGTGTAATTCTCTCTCTCGAAGTATGTCGTCTCCTCGGGCACAGTTTCTAGACTGAGTCTGGTAGGAGGGGCATAGAGGGAGGAGCCAGCCCACACTATTAAACTCTTAAAGTGCCAATGGCTCCTGGTGGACCCGTCTATACCCCATGGTACTAATATGGACCCCATCATCCTCTACGGACTACGAGAAAAGGATTTACTGGTAGGTAATTAAAATCCTATTATTATTATTATTACAACACACAGGACAGTGCCCCTTTATTTTCACAGCACCCCTGCATTTTTACATTATACAGGACCAGTATACTTTTATTTTAACAACTGCACCCCTGTATTTTTACAGCATACAGGACCAGTGTGCCTTTATTTTAACAACTGCAACCCTGAAATTTTACAGCATACAGGACAGGGCCAGCACCCCTGTATTTTCACACCATACAGGACCAGTGTGCTTTTATTTTAACAACAGCACCCCTGTATTTTTACAGCATATATAACCAGTGTTCCTTTATTTTAACAACTGCGCCCCTGAATTTTTGCAGCATACAGGACAGGGCCAGCACCCCTTTATTTTTACTAGAGGTGTGCGGCAGGCACTTTTCGTGTTTTGTGTTTTGGTTTTGGATCTGGATCCCAGCTCGTGTTTTGGATCTGGATATTGTTTGCCAAAACCAATATAATAAAAGATTCCTTAAAGGAAATCACAATCAGGAGCTCCAATGGTTAAAAAAAACCACAATTATAATCTATTGCTGATATGAAAAGCAGCTCTCATAGGGTAATTTGATAACCCATTTAAAACAAGCAAAAACTATAATATAAATATATATAGTAAAAGAGAGCGCATATAAAGTAATAAAATAACAATTTATTGTTACTCTTTAAAATCAATAGTGCTTATTTAGTATAGATACATTGTATTTAACAGAAGCCACAATTATGGACACTGGATCTCCAAGAAGGATCGAACTGCAAACCACAAGTCAGCGTAGTACTACTACCACCACCCCCACCCCCCACCCCACCCCTGCCACCAATTAGCACAGTGCTCACCACAGATGTAGTAAGTTACTGCAATGCCTCAAGAACCGGAGATGATGCGGCAGTGGCGGGATACAAGGTGGAGATGGTAAAGGGGGGGGGGGTTGGAGGAGTACGCGGCTGACAGCGGTGGGTGAAACCGGCATTGCGGCCGTGATGAAGTGGTGTGCAGTCGATCAGAGCTGACCATAATGGGGCTGATATGCCCTCAGTAGTACTACGCTGACTTGTGGTTTGCAGTTCGATCCTTCTTGGGCGGTACCTTTATAACAAGCACAAATTATAATAACTTTTAAGAGGATCCAAAGCATTTATCATCATTCCCGACCCACTACAAAAGATATCTGGAAAGGATCTATAAGTGGGATCTATAATAGACATGCAATAATCCATTTTGTTTTGGAATACCTGGACATTACAAATGCATCCAGGTTTTATTTACAACCACCGTATACTGGGGGTCATTCCGAGTTGATCGTAGCCATGCTAAATTTAGCACAGCTACGATCAGGCACTCAGACATGCGGGGAGACGCTCAGCACAGCACTAGTCCACCACGCATGTCAGTGCAGACAGATGGCACTTTTCAAAAACTAGGCCCCAAACAGCACATCATGCAAAGAAGTAAAAGAGGTGCAATGAGGTAGCTGTATGACTAAGCTAAGCAGCACAAACACCTGGCCCATCTAGCAGTGGCACTGCAGTGGCAGACAGGATGGCACTTTTCAAAAACTAGGCCCCAAACAGCACATCATGCAAAGAAGTAAAAGAGGTGCCATGAGGTAGCTGTATGACTAAGTTTAGCAACACAAGTGTGAGGCACAAACACCTGGCACATCTAGGAGTGGCACTGCCAATGGCAGACAGGATGGCACTTAAAAAAACTAGTCCCCAAACCGCACATGATGCAAAGAAAAAAAAAAGGTGCACCAAGGTCGCTGGATGGCTAAGCTAAGTGACACAAGTGTGCGGCACAAACACCTGGCCCATCTAGGAGCAGCATGCAGTGGCTGAATGTCGAAAGTGGCCCACAATTTTTCAGGCCACTGACTGCATCTCCTGCATGCCTCTGTCATTTCTCAAAATTTTCTTCACCACCAAATTAATTGTATGTGTAAAACATGGGAATTTGACAAGATGTAATACATGCACAATATTGGTGTCACAGGAGTGTACCCCTAAACCACACACACACGGCAAAGCCTGTAAAAATAATTTGGATAATAATAACCCTTTTATTTGGACAGAGTTATATAACAATATGTAGCACAGAAGAGCGTACCCCTAAACCACACAGGGCAAACCCTGTAAATATTATTTGGATTAAATATTAATAACCTCTTTATTTGGAGTAAATAATATACAGCACAGGACAGCACCACTGAACTTTTATGGCAGCACCACTGGACTGGACATATACGGAAGTACCACTGGACTGGACTTATACAGCAGTACCACTGGATTTATAAAGCAGTACCACTGGACTTATACGGCAGTACCACTGGACTTATACAGCAGTATCACTGGACTTATATGGCAGTACCACTGGATTTATACGGCAGTACCACTGGATTTATACGTCAGTAACACTGGACTTATACGGCAGTATCACTGGACTTATACGGCAGTACCACTGGACTGGATATATACGGCACTACCACTGGACTTATATGGCAGTATCACTGGACTAATACGGCAGTATCACTGGACATATACAGCACTACCACTGGACTGGATTTATATGGCAGTACTACTGGATTCATACGGCAGTACCACTGGACTTATATGGCAGTACCACTGAACTTATACGGCAGTATCACTGGACTTATACGACAGTACTACTGGATTTATATAGCAGTACCACTGGATTTATACGGCAGTACCACTGGATTTATACGGCAGTACCACTGGACTTATATGGCAGTATCATTGGACTTATATTGAAGTACCACTGGACTTATACGGCAGTACCATTGTACTTATACGGAAGTATCATTGGACTTATGCGGCAGTACAGGGAGAGAATAAGGAATATATATTCCTATATATCGGGCGCTAAGATTATCAAGAGTTTAAAAAGCACACCTGATTAACAATTAATTAATAAAATATGATAGCAGCTCCTAAAGGGCACCTGGATGCCAATTACAAGAATATACTAATTAATGTTCTATACAAACCATTAAAGGAGCGCTGTTTACAGATAAAAAATCATTTATTAATAGATATGGTGGAAAAACCACCTAGATAATAAAAGTGAATTTAGAAAAAACACACAGTGCAAATATAGTTGCATATACGGTAATCACATATACAATTGGCAGTAAATTAGCTGTGATCGGCCTAAACGCCAACTTGATGTAAAAGTCCACAGTATGTTAGGCTGGTATCATCCGTACTGATAAGGCGTATGAAAAAATGTTTCAGCAGGTTAAAAAAACTGTTGCTAGAATTTATAGGCAGTGAGGTTTTAGTGTTTGCTATATCTCACCCCTCACATTCAGGACCGTTCTCACCCGTAGTAGTAATGCTGATTCCCGTCTATAGCAATTAGCGGAGGTGACTCACGGCAGCCGTCAGCGGCTATAACAGATTGTCCGGCAGCGGAATCGTGGTTACTGCATAACACCTCAGCAGAACGGGGCTTTTCAAGCACAGCAAGAGGAGTGTAATTGTGGTGTGTCCGGTTAATGGAGGTGGTGAAAAAAGCGTCTCAATCACTCAATATCAGTAGCGGAAGGTCCATAAAGTCTCCAGCAGTGGACAGGTTTGTACGGTGACCCTCTACGCGTTTCTCCGCCCACAACACCGGCGGTTTCTTCAGGAAGTGTGAATCACACTTCCTGAAGAAACCGCCGGTGTTGTGGGCGGAGAAACGCTACACTCTCCAGGACTGGAGTGAAAATGGCGCCAATGTGCGACTCCTTATATGGAATCCAAAATCGCGAGAATCCGACAGCGGGATGATGATGTTTTGCCTCGTTCTGGTTTCTGAGTCTGGTGGGAAGTCCCAAGCCAGACTCGGATCCGGGCTCGGGACGTGATGTTCAGTAGGGTTTTGTTTTCAGAGAACCGAACCCGCTCATCTCTAATTTTTACAGCATACAGGACCAGTGTGCTTTTATTTTAACAACTGCATCAGTGATTTTTTTACAGCATACAGGATCAGTGTGCTTTTATTTTAAGAACTGCATCCCTGAATTTTTACAGCATACAGTACAAGACTGGGTCAGCACCCCTGTATTTTCCCAGCATACATGAACAGTGTGCTTTTATTTTAATAACTGCACCCCTGAATTTTTACAGCATATAGGACCAGTGTGCTTTTATTTTAAGAAGAGCAGCACCCCTGAATTTTTACAGCATACAAGATTGAGCCAGCACCACTTTATTTTCACATCATACAGGACCAGTGTGCTTTTATTTTAACAACTGCACCCCTGAGTTTTTACAGCATACAGGGCCAGTGTACTTCTGTATTTTTCAACAGCACCCCTGAATTTTTACAGCATACAAGACAGGACCATCAACCCTGTATGTATACAGCATACAGATCCAATGTGCTTTTATTTTAACAACTGCACCCCTGAATTTGAACAGCATAAAGGGCCAGTGTACTTTTATTTTAACAAAAGCCACACCCCTGAATTTTTACAGCATACAGGGCCATTGTACTTTTATTTTAACAGCACCTCTGATTTTTTTTACAGCATACGGGACCAGTGTACATTTATCTTCACTGCACCCCAGATTTTTGACAGCATACAAGACAGGGCCAGTGTACATTAATTTTAATAGCAGCACCCCTGAATTTTTACAGCATACAAGACAGGGCCAGTGTATATTTATCTTCACTGCACCCAGAATTTTTACAGCATACAAGACAGGGCCACTGTACATTTATCTTCACTGCACCCCAGATTTTTTACAGCTAGCACCCCTATATTTTCACAGCATAGAGATCAGTGCCCCTGCCCCCTGTACAGACAGGACAGCAACACCCATGTACAGCTGCAGCACCCCTAACAGCACATGATTAAACACCAGTGACAGCCACAACAGCACCCCTAAGAGCACAGGTACTGTTATGCACACCAGTGCCTGCAGGAATGTACTGGTGTTTGAACTGTTATGCAAAACAAATGGACTCACAGACAGACTGGGGAATATGACATAACGTACACAGAAGGTGATAGGGTAACAAAATACACACAAAGTGAACAGAGAAGCCCAGAGGCTAAGGAACTGGGTGTCTCCCTTGTATTAGTAATGCTCAGATGAGAAAAGCAAGATGTTGTGTTTTAATACGTAGAGAACCCGAAATGCTGTTGCTAAGGGCAACAGCAAAACCCTAAAGGGTTACCAACGGGTGTGGCAGTAAACTCCTTGGTCAGAGATGGAATGATAGACACAAGGAGAGTCTCCACAATCCTAATTCTCACTTGCAGTGCACAGGTTCAGCTTACTGCCACTAAACTGACCCCTGACACCTAGCACAGTGAGACAGGATTAGACAGGCAAGTCTTAGAATACAGCCGCAAACTTGCTAAGTTCACAGAGTAGTAACAGAACCCCAGCAAGCTAAACGACTGACTCCAGTCTTACTGCTAGGTCTGGATTGGCAGAGTGTAATACCAAATCCCCAGGCCTATTTGCAGTAAGCAACAAACAAATACAAAGCTACACAGTACTGGCTAACTTTCAGGAACTGACTAACCAACAAAGATTCAGCAGCATCTGCTTACCCTAAGAAGAGGCCTTATAAAGCAGGTGCTGTCCACGCCCCACTCAGACCTCACAGACTGTGAGCACAAAAACCAGCACCGGATCCCCTACCGTGCACAGAGCCTGTAACCACTGCACAGCAAAAGACCCGAACCGGAGTATCAGCTGCGCTCAGGTTACTCTGCTAGCACTTGTCTCCCGGTTGCCATGACGACGTGGCAGCACAGGGCAGGAGACCCTAACAGTACCCCCCCTCTGACCGGGTTTATCGGGGAACTGCGAGAAGAAAGAGCGTATCAGTCTGGGGGCATGAAGATCACAACTGCGCACCCACGACCGCTCCTCCGGGCCATACCCCTTCCAGTGCACCAAAAATGACAGCCGACCCCGAACCACCTTGGAGTCAAGAATCCTTTCAACAACAAACTCCCTCTGGCCACGTATCAGAAGAGGGGAAGGTCTTCCACTGGAAGAAGGATTACTAATCGCCCGTTTTAAAAGGGAACAATGAAATGTTTTATTGATACCCAAAGAACGGGGCAGATCTAACTGAAATGCCACCGGATTGATAACCCTGGTGATCTTATAAGGGCCGATGAACCGGGGGCCTAACTTATGAGATGGCTGTCTCAACTTCAAATTCTTGGTAGACAACCAGACGAAGTCTCCTAATTTGAAGCTGCAGGGTCTTTTCCGCTTATCAAAAACCCTTTTGGTCACTAATGACACAGACACAAGGGCTTTCTTCACTTTCCGCCAAATACCTCTAAGGACCGAAACCACAGAGGAACCACCAGGCGTGGAGTCCAGGGGGTCAAAAGAATTGGCCTTAGGATGATGCCCATACACACAAAGGAAGGGAGAGATCCCTGTAGCAGAGTGAGCCGCGTTGTTATAGGCAAACTCCGCCATGGACAGATGAGCAACCCAGTCAGTCTGACACTTGGAGACATAACACCTGAGGAACTGCTCCAAGGACTGGTTCACCCTTTCAGTCTGCCCATTAGACTGCGGATGGTAGCCTGACGACAAGCTGACAGAAATCTGGAGATCGGAACAAAATGCCCTCCAGAATTTGGCCACAAACTGGGATCCGCGGTCAGAGACCACATCAAGTGGCAACCCGTGGAGACGCACAACATGCAGCATAAATAATTCAGACAGGCGTCTGGCCGATGGCAGCCCAACCAGTGAAACGAAGTGCGCCATCTTCGAAAACCTGTCAACGACAACCCAGATGGCTGTCATCCCCGAGGATTTGGGCAAGTCCACCACAAAATCCATTGAAATGTGGGTCCATGGTTTAGATGGGATAGAGAGTGGATGTAATGGGCCAACAGGAACCCCTCTAGGAGTCTTATTTCGGGCACAGATGTCACATGCCCGAACCCACTGATCCACATCCTTAGCCACCGAGGGCCACCACACCGCCCTAGATAGCAACTCCCGAGTTCTGGCAATACCCCGGTGACCTGCCGACTTCTTGGCATGGAATTCCAGGAACACTCGCTGTCTTAACCTAGGAGGCACAAACAAAAGACCTACCGGAAGGTCTGGAGGAGCCTGCTCCTGTGCTCTAAGGACTAATGATAAGAGGTCCTGGGTAATGCCCACTTTAATACATGATGGGGAAACAATGGGCAACGGCTCCTCGGTGGTCTCCTGGATTGGAGCAAAACTCTGCGAGAGCGCATCAGCCTTGATGTTTTTTGACCCAGGGCGATATGTTATCAAAAAATTAAAGCGAGCAAAAAACAAAGCCCATCGTGCCTGCCTGGCATTGAGACGCTTCGCTGACTCTAAATATGCCAGATTCTTATGGTCAGTGAGAATTGAGACCACAAACTTAGCCCCCTCAAGCCAGTGTCTCCACTCCTCGAGTGCATCCTTAATAGCCAACAATTCCCGGTTACCCACGTCATAATTCATCTCGGCAGGCGAAAATTTACGGGAAAAGTAAGCACAGGGATGAAGGCGATTATCAGACACTCCCATCTGAGAAAGCACTGCCCCAATACCCATCTCAGAGGCATCCACCTCCACCACAAAAGGACGCTCTGGATCTGGGTGTCGCAGCACCTTGGCCGAAACAAATGCCCTTTTGAGACGGGCAAAAGCCGCTTTAGCCTCACAAGACCAGTGAGCAACATCCGCCCCTTTCTTAGTGAGTGCCACCAAGGGCGCCACTATAGACGAAAATCCAGCGATAAATCGTCTATAAAAATTCGCAAAGCCCAGGAAACGCTGAAGCGCCTTCAAACTAGTGGGCTGCACCCAATCCAGGACTGCCTATACCTTGGAACCCTCCATTTGGAAACCTTCTGGGGAGATAATATATCCTAGAAATGCGATTTGCTGAACTTCAAATTCGCACTTCTCCAGCTTCGCCCCAAGCCGGTGGTCTCTGAGTTTCTGGAGGACTAAGCGTACATGCTTCCGATGTTCCTCCAGGGAATGGGAGAAGATTAGGATGTCATCTAAGTATACAACTAAGAATCTATCCAAATATTCCCTGAGCACATCATTCATGAAATCCTGGAAGACTGCCGGGGCATTACAGAGCCCAAAAGGCATCACCAAATATTCATAATGCCCTGAGTGGGTATTAAAGGCAGTCTTCCATTCATCCCCCTCTCTTATTCGGATTAGATTGTACGCACCGCGTAGGTCAATCTTAGAAAAAATGGTGGCAGTACGAAGCTGGTCAAACAAGACCGAAATGAGAGGCAGTGGGTATGAGTTTTTAATCGTGATACGGTTCAATTCCCTGAAGTCGATGCAGGGTCGCAACGAACCGTCCTTTTTACCCACGAAGAAGAACCCCGACCCAACTGGAGACTGTGAAGGTCTGATAAATCCCTTAGCCAAGTTCTCCTGAATGTACTCTGCCATAGCCTGAGTCTCAGGACGTGACAGGGAGTACAACCTGCTCTTGGGAAGCTTAGCATTTGGCAACAAATCAATGGCACAGTCATAGGGGCGATGGGGAGGTAGTACCTCTGCAACTTTTTTGGAGAACACGTCCGCAAAATCTGCATAACACCCTGGCAATCCTGGCAAACTTAGCTGCGAGAGCCTGACTGGAAGGCTCAAGCAACTCCTGAAACAATCAGTACCCCAACTAAGAATCTCCCCAGAGACCCAGTCAAATTGAGGATTGTGGGCCCTTAACCAGGGTAACCCCAACACCAATGGGGCAAAAGTACAGACAGTCACATAAAAGGACAATTTTTCAGAGTGTGTGGCTCCAATAAACAAAGAAATCTGGCTAGTGCAAGAGGTAATTTTACCTTGGGATAATGGTTCCCCGTTTAACCCACAAATCTCAATTTCCGATGCCAAGGGTACTAAGGGAACAGAGTGTTTCAGGGCGAATTGGCGGTCCATAAAAACCCCGTCGGCCCCACTGTCCACAAAGGCCTCAGTCTTGACAGTTTGACCAAGGATCTTCAAGGTCACCGGAATGATAAAAGTCTTCTTGGGAAATTCTGACTTCTGACCTGACAGGATATTTCCCATCACCCTCAGGCCCTGAAGTTTTCCGGCTTTTCTGGGCATGATACTACCACATGACCTTTATTCCCACAGTACAAACACAACCCCTGCTGTCTCCTCCGCGTCTTCTCACGCGAGGAGAGGCGGGTAGCCCCAATCTGCATAGGCTCCTCGGAAAATTCCTCAGAGTCTGAGGTTCCCTTGGGAAGGAAGGAAATCTCAGTCTCCCTTTCAAGCCTACGCTCTCTCAGCCGTCTATCCACCCGGATGGATAACTGCATGAGCTGATCCAAGCTATCAGGCAAGGGATATTGTACCAGTTGGTCTTTTATCTGGTTAGAAAGACCTCTTCGGTACTGGTGTCTCAGGGCTGGGTCATTCCACTGGGTATCATGTGCCAACCTCCGAAACTCCGTACAGTAAACCTCAACTGGCCTTCGCCCTTGCTTAAGGATCGAAATCTGAGCCTCGGCTGAGGCCGTCTTGTCAGGGTCATCATACAACATGCCCAGTGCCGTAAAAAAAGCATCAACACTTTTAAGCGACGGACAGTCAGGCTGCAACCCATATGCCCAGACCTGTGGGCCTCCTTGTAGCAAGGAAATCACTATGCCCACCCGCTGAATCTCCGACCCAGAAGACTGAGGCCTAAGCCGGAAGTATAGCTTGCAGCTCTCCTTGAAACAAAATAACTGCGAGCGATCTCCAGATAAACGATCCGGGAGATTTACTTTCGGCTCCTTAACCCCTGCAGGTGCTGCTGCTGCGGGAGCTCCGCCAGCAGCCTGGGAGGTGTGCATTTTAATGGACAAATCATTAAATTGTCGAGTCAGGACCTGCACCTGATCGACCACCTGTTGCAACGTATTTTGAGGGGTATGCTCCATATTCCCACAAAATTTCAACAGGAGTATTAGGCTGCTGAATATGTTATGCACACCAGTGCCTGCAGGAATGTACTGGTGTTTGAACTGTTATGCAAAACAAATGGACTCACAGACAGACTGGGGAATATGACATAACGTACACAGAAGGTGATAGGGTAACAAAATACACACAAAGTGAACAGAGAAGCCCAGAGGCTAAGGAACTGGGTGTCTCCCTTGTATTAGTAATGCTCAGATGAGAAAAGCAAGATGTTGTGTTTTAATACGTAGAGAACCCGAAATGCTGTTGCTAAGGGCAACAGCAAAACCCTAAAGGGTTACCAACGGGTGTGGCAGTAAACTCCTTGGTCAGAGATGGAATGATAGACACAAGGAGAGTCTCCACAATCCTAATTCTCACTTGCAGTGCACAGGTTCAGCTTACTGCCACTAAACTGACCCCTGACACCTAGCACAGTGAGACAGGATTAGACAGGCAAGTCTTAGAATACAGCCGCAAACTTGCTAAGTTCACAGAGTAGTAACAGAACCCCAGCAAGCTAAACGACTGACTCCAGTCTTACTGCTAGGTCTGGATTGGCAGAGTGTAATACCAAATCCCCAGGCCTATTTGCAGTAAGCAACAAATACAAAGCTACACAGTACTGGCTAACTTTCAGGAACTGACTAACCAACAAAGATTCAGCAGCATCTGCTTACCCTAAGAAGAGGCCTTATAAAGCAGGTGCTGTCCACGCCCCACTCAGACCTCACAGACTGTGAGCACAAAAACCAGCACCGGATCCCCTACCGTGCACAGAGCCTGTAACCACTGCACAGCAAAAGACCCGAACCGGAGTATCAGCTGCGCTCAGGTTACTCTGCTAGCACTTGTCTCCCGGTTGCCATGACGACGTGGCAGCACAGGGCAGGAGACCCTAACAGGTACACCACAGTGACAGGAACATCACTCCTACAGAGCACACACTGACTCCACCTGATGCCACCACCCACAGAGAGAAAGAGGTCTGTCTCCCTCACTCTCCAAGTCCAGAGTGAAAATGGTGGCAACGTGTGGCTCCTTATATGTAATCCAAACCCTGCAATGATGATGTTTGCTTCGTTCTGGTTTCCAAGTCTGGCAGGAAGTCTCGTGCCGGGCTTGGTTCCCGGCTTGGAACGTGAAGTTTGGGGGAGTTCGGTTCTCTGAGAACTGAACCCGCTCATCTCTACTTTTAAGTATACCAGTCTTTTGGTTAGAGATCGGTTGTATAGAAAAAACCCTGGTTTAATGTTGCCAGGCATTATTAATCGGTATATGAACTCCAAATCTGGCCAGGGGCATAGGGAGGGCAGTTCCTGTGGAGCTCGAGCTCCAGGATCCCAAGACAGTACAGGGCGCCACAGCTTGACTCCACCGGAACCTCCGCTGGCCGCATGCAGCTCGCAGCCGCAGCTGTCAGTCACTGACAGCTGAGAGCCTGAGCTGCATCAGCTCTCTACCTCACACGCATGGAGACGCGGCCAGACTCAGAGGGACTGTGGAGACGGAGCAGCAGCAGCGCAGCAGCAGTCGGGAAGCAGGAGCGGGGCAGGTGAGTATTTTTTTTATTGTTTTTCTTTAGTGTTTGCAAGCTGTGCTACCAGGGGGCACAAACCAGTGGGCACAATTACTCTGGGCACAGCTACAGGGGGCACAACTACGTGGGGCACAGCTACAGGGGCACAATGACTTGGGGCAAATCTACAAGGGGCACAGCTACAGGGGGCACAACTACTGGGGGCACATCTTCAGGGGGTACAGCTTCTCTGGGCACAGCTACTGGAGGCACAGCTACAGGGGGCACATCTACTGGGGGCAAATCTACAGGGGGCACAACTACTGGGTCCATAACTACAGGGGGCATAACTGTGGCCATGCCCCTTCCCTATGAAGCCACGCTCCTACTTTTTGCCTCGCGCCTTAGGCGTGCACTATGTTTGACCTAGGGGTGTGGGAGGGGGTGCCAAAGGAAACTTTTCCCCTGGATGCCACAAGGTCTAGAACCGGCCCTAGTGGCCATGCCCCCAATTCAGTACAGGGGAGGGGGGTGCCGAAACATACCTTGCACCATGACACCTTGCTACACCTCTAAGTGTGGCACACAACCTGTCTGGTAATTTTGTGTGTAACAAAATAACTGAGATGCCAAATTACATGTTTTGCATATTATAAAATAAAATAATAACATATAGGATGATATTATATTTTGAATACAAATCATTATTTTATTATTCAACCAAAAATTCACTTAATTCAAAACTTTAAAAAAAAAAAAACATTCTGAGATCATGCAGCTGTACTTTAGTGTAACTTGGATTCTTTTTATGTAATTTATTTAATTCATTTAAAAAAAAGCCATAGTAAGTTGTACACAATAAATAATACAGTAGTTAATTAAAGCAAAAATGTGGGTGGATGCAGAAATGCTTTGTATATCCTGTATTCCACTAACCAGTTCCCACCCAGACAAAGCCATGAGTCATGGCTATACTTGCCCTCACATATCGTTCAAATAAAAGTAAAACCATGTGTATTCCAGTAAAGATCTGTGTGTTCTTAGTTCATGACAATTTTATAATTTATTAGTTTCCTTTTTACTAGTTTTTCATACATTTTTAGTTTTTGAATCTCACGTGTGTGTTTGTCTCAACCTTTCTTACTTTTGTCTGCATCTCTGTGTGTTCTATATGTATGTGTATGTCCTAGCCTCTCTTACTGTCGTCTGCATCTCTGTGTGTTCTATATGTTTGTGTATGTCCTAGCCTCTCTTACTGTTGTCTGCATTTCTATGTGTTCTATATGTGTGTATGTCCTAGCCTCTCTTACTGTTGTCGGCATCTCTGTGTGTTCTATATGTGTGTATGTCCTAGCCTCTCTTACTGTTGTCGGCATCTCTGTGTGTTCTATATGTGTGTATGTCCTAGCCTCTCTTATAGTTGTCTGCATCTCTGTGTTCTATATGTGTGTGTATGTCCTAGCCTCTCTTACTGTCATCTGCATCTCTGTGTGTTCTATATGTGTGTATGTCCTAGCCTCTCTTACTGTCGTCTGCATCTCTGTGTGTTCTATGTGCGTGTGTCCTAGCCTCTCTTACTGTTGTCTGCATCTTTGTGTGTTCTATGTGTGTGTATGTCCTAGCCTCTCTTACTGTCATCTGCATCTCTGTTTGTTCTATGTGTGTGTGTCCTAGCCTCTCTTACTGTCGTCTGCATCTCTGTGTGTTCTATATGTGTGTATGTCCTAGCCTCTCTTACTGTTGTCGGCATCTCTGTGTGTTCTATATGTGTGTATGTCCCTAGCCTCTCTTAGATAAGCTGAAGGCTGCATAAGCCTGAGGCCATATAAGAGCCCAATTTTTTGTGATTGGTTGTTTATGACTAAGCAGTTGCTAGGTAGATTAGTGTTTTCTCAGGTATTTTTCCTATAGGATTATAGGGATGTCCATCAAGGGTTTAGGGGTTGGTCTTGGAATAATATATAAGCCATAGTCATGTGCCTCAGACTTCCTCTTGCCATTTTGGAATGCCCTCCCGCCCGCCCTGACTATATTTTTTCCTGCATCTTGTCTTTCTCGGTGGGCTCTTGACAGCCAGATTGGCGGGAAGTCGCTACCAACCAGCGGTCAGATGGGCATAAGTGGTCATTGTGGGGCACCCTCTTTAGAAGGACGGCAGGTGTGTCCTTACCTTGCGGTTGGACATTTAGACATTCCCCTGCGGGAACCGAACGTTTGCCAGAGAAAGGAGTGGTGAGTCCTGCACAATGCGGGTTATGCAGGGAGGAGGCGGTGTTGTGGTTTAGTCCCCTCCTCAGTTTTTGTGTTTCAATCTAAATGACTGGAGCTGGTGTCTGGTAGCGACTTGTCCTTTGCCATCCTCCAATATAAAATCAATTCAATTACAATTATAGTTTAAAGAACAGGTCAGCGATCAATAAATATCGTCTGACCTTTAACTACAGCTAACCGTGTCCGTGTCGTTATTTTACTGTGTCGTTATTTTAGTGGTAAGCTAGCGTAAAGAAGTGTTTATGTCAATCGCAATAAAATTATAGGCGCCTTACTGTTGTCGGCATCTCTGTGTGTTCTATATGTGTGTATGTCCTAGCCTCTCTTACGGTTGTCGGCATCTCTGTGTGTTCTATATGTGTGTATGTCCTAGCCTCTCTTACTGTTGTCGGCATCTCTGTGTGTTCTATATGTGTGTATATCCTAGCCTCTCTTACTGTTGTCGGCATCTCTGTGTGTTCTATATGTGTGTATGTCCTAGCCTCTCTTACTGTTGTCGGCATCTCTGTGTGTTCTATATGTGTGTATGTCCTAGCCTCTCTTACTGTCGTCTGCATCTCTGTGTGTTCTATATGTGTGTATGTCCTAGCCTCTCTTACTGTCGTCTGCATCTCTGTGTGTTCTATATGTGTGTATGTCCTAGCCTCTCTTACTGTTGTCGGCATCTCTGTGTGTTCTATGTGTGTGTATGTCCTAGCCTCTCTTACTGTCGTCTGCATCTCTGTGTGTTCTATATGTGTGTATGTCCTAGCCTCTCTTACTGTCGTCTGCATCTCTGTGTGTTCTATATGTGTGTGTGTCCTAGCCTCTCTTACTGTTGTCGGCATCTCTGTGTGTTCTATGTGTGTGTATGTCCTAGCCTCTCTTACTGTTGTCTGCATCTCTGTGTGTTCTATGTGTGTGTATGTCCTAGCCTCTCTTACTGTTGTCGGCATCTCTGTGTGTTCTTTATGTGTGTATATCCTAGCCTCTCTTACTGTTGTCTGCATCTCTGTGTTCTATATGTGTGTGTATGTCCTAGCCTCTCTTACTGTCGTCTGCATCTCTGTGTGTTCTATCTGCGTGTGTCCTAGCCTCTCTTACTGTTGTCTGCATCTTTGTGTGTTCTATGTGTGTGTGTCCTAGCCTCTCTTACTGTCGTCTGCATCTCTGTGTGTTCTATGTGCGTGTGTCCTAGCCTCTCTTACTGTCATCTGCATCTCTGTGTGTTCTATGTGTGTGTGTCTGAGCCTCTCTTACTGTAATCTGCATCTCTGTGTGTTCTATGTGCGTGTGTCCTAGCCTCTCTTACTGTTGTCTGCATCTTTGTGTGTTCTATGTGTGTGTATGTCCTAGCCTCTCTTACTGTCATCTGCATCTCTGTGTGTTCTATGTGTGTGTGTCCTAGCCTCTCTTACTGTCGTCTGCATCTCTGTGTGTTCTATATGTGTGTATGTCCTAGCCTCTCTTACTGTTGTCTGCATCTCTGTGTTCTATATGTGTGTATGTCCTAGCCTCTCTTACTGTCATCTGCATCTCTGTGTGTTCTATGTGCGTGTGTCCTAGCCTCTCTTACTGTTGTCTGCATCTTTGTGTGTTCTATGTGTGTGTATGTCCTAGCCTCTCTTACTGTCATCTGCATCTCTGTGTGTTCTATGTGTGTGTGTGTGTGTGTGTCCTAGCCTCTCTCACTGTCCTCTGCATCTCTGTGTGTTCTATATGTGTGTATGTCCTAGCCTCTCTTACTGTTGTCTGCATCTCTGTGTTCTATATGTGTGTATGTCCTAGCCTCTCTTACTGTCGTCTGCATCTCTGTGTGTTCTATATGTGTGTTTGTTGACACTCATAATGTTGACGTGGTCCTAATCTCAATATGTTTAGCATGTCGACATTGACCATGCTGGCAATCAGCATACGGACACTGATGAAATGTTTACATGCTCAGAATGTTGACCTAACAGTGGGATGTGGGGGTGCTGCAATCACTTACCTCCATACAGTGACGTCAGAAGGCGGGTGCAGGGGGGTGCGGCCCGCACCCAGGTGTCCCCCTTGGAAGGGTGACACCAAAGTGCCAGCTTTTCTGCAGTGACAGGAGCTGAGTGCTGCAGTGAGATAATCTCCTGCAGCACTCGGCTCCTGTCACAGATAAGAGCCGGCACTGCACGCTGCCCAGTCTCCGGGGGCAGCCAGCATTTTAGCGAAGGAGAAAAGATCTGTGGGGCTTCCCCCCTTTCAAATTAAGCAAAGCCACCTTTTCAGACGCCCACGGCCTCGGTGGGCTGAGCGGGGGGTGTAATAATACAGAGTGCGCACCGGGTGTCACCACACCTGGTGACGCCTCTACCTCCATAGGTAGTTTCTTCCAGCAGTGTCAGGTGATTTGGAGTTCAAGCAGTGTCATCTGATCCAGCAGTTCCAGTAGTGAGTATGCTACAGTAATCCCTAACAAAAACCCTTACCCTAACCGTAAGGTGACCATCCACTGCTCAGACTTGTCTGAACTGCAGATCACATCAGATTTCTCTTGAACTCTCCCGGGAGCGTCCCAGGAATCGGATCGGATTGAATTTTCACCACATTCACTTCAGATATATTTGATGTGATCAATCATGTGCCGACAGATCACATCAGATATATCTGATGCACACATGCTACATGTGATTGATCTGATGCTGATGGGCAGTGTGATTATACACTGTAAACAATAACCATTGGTGGGCAGTGTGATTATACAATAAACATTGGTGGGCAGTAGGAAAATACACTGTAAACAATAACCATTGGTGGGCAGTGTGCCCTTCACATACCAAAAATTGAAGGAATCCAGTCCAACTTGTCTGTGCTGCGGTCTGATGCTGCTGTCGAGTCCTCGTGGTGGGTGGGAGTGGCCAGGTAGATGCCAGTCAAATTACGCTTCAGCTGAATCTGATCAGATACATCTGAAGTAAAAAAAAAACGCTTCGAAGTACTGTACACCTGATTTTTTCAGATTCAGATAAATAGTTGGGGCAGCCACAAAGATCTGTAGTTCAGACACACTGTATCTGACACAGGACTGCTCATCGGATCGGAAGAGCCATCCAATGTGACACTCTTCTTCAGATTTTTCGGTCAGATGCGTCAAAATCTGAAGAAAAGTCTCAAATTGGACTAGTGGATGGGGGCCTTTAATACTAACCCTCTCCTCGCATCCTCACCCTAACCTTCTCCCCACAACCTAACCCTAATATGTCAGCATTTCACATGTTGACATTTCAGATGTTGATATTGTGAACATGTTGACATTCTGCAAATATTGACATGTTTCATGCCAACATTTCAACAATGTCATCATAATTGTCAACATTCTAGTGCTGACATTATACTACCATGCACAAAAGACCTGGGTGCAACTTAGTACTCTTAGGGGTACATTTACTAAGCAGTGATAAGAGCGGAGAAGTGAGCCAGTGGAGAAGTGCCCATGGCAACCAATCAGCACTGAAGTAACATCTATAATTTGCATACTATAAAATGATACAGAGCTGCTGATTGGTTGATGGAGAAATTTCTCCACTGGCTCACTTCTCCGCTCTTATCACTGCTTAGTAAATGTACCTCTTAAGCTGATTTCACTTTATGGGAAAGAAGGCTGATATCGGTAATGACTGCAGTGGTACTGTAGATGTTTCTAGGAACCTGAGTACCAACAACTGCGATATTAGACACTTGTGCATTAAAACCAAAGATAAAAATATAGCTTCAGGGATGAGGAGGGTGAATGATAAGCATGAAGTAACTATGGGCCTAATTCAGATTTGTACCGAAACCCGATGACTTACATGTGCAGAACGTGTCTTGTGATATCGCATGAAAACCAAAGATAACAACACAGCATAGGGAGTGAGGAGGATGAAGGACGGGCATGAAAGAACTATGGGTCAAATTTGGATTTGTATGCAAACCCGATGGCTTACATATGCAGAACGGGATATTGATCGTAGCCCCCTGTCATCCACAGCATGACTGACATGCTGGGGCATTTGGGGGGAGGAACAAGGGTGGCACAGGTGGCAGGATTCGACAGCCAGCCAGAGTAAGCTTCAGTGGCTGACTGCGGCCTAGAAACATTGCGAATCACAACTGATAGTCGTGATGGTTGTGATGGTGATCTATCAGACACAGCACTCTGATCTCGCAAATGCTAACGGGAGGCAAGCTACCTCCTACAGACACCTCCTGCTGCATTTGAATTTTAATTACATGGAATTGCACAGCCGCTTCCATGTAACTGTGTAATTACACACAGTATAAACATGAATAAGGCCCTTTATCCAGCAAAGGGGACTGTAGAACAGACTGATTCAATTACTGCCCTTCTTACTCTTAGTAACATTCTCCATAATGATACTTGGCCTTCTGTTCCTTAATAGAGAGAAACTTCAGAGTGAGGACGGGTGGAGATATCTCATACTTCAGGTGGGGCAGATATAACGTGCAGAGAGAGTTAGATCTGGTTTCTGTGCAGGGTAAATTATGGCTGCTTTATTTTTACACTGCAATTTAGATTTCAGTTTGAACAAACCCCACCCAAATCTAACTCTCTCTGCACATGTTATATCTGCTTCACCTACACAGCACATGGTTTTGCCCATTAGAGAAAAAGTTTGCTGCTGCAATCAGGTCTGATTAGGCCCTATAGGTTGACAGTGTCTAGATAGATAGTCAAAAGGTTGACACTATATGGTCGACATGCACTAGGTTGACAGGTACAAAAGGTTGACATGGTCAAACGGGTGGCAGGTAAAAGGTCGATAGGTTGAAATAGTCGACATGACAATGGTCAAAATACATATGGTCAACGCGTTTTTGGAATTTTTTCCATGTTTTTGCAAGTTTTGCATCATTGACTATCCATGTCACAAATCATAACCTTTAGTAACCTTGTGGCGAGCGAAGCGAGACACCATGCCTGAAGCGTAGTGAGTGCAGCGAGTCCGCGAGGGGACACATTTCAATGATTGGTGGTCACAGATGAGAACAGATTTAAAATTTACAACCCCAAAAAAGTGTGTCGACCATTTTTGTGTTGACCTTTTGTACCTGTCGACCTTTTCCATTGTCTACCTTTTCCATGTCAACCTTTTGTTGCTGTTGACCTTTTGTGCATGTCGACCAATTGGTGTCAGGAAGGCAGAAGCCAAGTCATTGCCAGGACAGCTGGATATTGCATAGCTGTTCCCGCAAGAAGTTGATTGAGCATAATGGCGGATGTTACTGCAGGTAAGTATACAATGATGTCCATTAATGATCGCATTAGAAATGTGATCATTAATACATCTCAACCTAGGGAAGACAATATGGTATATATCAAAGCTAATTTCTTTAACAACAGGCTGCCACTATGAGTTTTCCCTGACTTCTTCTCCCCTAATCATTATTACACAGTTCAGTGAAAGTAATAGGAAATATTGGTAAAGTACAAAATATAAATACCCCATGTGTGCATCCTTTAGAGGAATTACTGAAAACTACAGTATGTAACAACATAAAGAAGTCTGAAGCTCCCAACTAGCATCCAGTAATTGATATCATGTGAAGTTCAGTTCATAACACTTATAAATGGTAGCAAAGGTAATTATAAGAAGATGACTGATTGACTGGTAGATCAAGAAAATAATTATCAATGTTGTAAGGATGTGGAAAGTCATAAGATGACATCAATGAGGGTAGGAAGGATAGTTACTCATGCTCAGAAGGGAGCATCTTCCCAGAACAGTAAATCTCATCCTTCTTCCCACATTAGCAATCAGTATATTGAGATCTGCAGAATGTCGAAGGACTATGGCATGGTAGTGGATGAGCCAGTACAGAGTTAGAGATAAGGAAGGATTCATTGTTTATTTTTTTATGTTTACTCTCATACTACAGTAGGTAATGTCAGTAGAGTACCCAGCTGCAGCAGATGGTATGTCAGTCTAAGGGCACAGATGGCAGAATGTCATCTAGGAGAACCTGAAGGAATGCAGTGATATTATCAGGCTCTGATCACAAGGTCTACAATGTGTAGATAACATAGAACTCACTCATGACAATAAGCATGTGTCATCATGCTTCTAGTATATACAATTAAAGGGATGGGTGGAACTGAGATCTCATTCAGTCCATTTGGACTCAATGTGACTAGCTACATGCACTGTAAAATTTATATGATGCAACCACAGTCTAGGGTCGAAGAGAGGGTGAACCACACCAATGCATGGTCTGACACACAGAATATCCAATTTAGGGGGGGGGGGGGGTACTGCGTCATTTTGGTGGAGTCAATCTGTCCATAGCAATAGATGAGACCAAACTGAAATCTCCTCCTACAATCAGATTAGAAGAACCATGACCAGTCAGTTAAGCTAGCAAGCAATTAAAAAACAGTTTGGAGTATACATTGGGAGTATAGATATTACATATCACATATTGAATCGAATGTATGGACACTACCACTAACAAAAATCTACCCTCTGGATCAGCATATGAGGAGTGGAGAATATGAGGTATATTTCTATTCAGGAGAATCGCAACATCCCTTGCCTTGGAGTTATAGGAGGCCGAAGCCAGAACAATTTTATTACACACTGCAAGTTTGGATGTTTTGTGGTGAGATGTGTCTCCTGAAGTAGATCAACATCGACCTTCAATTTTTTTTATATATGTAAGAACCCTTTTATGCTTAACCAGGGAATTAATTTCCACAATATTCCATACTTCTTTGACTTTGTGCAAATGCTACTATAAAGTCCTTCTCTGGTGTATATCCATGCATATGAATGTGCAAGGACTGAGATGCCTACTGTCAGCCTACTGATAGACGCTGTTATACCACCTGCTGCGTTATTGAATGTCACCATCAGTCGCACCATCAAACCGTTCACCAGTCCTATGGCAAGGGCAGATATCCCATCTATACACAATAAAATGTTTGATTCCTTGGAGCTTTCTCCTGTCTGTTTACATGTTAAAAGTATAGTTCATTCTTCCAACATCCTCAAAAAGAATGTAAACAAGTGAGGAAAAAGAAAAAGGTCACTTTGGGAATGGAGTAAGTGGTACTGTTGCTCTCCACACCACCAGCAGATAAAGCTCCCAAAATGCCAATAGTGGAAGAAAGATGAAAAGCAAGAATTAGTGAAACAACGGACCTTCAAATTTCAACATCTCCTTTGGGAATGTTCTGACATCCCAGGCTGTATTTTTGAATGATTCCACTGGTATGCAGTACAGAAAAAAACAAGGAGTATCTGGTGCATTATTGCTTTCAAATAATCTTTAGTATGCACAAAAAACAGTCATAAAAGTTTAAAAGGTTTTCCAATAAAAAAAACATAAAGTCGCTTTAAATATATAATAAAATGGGATTTGTCTGCCTACCAGAATAATAGTACAAGCAAATTGGTACAATAACACTATTTAAAGTTAAATGCAGTGTCTGCAATCCCATGCAGGTAACTGCTCCAATGGAAGAGGAATGTGTTTTCCATATAGGGGGATTCCCTAACACCACCGAGTTTCTACTCTGTATGAGTCTTTATCAAGGATTATACTTTCATCTGAGTGATTGAGCATCTATGTGTGCAAACACTTCAGCAACACACCTCCCATAACACGCCCATCTCAGTGTGTCTGTTTCATCACTACCCTGGAACACTTCAGATACAGTTTGTCTCATTCACAACAGGGAGCTAATTCAGACTGGATCACTGCAGCAACAGCGATCGCAGTCTGAAGCCCTTTGTGGAGTGCGCCCGTCACCCCGGGAGTCCCAGTGAGATGCTAACAGCATCTCAGGGCTGCAATTGCCTCTGCCTGATTGACAGGCAGAGGCGGTCGCAGGGCGGGAGGGGGTTTGCCAACGGCGTTAGAATGCAATTGGTGGGGCACGGTCTGAACAACGCAGGCATGACCAGACCGTTGCGGGGGTGGGCTGCGGTGGCTGCGTGATGTCACACACAGCTACTGCGAACCAGGACGCGGCTGGCAGGGGGCTACTCGTCTGGTGCAAAAGCATCGCCTCTGTGCGATGCTTTTGCACCCTTGCGGGGGTGAGGGGGGTAGGGCTACACTAGGTAATGCATGCGCTGTAGGAGTCTCTAGGGATTTTCATGTACTTGCACAAAGTCACTGAACTCTGTGAACATCGGCATTGCGTTTGGCTCTGAATCAGGCCCACTGTGAGGCCCACTTAGATTTTTCTATAATAATCTTAAGAAAAAATGTGATTATCCTTCCAGAATAACAGCATATGAGACTTCACCTCTGGCATAGAGAACAAACACTGTAGATCATCTCTACATATAAAAAAAAACTGTAAGGGTTGTGTCCTGAGTAGAGCATTTTTTTTTTATTTTTTTTTTGCAAAATATACTTTTAGGGACTGTTCATGAACTATGGAGGTGAAAAAAAAAGATTTTCTGACTTTTTGTCTGCCTCTCTGCTTGTTCCTACAGTACATCACACAAAAACTACTGGATGAATTTGGATTGCATTTTCCCTATTGTTTAGCTTAGTGACTTAGTGACCTAGAAAGACACTGAGGTATGTATGATATTGATGTGACTTCAGGGAGAAGAGAGATAAAGGAAAAAACAGAATATTGACACTCGCGCACTTGAAGTTGGTATTCCGATCATGCTTCTGCGGAACTTGACTCCGCCCAAGTTATGCAACAGGACCCGACTTTTGACTCCACCCAAATTATGCAATGGAACCCGACTGAAAGTGACTGCTCTGCAGAGAAACCTAATTGAGGCAGAAATTCTAATGGGGTGTGGCGAAGGTGAGACTGGTTTATTTATACCACGTATACCGCTTATCCCAAACAATTTTCCTTTTCAATTCAAGTACCTGCAGTTTCCTGTAAGTGCAAAAAATTATATATCAAGGTATAATCAGGCACTCAATATGGTTTGCTACACCTAGGGAGAGTCACTAACACTACTGTAGTACACAAGAATAGAAAGGTTGTGTTGGCAGCTCTCCTATGGATCAATACAACAGTTTTTTGTATAATAACTGAATAATTTGGATAGATCACATATATACGTTATGGTAAGAACTTACCATTGATAATGGTATTTCTCCTAAGTCCACAGGATCCACAGGATAACAATGGGATATGATGGAGCGTCAGCGGATTGGCACCAATCGATCAAAGCTTTTTGGCCTCCAGGGATGCAACGGGCCCGTCCATATTTCCCCGCCCACTGGATCAGGCAAATCAGTTGTATTCCAAAGCACAAGGCAGGAGCATCATGTAGAGCCCTAATCAGGCGAGAAGAACACACATGCACACCCTTCTGTACAAGAAGGAAGAGGTTAGTGAGTAGAAGGATCCTCAAATCAGGTGCATCAGGGTGGGATCCCTGTGGACTTAGGAGAAATACCGTTATCAATGGTAAGTTCTTACCATAATGTATATTTCTCCAGCAGGGTCTAAAGGTTATCCACAGGATAACAATGGGATTTCCCAAAGCAATTTAGTGTTGGGGATGCTCCTGATTGGACAGGGAGGTACTAAAATTCCTGCTAGCTAAAAATACACTCAAATGTATTCCTATGAGTAGCAAAAAAAGGAATAAAAATCATAAACCGATGTGGCTTAACAAAAAGATTAAGGAACTTATGGGCAAGAAAAGGCGAGCATTTAAAAAATACAAATCTGACGGGGAAGCAGAGTCATTTCAGCACTATAAGGAATGTAACAAAATTTGCAAAAAGGAAATAAGAGCGGCTAAAGTAGAAACTGAAAAACTAGTAGCAAAGGAAAGCAAAGCGAATCCCAAAAAAATATTTAAATACATTAATAGCAAGAGATTAAAGAAGGGGAGTATAGGCCCTTTAAAAGACAAGTTGGGAGTCTTAAGCAAAAATGATAATGACATAGCGGACACACTAAATGAGTTTTTTTTAACAGTATTCACTCATGAGGACCCAATTCAGGGACTAACGCACAATCTCAATAATGAGAATATCACACTGATAGGTACTTATTTAAGCGAGGAAGTAGTCTGTGACCGATTAAAACATTTAAAGATTAATAAATCACCAGGGCCCGATGGTATTCATCCAAGGGTTCTAATGGAGCTTCACTCTGAACTGGCAAAACCGCTATCTTTGATCTTTAAGGATTCAGTTATATCAGGTATGGTTCCCAAAGACTGGCGTATAGCGGAAGTAGTGCCTATATTCAAAAAGGGAAGTAAAGCTGTACCAGGTAATTATAGACCAGTTAGTCTTACATCTATAGTGGGGAAAGTATTGGAAGGTATTCTAAGAGATAGTATTCAGAAGTTCCTTGAAACCAATAAGGTCATTAAAAGGAATCAACATGGGTTTATGAAGGACAGATCCTGTCAAACCAACTTACTTGGCTTTTATGAAACAGTAAGCGCAAACCTAGATCGGGGTAAAGACGTGGATGTAATCTTTTTAGACTTTGCCAAAGCGTTCGATACTGTACCACACATGAGACTTATCTACAAGCTACAAGAATCAGGGCTAGGAAGCACAATATGCACTTGGGTCAAAAACTGGTTAGATAATAGGAAGCAGCGCATTGTGGTTAATGGATCTTTTTCAACTTGGACTGAAGTGCTAAGTGGTGTGCCGCAAGGCTCAGTATTAGGACCGCTATTGTTCAATATTTTCATTAACGACCTAACATAAGGTCTAGAGAGCATGGTGTCAATTTTTGCAGATGATACCAAATTGTGTAAGGCTATAAATACAGAGGAGGATGCCGAGTCTCTTCAGAACGACTTAGTTAAATTAGAAGCATGGGCAGCCAAATGGAGAATGCGCTTCAACACAGACAAGTGTAAGGTAATGCACTGTGGTAACAAGAACATAAATTACACCTACCTACTAAATGGGGTAAAATTAGGGGATTCTGTACTGGAAAAGGACTTAGGTGTCCTCATAGATAGCAAGCTAAGCAGTAGTACCCAAAGTAGGACTGCAGCAAAGAAGGCTAATAAGATATTAGCATGCATAAAATGGGGTATTGATGCTAGGGACGAGAGTATTATACTCCCGTTATATAAATCACTAGTGAGGCCACACCTTGAATACTGTGTACAATTCTGGGCACCGTACTACAAAAAGGATATCCTGGAGCTTGAAAAGGTACAGAGGAGGGCGACCAAACTAATTAAGGGCATGGAGACGATGGAATACAAGGAAAGGCTTGAAAGACTAGGCATGTTTACATTGGAAAAGCGGAGACTAAGAGGGGATATGATCAACATCTACAAATATATAAGGGGACAATACACAGAGCTTGCGCGGGACCTGTTTTTGGTTAGATCAACACAGAGGACTCGTGGACACTCGCTCAGGTTAGAGGAGAGGAGATTCCGCACAATACGGCGTAAAGGCTTTTTCACGGTAAGGACAATACATGTTTGGAATTCCCTGCCCGAGGGAGTTGTAATGGCGGAATCTGTCAACACCTTTAAGAATGGGTTAGATAAATTCCTAATGGATAAGGATATCCAGGGGTATGGTGCATAGTCATGCATTATAGTTACTATAAATAGGGATAAAATGTAACGGCTGACAGCAGCATCAGTCAGAAATTTTAGTCAAATCATCATGCATAGGAGACCACAAATAGGTTGAACTCAATGGACAATTGTCTTTTTTCAACCTCAGATACTATGTTACTATGTTACCCTTTGCCCGAATTCAGCGTCATGAGAGGCAAAGGTATCCAAGGCATAATGTCTAATGAATGTGTTAATGGAAGACCATGTGGCTACCTTACATATCTGTTCTGCTGAAGCACCACGCTGTGCAGCCCATGAAGGAACTACCTTACGAGTAGAGTGAGCAGAGACATTAGCCAGAACAGGGAGATCAACTCGAGAATATGCTTCTGAAATTGTCATCCAAAGCCATCTTGCCAGCCTCTGTTTACTAGCAGGCCATCCTCTCTTGTGAAATCCGTAGAGAATGAAGGAGAGAATCTGTCTTTATGATGGCACTGGTACGATCCACATGTTTCCTTAATGCACCGACTACGTCCAGCGATGCATCTCCCACAGAAAGTCTTGGTACCTGAAAAGCCGGAACTACAATTTCTTCATTAAGGTGGAATTTAGACACCACCTTAGGAAGATACACAGATCTAGTTCTAAGAACTGCTCTATCTGGATAAAAAAAACAGAAATGGGGAACGACATGACAGCGCCCCTAAATCTGATACTTTTCTAGCTGATGCCATAGTCAGTAGAAAGAGCACTTTAGCTGTCAACAGTGGCGTAACTACTGCCCCCGCAGCCCTCGCGGTGGCTTGGGGGCGAGGGGCTGCGGGGGCGCCACTGATTTACAGCAGACTGACATGCGGACGAGCGTCCGCATGTCAGTCTGCGGTCTCCTTCCCTCCGCCGCTTGTTGGAGGGACACGGAGGGCACAGCGCGCCTCCCTGTGTCCCTCCTGCATCATCTCCGGCGGCCGCGGGTCTAATAGGGGGAAGTGCCGTCCGTGAGCCCTATTTGGCTCACGAACCGGCACTTCCCCCTATTAGACCCGCGGCCGTCGGAGATGATGCAGGAGGGACACAGGAGAGGCGAGCTGTGCCCTCCGTGTCCCTCCAAAAAGCGGCGGGGGGGGGGGGGGCGGGAGGTGGGGGAAGAAATATCTGGCACTGGGGGCATATATGGCACTGGGGGGGGGGATATCTGGCACCGGGGCATATATGGCACTGGGGGGGAATATCTGGCACTGGGGGCATATATGGTACTGGGGGGGAATATCTGGCACTGGGGCATATATGGCACTGGGGGGGAATATCTGGCACTGGGGGCATATATGGCACTGGGGGGAATATCTGGCACTGGGGGCATATATGGCACGGGGGGGAATATCTGGCACTGGGGGCATATATGGCACTGGGGGCATATATGGCACGGGGGGGATATCTGGCACTGGGGGCATATATGGCACGGGGGGGATATCTGGCACTGGGGGGAATATCTGGCACTGGGGGCATATGTGGCACTGGGGGGGAATATCTGGCACTAGGGGCATATGTGGCACTGGGGGGGAATATCTGGCACTGGGGGCATATGTGGCACTGGGGGGGAATATCCGGCACTGGGGGCATATGTGGCACTGGGGGCATATCTGGCACTGGGGGCATATTTGGCACTGGGGGGGAATATATGGCCCTGGGGGCATATCTGGCACTGGGGGCATATGTGGCACTGGGGCGGAATATCTGGCACTGGGGGCATATGTGGCACTGGGGGGGTATATGTGTACCTGGCACATGGGGGGGCTATATTTGGCACTGGGGCATGTGAGTACCTGGCACCGTGGGGGAATATCTGGCACTGGGGACATATGTGGCACTGGGAGCACAGCCCTAGCAACAAGGACTACCTCCTAGCAACGAGCATGACACCCAGTGCATGAAACACCTGGCAACGAGCATGACACCCAGTGCATGAAACACCTGGCAACGAGCATGACACCCAGTGCATGAAACCCCTGGCAATGAGCATGACATCCTGAGCATGAAAACCCCTGGCACCGTGCATGGAACCAAGAGCATGAAACCCCTGGCAACGAGCATGACACCCAGTGCATGAAACCCCTGACAACGAGCAGGTAATTGAAAAGTAATTAGAAGCCTTACTGTAGGACTTAATGTGTAATGGGCATTACGGTGTGTGGCATAATGTATCACGGACATTGCGGTGTGTGTCATAATGTGTCACAGGCATTACGGTGTATGGTATACTATATCGCGGGCATTGTGATATGTGGTATAATGTCTCAGGGTCATTGCAGTGTGTGGCATAATGTATCACGGACATTGCGGTGTGTGTCATAATGTGTCAGGCATTACGGTGTGTGGTATACTATATCACGGGCATTGTGGTATGTGGTATAATGTCTCAGGGTCATTGCAGTGTGGCATAATACATAACGGGCATTGCGGTGTGTGGCATAGGGTATAACGGGCAGGGCATTGCGGTATGTGTCACAGGCATTACGGTGTATGGTATACTATATCACGGGCATTGTGGTATAATGTCTCAAGGTCATTGCAGTGTGTGGCATAATGTGTCACAGGCATTGTATGTGCTATAATGTATCGGGCATTGCAGTGTGTGGCATAATGTATCACGGACATTGCGGTGTGTGTCATAATGTGTCACAGACATTGTATGTGCTATAATGTATCAGGGGCATTGCAGTGTGTAGCATAATGTATAACGGGCATTGCGATTCCTGTCATAATATGTCACAGGCATTACGGTGTGTGGCATAATGTGTCACAGGCATTACGGTGTGTGGCATAATGTGTCGGGGGCATTACAGTGTGTGCATATTGTGTCATGTGCATTATTGTGTGCGGCATAATGTCTAAGGGCCATTGCAGTATGTGGCATAATGTATACTGGGCATTACTATAAGGAGGAAAAATGACAAATAATGTAAGGGGCATGAATCAGGATTATTTTTCTTTCCTGTGGTGGCCAACGTATGGGCGTGCAGGTTGCAAAACTGGGGTATAAGGTAGTCTTTTCCTGCAATGCCACGCCCCTTTATGTGAAACCATGCCCATCCCAATGAAGCCACGCCCCTTTTTGCTGCGCGCATATTTATCCCTTTCTTGCTCCCAATTATGGAGCATGAAGGGGGGGGGGGGCGCCGAAGAATTTTTTGGCTTGGGGGAGAAAAATTTCTAGTTACGCCACTTGCTGTCAACCATTTCAGATCCACTCTATTAAGTGGTTCAAATGGGGCAACTTGAAGAGCTTTCAGGACTAAACATAAGTCCCACAGCACTGAATGCGTAACATACATACATAGTAATACAGTAACATAGTATTTGAGGTTGAATAGAGGCAAATTGCCAATCGTGTTCAACCTGTTTTAAGTTGTGATGATTCTACATACTTGCTAAATAATGTTTTATGACTAGTTAGCTACTATAACTCATGTTACCCCATGATTAACCACGTTGTAACCTCCTACAAACGGAGGTTGAATGCACAGTATTCCCTGGAAAAAAGTACGCACATCCTCTAAGTTGGCAATTTTCTTTTGGAACCATACAGTCAATGCCGATACTTGCACTCTCAAGAAAGCCACCTTCAACCCTTTATCCATTCCTTCCTGAAGGAATGCTAAGACCCTGAAAACTCTGAAAGACTTAGGGTCCACCTTTCTTTCACTGCATCAATGAATATAGGCTTGCCATATTCGGTGATAAATATGAGCTGAGCAAGGTTTTCTTGCTTTGAGCATTGTTTGAATTACCTGTTGTGAGAATCCTCTTGACTTCAGGATAGAGGTTTCAAGAGCCACGCCGTCAAAGACAGTCGATCCAGATGTCTGTGATAACAAGGACCCTGCATAAGTAGGTCTGGACATTGAGGAAGCAGAAATGGAGCATTTATCGATATTCTCTGCAGATCCATATACCAATGCCTTCTGGGCCAAGCTGGAGCTATTAGTATCACGGCACCCATTCCTTGCTTTACTTTCCTCACCACCCTGGGTAACAGGGTGATCGGAGGAAACACATAAAGCTAGATGAAAGTCCCATTTCACCGACAAGGCGGCCACAATGAGTGCTCTGGAATCCTTCGTTCTTGACCCGTATGTGGCCACTTTGTTGTTCAGACGGGACGCCATGAGATCTATCTCTGGCAACCCCCATTTTTCTACTAGAGTCTGAAAGACCTCCGGATGTAGAGCCCATTCGCTTGCTTGAATGGTGTGTCGACTGAGAAAGTCTGCTTCCCAGTTTAGTACTCCCGGAATGAACACTGCGGACAAGGCTGGATGATGAAGTTCTGCCCACGTTATTATGTGACTTTCCTCCTTCATTGCTTTTTGGCTGCGAGTTCCTCCCTGATGGTTGAGGTACGCTGCTGCCGTTGTATTGTCCGAGCGGATCTGGACTGATTTTCCTTGAAGAATGTCCTTTGCCTGAATCAGTGCCATGTATATGGCCCGAAGTTCCAACACATTTATGGGCAGGCAACTTTCTTCTTTGCTCCATTGTTCCTGAAAGCACAACCTTCCGGACACTGCTGCCCAGCCCTGGAGACTGGCATCTGTTGTCAGAATCTCTCAATCTGATATCCAAAAGGGTCTCCCCTTGTCCAGATGGGATGTCTGTAGCCACCAGGCTAACGACCTTTTTGCTTTTACCGAAAGTATCATGGTCTGTGTCTTTATCGTCTGATGTAACCCATTCCATTTGGCAAGAATCAGACAGTGCAGAGACCTCGAGTGAAATTGTGCATACTCCACCATGTCGAATGTTGACACCATCAAAACCCATCACTCGCATTGCTGCGTGAATGGATACCGTTTGACTGTGTAGCAAGTCTTGAATCCTTGACTGTGCCTTGGATATCTTGTTCCGAGGTAAAATTACTCTCTGCAGACCTGAATCCAGTACAGCCCCCAAGTGAGTCATCCGTTGTGATGGAACTGGAGACGATTTTGCCCAATTTATGAGCCACCCATGTCTCTGCAGACACATTATTGTCTGTTGGAGATGACATAGGAGCAATTCCTGTGACTGTGCCAGGATTAAAAGATCGTCGAGGTATGAGAAAATTCTTATCCCCTGTTGGCGGAGATAAGCTGCCATAACCACCATAATCTTGGAAAATACTCTGGCGGCTGTGGCCAGCCCACAGGGTAGAGCCTGAAACTGAAAATGCTGTTGGAGTATAGCGAACCTGAGATAACACTGATGGGACAGTGCTATATGAACATGTAGGTAAGCATCCTGTAAATCCAGGGATACCATATAATCTACTGGCTCCATGGCAAAGATTATGGAATGTAACATCTCCATGTGAAACCGATTTACCCAAATGTATTTGTTCAGCATTTTGAGATTGAGAATGGGCCGAAAAGATCCATTTGGCTTCTGAACCTGTCTAATACTAATTTAACCATGTTGTTGTTGTTGTTGTTGTTGTTGTTGTTGTTGTTAAGTAAAAGACTGAATTGAAGTAAGATTTAGAAAAGCCATTGATTATTTATTAAAAAGACCATGCCCGTATACAGGCTGAGAGACAGTATGTTCTCAGCCCGGGTCAAATACATCAACAGAGAAAAACATGGCGATGCACTAGTTTTTATAATATTCAGTTACACACAATTCTTATCACACTCCCGCCGATCTTATGAATCTTGGAGTACAATGTTAAGCTCATATTAGGACAAGGTACCGGCTAGAAGCTAGTTAGCCTTATTTGGTGCTAATTCCAATTCTATTACACACAGTGGGGTAAATTTACTAACATTCGTAATTTTCGGAAAAAGGTCAAAGTTCAATCACGAATGACATCGAAAGTGTAAAACTGCAACTTTTTGAATTTATTACGCCTAATTTACTAAGCTGTCGTATTCGGATTTTTCATTTGTTCCGATGTCGATGTCATTCGGGTTTTTTTCCCGTTTTTTACGGCAGTGATTAGCAAAACACTGCCGACTTTATCACAATGAATCTCGGCCGGATCTGTGTGATCCGTGCTGGGGTTCATTTTTTTTTTTTTTTTTAAATAAACACTGTAAAACTTAAAAAAAAATTGCATGGGGTCCCCCCTCCTAAGCATAACCAGCCTCGGGCTCTTTGAGCCGATCCTGGTTGCAGAAATATGGGGGGAAAAATGACAGGGGTTCCACCATATTTAAGCAACCAGCATCGGGCTCTGCACCTGGTCCTGGTTCCAAAAATACGGGGGACAAAAAGAGTAGGGGTCCCCCGTATTTTTAAAACCAGCACCGGGCTCCACTAGCTGGACAGATAATGCCACAGCCGGGGGTCACTTTTATATAGTGCCCTGCGGCCGTGGCATCAAAAATCCAACTAGTCACCCCTGGCCGGGGTACCCTGGGGGAGTGGGGACCCCTTCAATCAAGGGGTCCCCCCCCCAGCCACCCAAGAGCCAGGGGTGAAGCCCGAGGCTGTCCCCCCCATCCAATTAGCTGCGGATGGGGGGCTGATAGCCTTTTGTGAAAATGAAAAGATATTGTTTTTAGTAGCAGTACTACAAGGCCCAGCAAGCCTCCCCCGCATGCTGGTACTTGGAGAACCACAAGTACCAGCATGCGACGGAAAAACGGGCCCGCTGGTACCTGTAGTACTACTACTACAAAAATACCCAAAAAAAGACAAGACACACACACCTTGAAAGTAAAGATTTATTACATACATCCACACAAACATACATACATACTTACCTTATGTTCACACGAGGGTCGGTCCTCTTCTCCAGTAGAATCCATGGGGTACCTGTTGAATAAATTCTACTCACCAGATCCAGGGTCCCAGGCTCCTCGTAGCATCCATTTGTAATCCACGTACTTGAATAAAATAAAAAAACGGAAAGCCGAGCCACGCACTGAAAGGGGACCCATGTTTGCACATGGGCCCCCTTTCCCCGAATGCCAGAAACCCACTCTGACTGATGTCTAAGTGGGTTTCTTCAGCCAATCAGGGAGCGCCACGTTGTAGCACTCTCCTGATCGGCTGTGTGCTCCTGTACTGAGTGACAGGCGGCACACGGCAGTGTTACAATGTAGCGCCTATGCGCTCCATTGTAACCAATGGTGGGAACTTTCTGCTCAGCGGTGACGTCACTTTAGGTCAACCGCAGGGCAGAAAGTTCCCACCATTGGTTACAATGGAGCGCATAGGCGCTACATTGTAACACTGCCGTGTGCCGCCTGTCAGACAGTACAGGAGCACACAGCCGATCAGGAGGGTGCTACAACGTGGCGCTCCCTGATTGGCTGAAGAAACCCACTTAGACATCAGTCAGAGTGGGTTTCTGGCATTTGGGGAAAGGGGGCCCATGTGCAAACATGGGTCCCCTTTCAGTGCGTGGCTCGGCTTTCCGTTTTTTTATTTTATTCAAGTACGTGGATTACAAATGGATGCTACGAGGAGCCTGGTACCCTGGATCTGGTGAGTAGAATTTAGTCAACAGGTACCCCTTGGATTCTACTGGAGAAGAGGACCGATCCTCGTGTGAACATAAGGTAAGTATGTATGTATGTTTGTGTGGATGTATGTAATAAAACTTTACTTTCAAGGTGTGTGTGTATTGTCTTTTTTTGGGTATTTTTTTAGTAGTAGTACTACAGGTACCAGCGGGCCCGTTTTTCCGCCGCATGCTGGTACTTGTGGTTCTCCAAGTACCAGCATGCGGGGGAGGCTTGCTGGGCCTTGTAGTACTGCTACTAAAAACAATATCTTTTCATTTTCACAAAAGGCTATCAGCCCCCCATCCGCAGCCAATTGGATGGGGGGGACAGCCTCGGGCTTCACCCCTGGCCCTTGGGTGGCTGGGGGGGGGAACCCCTTGATTGAAGGGGTCCCCACTCCCCCAGGGTACCCCGGCCAGGGGTGACTAGTTGGATTTTTGATACCACGGCCGCAGGGCACTATATAAAAGTGACCCCCGGCTGTGGCATTATCTGTCCAGCTAGTGGAGCCCGGTGCTGGTTTTAAAAATACGGGGGACCCCTACTCTTTTTGTCCCCCGTATTTTTGGAACCAGGACCAGGCGCAGAGCCCGATGCTGGTTGCTTAAATATGGGGGAACCCCTGTCAATTTTTCCCCCATATTTCTGCAACCAGGATCGGCTCAAAGAGCCCGAGGCTGGTTATGCTTAGGAGGGGGGACCCCACGCAATTTTTTTTAAGAAAATAACCACTTTCCCACCCCTTCCCACTGATATACATGCACGGATCTCATGGATCCCTGCATGCCTATACAATCACGGATTAAAAAAGCAGGTCTGTTTTTTTTTAGCACTTTTTTACGGCAGTGTTTGTTGTTTTTTTGCTTTGCACTTCTTAGTAAATTACCGAGATTCATACTTAAACAGCCGCGTTTTGACCGATGGTGTATTCATTTGTATTTTTTTTGTTGGACTTCCATAAAATTACGAATGCCCTCATTACTGCCGTGATTATTGCTTAGTAAATTACCGAGATGACACTTTGATGAAAAAACGGCATCTCGGTCAAAATCGGGACCTTAGTAAATTTACCCCAATGAGTCTTGCTAAACTCTGTTAAAGGTACATGTATCTGATAAATGAACCAATGTCTGTATAAATGTTACTTTATAAAACAAAATGGATTAGGAGTTAAGGTATGTTATATGATAAGGTATGTTACAGTATATGATAGGTATAGCTGTATGCTGTACCTATGAAATATGTGACTATATTGTATTAAGAGAATAATTTATATTCCTTATGTATTCAGATATTTAACAATTCCCCACTTTTGATCATATACATTCTACATATGCTAAATCACTTAATAGACTGCACACGGAATATAAAGTTCATTCAGCATCATCTCTGGTATATACTCTCTCTCTTTCTCTTGTGGTAACCATCTGAATACAGCATAGGCCATATATATTACAGTATTGGCTACATCTATAAAAAACATATATGAGCAGAAAGAAAATTATGATCACAAGAATACATTTCATCAAGAAATACAACATCGGGGGCGTGGCCTGGAGGTTGATCTGACTGGCAGCACAGGCAGTGAGCTCCATCAGATTTTGGGAATTATCACCCTTATTTTATGCCCCTTGTGCCCTGAAAGCCCCTTCAGTGCCTGCCCCTGTGGTGGAGGGAGGATTTCGTTGTGGTGGGCCAGCGCTGTGGAATCAGGGAGCCGGTATCCTGGCTCTTGCGGGTTGCGGCCTGCCCACCACCTAGAAGCCGGGACCTTGATTTGCGGCCGGAGCCGCCGGACGTGCAGCTTACCCCTCTGGAACGCTTGCCGGGGATCTCTGATCGGTGCCCCCGTGGCCGGACCATCGCGCCTGTGCCGCTGGGACCAGCGGCACTGCAGGAGGGAGGAGAGGCTAGCTGGGGGCCGCGACGGGTAGCCCGGAGCCCCGGAGGCGGCCATCTTGGGGATCGGGAGCCGGAGAGGGAGGCAGAAGCCACTCGGAGCAGGTGTTTCCCCCCCCTCCTACTGACAAGGTGAGTTGCTCCCCTGGCTCAGAACATCAGCGGCGACCTTACTCACTGCCCCTCTGCATGCATTGCCCGCAGGCATCCGCCATCAGCAGCCCGGATTAAGGCACTGGGCTGAACGTGGAGCTGGCCCTCCGGCTGTAACCTAAAGTTGGGCCCCTGTCTGGGACACCAATCAGTCTCGGGCCCTGGACGGGGGATCTGGATCTCCTTTACATTTTACGTTTGATTCCCTGCTACAGGAATAGGCCACTTCCTGTGTTTTGGGCCCCTCAGTTAGGGGGTGATTGCTGATCGCCTCTCAGAATCGGATCTGCCGGTGCCGTGCTGAGATGTGAACCTCTTTGAAGTATGTCCTCCTAGTACCTCCCCGCAGTCACTCTTGCCGATTTATCTACACACGCGACACGGCCGTTCTTTTATTGGATTGAGACCCCGCTGTACTCCCTTCCTGCTGCGTTCGGAGCTCCTGTGGAGTGTCGAAAGTCTGGTGTCATGCCTCCAAAAAAGCATAAAGCCTCCAAACTGGTCTCTCAAGTAGCCTTTTTTAAGCCTTCTCCCTTTCGCAATAAGTCTCAAGAGACTGGAGCACCAGTGGCTGGCTCGTCACCCCTGAACATGCCGCCCTCTCCTCTGGCGCCTGCCTCCCCTTCTAACGACCCCCCTTCTTCACCACGTCTAGAGGATGGCAAAGCTTTAACAGTGGGCAGTATGAAGCTTTTGCTGCATCAGTTTAAAGACGACATGACATCTGAGTTTAGAGCCATGTTGCGATCCTGCCAGAGCTCCATTGACGAATTGGGCGAGAGGACTGGACAGCTGGAAACGAAGATGGGTGAAGTGGTGAGCTCGCATAATTCGCTCATTGACTTTCATGATACCCTCGAGGGTGAAGTGACTGCTCTGCGTGATAAGGTGGCAGATTTGGAGGATCGCTCGCGCAGAAACAATCTTAAACTCAGGGGAGTTCCTGACTCGGTTTCCAATAGCAGTCTTCATGACTACACCATGGAGATCTTCAAGAAATTGCTACCCTCCGCCAGCTCCTCGGATCTGCTGATAGGCCGCATACATCGGATTCCGAAGGCCCCCAGTGCTCCAGAGGGTTCGTCAAGGGATGTTCTGATGAGAATACACTTCTTCCATGTTAAAGAATCCCTGCTCAAAGCGGCTAGACCTTCGTCTGACTCAGCAGAGGCCTTGGGCCAGCTTCAATTATTTGGAGACTTGTCGCAGTACACTCTTAATAAAAGACGCTCTTTCCAACCTGTTACTACAGCTCTCCAAAAGGCTGACATCCTTTATAGGTGGGGCTTCCCCACACGTCTACTGATTTCCAGGGATGGCTCCACTATTGCTATCTCTTCGGTGGATGAGGGTATGAAGCTTCTCCGTAAATGGAATTTGGGAGGAGATCGTGGATCCGGCTCTCCTGACCGCCGACTCCTGACTGGTCGACGGTTGAGAAGTAGAGTTCTGCCTCGGTAACGTCCATTTGCCAAGAGCGGCCTTCGCTGGGATGATGTTACATCTTCAGGATGTTTAATGCAGGGACTACTATAGTTATTGCATACATTGCTTACCACCATTGAGACTATTTTGATTGTTCCCAACGTAAAGGTTTTCTCGGATGTGGGCAGTTTAGTGTTCTAGGTTTACGAGTCATGACTATGTTCTATGCCCCATTCTGATTATTTTCTTTTACTGCTGTTCTTAGGTTAACCTACCTCTTCCAGTTCTCAATGATTCACTTAGGACAGCATGTCTTTGTAGCCCTATATTTATATGTTTTGTTTGTTATGTTTTGTATGTCACGTGTGCTTACACATACCGATACTCAAAAGCCTCGGCTATTTGATTGCGGGGAGGTTGGCCACCAACCCCTCTATTTGTAGTGTGAGGCGCTGGATGTTTTGGCGTCTTACTATGGCTCCGTATCTCTACGGGGTCTGTTTCTTTCCTTTCTTTCTTGCTTCTCTCTTTTCTACCCTTGTGAGTCTCCCTTGTGTGTCTTGTCTCCCCCAGGGTCTTGTTTCTGCTATGGTACTATGTTCAAGATACGGTACTACTTCTGAATGCACCAGTTGGTTTCAGCGGCTGTTCGCTCCCGATTTAAGTAGTTATGGTTCGGATAGTCTCACTAAATGTTAAGGGATTGTACTCCCTACAGAAGCGCAAATTGGCTTTATCATCCTTCTATAAAATGAAGGCGAATGTGGTGGCAATCCAAGAAACCCATTTTAGGAAGTTAGACCCCCCTAGATTTTCTGATAACCGCTTCCCTATTTGCTATCTGGCTAATGGTCCTACAAAAAAGGCTGGGGTAGCGATATTGTTTTCCCTGAACTGCTCTTTCGTATTAGAATCCCAAATTGTAGACCCTGAGGGACGGTATCTTATATTAATAGGGTTACTTGAAAACGTTATGGTCACTTTGGTCTCATGTTACGCTCCAAACACTGGTCAGCTTGCGTTCTGTAAGAAATGATGTTCTTTAATACAAAAGCACACTAAGGGGGCCGTTATGATTTTGGGGCATTATAATTTAGTTGTGGATCCTCTACTAGATAGATCTAGCACTACTAGGAGTACCCGGTCTGGAAATCGGAACGCCCAGGGTGGGAAGGCGGGCCTTAGCCAGTTATTAAGTGAGTACGATTTTTATGATGCATGGAGAACTAAACATCCCACTGTCAGGGACTACTCTTTCTACTCGCATGTTCATTCCTCGTATTCTAGGATAGACCTTGCCTTGACTAGTAAGGAGACTCTGACGGCCATACGTGAAGTTACTATATTGCAGATGTCTTGGTCGGACCATTCCCCATTATTGGTAGTATGGGACCAGGAAGCTTGTAAAGTCTCTCCAGGGCCTTGGAGATTGGGGAATTTTTTACTTAACCACCCAGATGCTTTTCTCACCATACGACGTTCTATACAGTTATTCCTAGACACGAATAACCCGGAGGATACCTCGGTATTTAATAACTGGTGCTCCTTTAAGGCGGTGATTCAGGGCTCTGCCATCCAAACAGCTTCCAGACTTAAGCGCTCTCATCATGCTGAGCGTTTATCAGCTGAAAGTGAGGCTGCTAGACTCGAATCACTTCATAAAGCTGAACCTCTCAATAGAACTGTTTTCAAGCTTCTGCTAGCTGCTAGGGAAAAGGTTAAAGTTTTTTCCATTCGGGATGTGCAACGTAATATTGCTAGGCTGAACCAGAGGTTTTATGTACTTGGTAATAAGGTGGGCCGCCTATTGGCGCGGAAATTAAGAGGTAAGCGAGCTAGAGCTAGAATTCACTATGTATGTTCCTCCACGGGATCTAGAGTGTCTGATCCTTTCGATATTGCAAACACCTTTGCAGAGTATTATTCTCGACTCTATGGTTTACAATCAGACCAGACTATTCCCCAACCTAGTGCAGCTGACATCCAATCCTTCTTTAAGGAGGTCTACCTCCCGACGCTGGACTCCACGACCTGCCTGTCCCTTGGCTCCCCTTGGACACTAAAAGAACTAGAAGCAGCCATTACTGATCTCCCGAGAGACAAGGCTCCTGGCCCTGATGGCTTCCCCTCAAATTTTTACAAATCGTATAAGGCTGAGTTGGCCCCTGTACTGTTGTCTGTTTTCAATGAGACATTGGTTGTGGGGAGGTTTCCGAGGGAAATGCTTGAGGCACATATAGTTGCTATTCCTAAACCTGGTAAGCCCCCTACATCCGTCCAAAACTATCGTCCCATAGCCTTGTTGAACACAGACATTAAGCTTTTTGCAAAGCTTATTGCCAACCGTCTCTCCCCGCTGCTTCCTTCTCTTATAGCTGCTGACCAGGTTGGCTTTGTCCCGAGCAGGCAGGACCCGGACAACACTCGGAGAGTGTATAATATACTAGAGTATTGTGATGCACATAAAACGCCCCTTCTTATACTATCACTAGATGCCAAAAAGGCGTTTGACAGACTCCACTGGGGCTATTTGAGAGCTGTTTTGGATAAGTTTGGGTTTGCTGGGCGGTTCTTGGACTCTATATTTGCTTTATACTCTGCCCCCTCTGCAAGGGTGTTTGTCAATGGTTGTTTGTCCGGGGACTTTGACATTTCGAATGGTACTAGGCAAGGTTGCCCCCTGTCACCCCTTATTTTCGCCTTAGCTATTGAGCCTCTGGCCGAAGCCATTAGGTCTGAGCCGACAGTTGCAGGTCCAGAGATCGGAGGTCTAACACACAAGATCAGTTTATTCGCTGACGACATTTTACTTTGCCTGATTCACCCTGACACCTCTCTACCCGCTCTCCATGTTATCCTGGATCGGTATTCCAGGGTTTCCTATTACAAATTGAACACTTCCAAAACCGAAGCTCTATCGATTCACAATACACCACGCACTGTGACCTTGCTCAAAGATAGATATAGGTACGCTTGGCGAGAGAGATCTATTAAGTATTTGGGTATTCATCTTTCCTTAGATGGAGACTTGTAAGACTGTAATTATTCAACCCTCTTAAGCGCTTTCGAAAAACTAATTAAAGAATGGTCCCTCCATGAAATCTCCTGGTTGGGACGCATTTCCGCAACTAAGATGATTTTACTCCCTAAACTTCTATACTTGTTTCGGGCTATCCCTCGCAATTTCCCCAAACCTCTTCTCATACGAGCTAACAAGATTATTTCTCATTATATATGGAAGGGATCTAGGCCCCATATTGCTAGGCTGGTTTTGATGTTGCCTAAGAATGTCGGAGGTGTTGCCTACCGTAATGTAGAGGCGTACCATTCCGCTTGCCTTCTTAGTCAGGCTCGAGATTGGTTCAATATGCACAATCCCAAACCATGGGTCCTCATCGAACGGTCTTTCATGGGTCAGATAGACATGAGAGACCTATTTTTGTTGCCCGCCCATAGCGTTCCCAAGTGGCAGGGTCCGGGGGAAGCGATTATATGCACTTTGAAGCTTTGGCATAAGATTGTTGCATCTGATTCGACTGTTTCGTTGCCGTCAGCCGACTTGCCTAGCAGAACTATCTCTTGCATCATACCTAATCTTGTGTTGGACAATTGGATCGGTGCTGGGATTGTGCATTTGAGAGATCTTTGCTTGGAGGGAGGTTTCATGCCCTTCTCTAGACTGCAAAGTCATTCAGGTATTACGAAACAGGACTTCTTTAAATATTTACAGATACGTCATTGGCTTCAGTCCTGTGCTGGTGGGTTTGGGGGTCCCGTTCCCCTTCCTGCTTCTTTACGCTCTAGGATGTCCTCCCCTGATCATGGTGGTGGGATCTCTAAATGGTATCAATATATTATTCTTCTGACTAAACAGGGTAAGACTCCCCCGCAGCTGAAATGGGAAAGAGACCTCTCTATGGTTCTGCGAGAGGAAGAGTGGGACTCCATTTCCTCACTGTGCTTTAAGATTTCAAAATGCCTCCAACATTCTGAAATGTACTTTAAATTATGCCAAAGGGCGTACTTTACTCCGCAGCGGCTTCATAGCATTTGGCCCTTGGTCTCTCGGCATTGCTGGAGGAATTGCGGCCACGTGGATACTATTCTGCACATTTTCTGGGACTGCCAGACTCTGAGACCGCTGTGGATTGAAGTGCTTTCTTTTATCCGGGAGGTGCTGGGGGTAGAGGTGCCGGTGAACCCTCTGTTTGCTCTATTCCATTACTCACCGTCTGCATTATCGCAGGGCGACAGGTATATTGCTGGCCATGTCCTCATATCCACCAAGGCGGCGATAGGACAGTTGTGGAAATCACAGTCTATACCCTCCATCCAAGCTATTGTTAATAATACTCATAAGCATTTTTTATTTGAAACTGCAGGGGGTATATACTCGATATCGCCTCCTTCGGTGCGGAAACATTGGCTGAAATGGAGGGTATATCAGGAAAAGAGAGGGCTACCTATGGCTATTACTGGCCCTACAGATTTGTCACAATTACACTCCCCACAATCTGAATCTGAGACTACCTGATTATTTTTGATATTTTTTCCTTTTTTACTTTTCACTTTATATATATTTCACTGTGCCGTTTTAGGAATGCTTCTAGGAGTAGAATCTGGCCCGTGTATCTATGTTTCCCCATTTGTGTCACTGTGTTGTCTTTCTTCTTGTCTCATTCTCTCTCTTGCTCTCTCTGATGTTTTCTCTATATTTGTCTGTTGCCAAATTCGGTAGCACATGATAAACAAATTGAATATCTTGTTGTACGGTTGTCGTATTTGGTATATTATGCTGTTTATTCAATTTAGCCGAATTTCTTGGATATCGCCTGTATTATGTACTGTTGTTCTTGGCTTTATTTTTGTTCAAAACTAATAAAAACTATTATATAAAAAAAAAAGAAAAAAAGAAATACAACATCAAATACAATATACTTAATAAAAAATGTTTTCCTAATCCTGAAAACTGAATACTAGGATTTAAACATTTATCCTATCCCGTCCATATCATAATGTCTTTGTTAAAGTTCTTTTATATCCTGGGCTTCCTTTATATAATTGGTAATAATCGTATCCGGATCTGTAATGTTATTGGTCAAGTAAGTACAGCATTGAACTCAAAGTGCTGTTTCGGAAATCAAACAATATCCTCCAATTTGTGGTATTAAAGAGTCTAGAACAATGTCGTATTGAAATAGTTCATGTCCAATTTCCTGGAATGTATTATCATAAATTTCAGTCATTTTATCAATAACTTTAGATGAAATAAAATGTCAACTCCCAGTTGATTAATCATAATACTCCATTAGCCATAGGAGAACTTATTAGCAGCACCTCCACCAATTCAAAGTTTTATTGATGCACTGGTGACAGGAACTTGATTCCTGATTACTGATTACTAGGTCAATCACTCTTTTTAGGAATAGTTCATCCTGTAAGAAAACTTTTCTCAAGTTATTATGTGTTTTTGTATAAAATTGCTAAATGAATCTTCTTAAATAACGAATAGCTTCAGAATTAATAGATAACCAATTGTATATCATATCCTAAGGACATAGTGGTAACTATCATTCCCCGTTATGTATGATATCTCCTTCAGCCTCTGAATTTACTCCTGGTAAAATACATTATAATCAAATACTAAATCATAAACTTTAATGAACTTGCTATGTAACCATTACTTTTATATACTATAATAACTCATTATATCTAGCACATCTAGAAACATTAGGTTTGTATATGGTAACAATCCTTTCACATTTCCTTAAATCAAATCTTTCCTATCTGCATAAGGTAATCTTTTCTGTATTATTGACTGTTTTATTAGCACTAAATGGAATACACCCCATATGTGTAGCTAATATCATATTATCACTAGTGGTTCTATCTTGAGATGCTGTCCTATCTATACACATGTACCTACTGTATTTCACTGTTATCAGAACTCTATAAAGTTTTGGTAATCACATCAAATGTAACTTACATAGAGAACTTTGGCCTTTTACTATACAATGCTGGTGTCTATGTATACATATCTAACAATTATAATAATAACAATTAGCAATAATATTTATATAGCAGCAGTACCCCAAATCTTTCCAACAATTAATGGTAATGTTGGACTGGATATTCCTCGGAATAATATCCTAAATTATCCATACATCAATCGATACATCTCTCTTCAAATGGAGTACAATACTCAGAACCACATTTTTCAAAGGGTGATCTTTACACCGGTCAGAAAGCTCTCTGGATTTCCTTCTTAGAACAGAGGAAGGAAGGGTCTTATTTAAATAATTCCCATCCACATTAATGGATGAGTACTCATACCTACACCACACTTCTGCTCGCTCTCTCTTCAAAGAAAAAGACAAAAAGTCCTAATGCTGTTATAAATAACATCGCTCCCGTATACTTTCAAGAATGTTAAAAATTCTGTAGGATATTATTTTATAAGCACAAAGTCTATTATCGACAATCATCTCCATCTCGATTGAAGGGTTCATTCAAATATAACTCTGTGGTAGTAATAGTAGTAATAGTCTCTGTAACTCCATACAATTTTGAGTTTAAGGTTCCTTCAAACTCCGGTCTCTGACCTTTTCATTCCAATGCGAGCTCATGGTCCTTCTTCTGCAGCCTTTGCAACGGCTGTATCAGTAGTCAGCGGTACTTGCCAATGACCATCCTATGCGATCTGTAATGGAACCGAAACATAAGCAACTTCTCACCATAACGCAGTCTCCACTCTCTCAGTGATTTGTCCTGTGCCGGACTGAGTTTTTGTCCTGGTTAAATATCTTTCCAAGGTTCTTGCAGCTTTCGATATTCTGGTAACTGTTTAAATAATTGCGTGACATATTGAACAGTTAAATAATTTTGTATTTTTTTTTAATCAGTCTCTGGATAATATATCTTTGCTGGATTCCAAAAAAGAACAACAAAAAAATAATATATAGAAGAGAGACTAAGCAGAGGTTTAGGTTTAATTCTACCACTATTGAACCAATGATTGGACCATGCCATGATTTAAATTCTGCCATTCCTGTCTCTTTTGTAGATTAATAATGCTTAATTCTTTAAACCTTCCCTGTCAAATTAGGACTTTTTATTCTCAACATTCCACATATTCATTGAAAAATATCCACTATAACAAGTGGGTAAATCATGTCTTCATACCAATTCCTATAAAATCACCATATTCTCTTTTTTTTTTTTTTAACTCCTAGAAACTCTTTCTATCAGTAAAAGAACTTTACTGCATTTGAAACAGTAGACCACACTTCTGGCCACCTTATTATTCATTTCTCAAATAGCGCAGCAAACTCCGTTGCGCTTTGCTTTACCCCTTAATACCTGTTACACATACTATAGTTCCTTTTTATCATTAAACTATCTTGTATTTAAAACAATGTTGTTTTTAATCAACCCAAAATCATCCTCAGTAAACATCCACATACTATAACTTTCTTATCTTTATCAAATAATTTGTAATCTTTGTAAAGAAATTATATTGCTTTAAGTTCTGTTATTTTGGTCAAATGCTAGAACACAATGTATATTTCTCCAATAAACTTCATACTACCGTAGTAAGCAGTATTCTCAGTAACAGTATTCTACTGTTACTGTCAGTTTTCTCCTGTTACTGTCCATTTTTAAATGCAATGTAATAATTATAATTGTCTTGCTCATCCACATTATATTGCTTATACTCCCCACTTTTGAGGATGAGGAAGGCAAGTAAGAAGCTGTATCAAAGTTGTGACAGCTATGTATATTGCCAGAGGTAGCGATGTAGAATCTTATCATACTAAATCTACTGCATAACTACATTTCTAAACATAATTTTTACTTATACATGAGTTGATAGTTCAGCTCTGTTTGTGTATACATCAAATGTTATTCATGATAAAGTGTAATATATTGTATTACATTCTATAATTTCTTCTGTTATGAACTTGAATGCATGCATAGAGCACTCACAACAATGTGTCATCTGGTCTTATATATGTATATTCAAGATCCACCCTCTGAGGGTTTAACTGTCTTTGGCCTAGTGCCAAGTAATGACCTAGGTATTTAACTTTGTCAGTGCCCAGTTGAATTTTGTCCTGCGACACCTTGTGACCTGTTTTTGCAAGAAAACACAACAACTGTTTAGTATCTGACACCGATGCTTCAAATGATTTGGAGCACAACAGTAGGCCTTCCACATACTGGATAAGCTATCTGTAGGTACAAAAGATTGCAGGTTATTTTGCAAGTACAAAGAAAGACTGTCCATAAATCCTTTGCTTAGTCTAGTCCAGGAAAAAAACAAATCATCAAATGTATACAGGTCTTTTGTTTGCCTTGTCCAATACAGTGTAATCTATTTAATCAACATCACATTTTTCTCATTGGGTAGCCTGTATTCTACCATTACTTACACACAAGGTTATTAACCATACTACACCAATATACTGTACATTTTGCTTATCTCAAAATAACTCTCAGACTGGCCACTTCACTCTTCACAAGATCTACTTCTCTCATCCACACTCATTATTTGCTCCCATGCATGATTACAAACTTTCTGTGGACTGCATCCATTCTATGGAATGCCCTATCACGTACAAGCATTCCCTGAAAACTCACTTATTCAGACAAGCTTATCAAATCCCAGAACCTCTCACATTATCTGTATAGCTTTTCTATACAATCATATCCCCACACATACTTTCTACTGACCCTGGTTCATCACTGCATATCATGCAGCCCACTAAGAACCTTCACAATCTGGAGGACAACTATGCACTAGTTAGCATCTATCTTTGTGTATCAATGCCTATACTTTGTTAGGGTTCTCAATAAGTATAACCTTTACCTGTATTTATAAAATCACAGTTGATACTGAAAGCATAGTGAGTAATCTCTATTGCTTGTAGCAATCTGTGATGTTTTAGGAATGATACCTTTATCTTTTCCTATGATCATGTTGGATTAAAGAATATCTATGTATTAAAACAATATCTTATGGAAAACTTCACTTCATAAATAAGTAATAACATCAGACAAACACACATTTTAGTTCTGCCAAAGCCATTTGAACACGGACATTCTCAACTCTTTAACTCTATTTTTATCTCAGTTTAACACATATATAAACATTATTCACAAGACTTGTAAACATGCCAGACAGTCACGAGCAGAATAGTTTCTGATGTTAAACACAGAACAGATTAAGGTATTGTGCTTTCGAAAGTACAAACACTGAAGTTTCATGTCGGACGTACAAGACACCATAAAAACAAAACCCCACAATGACATACAATTTCGCAGGGCATGTCATTTGGTACCATATTTATATAGGTTTTTTTCATTTCTTTTTTTTTCTCTTGCATAACCTATCTGTATTAACTCTGTGAATACACACACAAATTAAATCATAGTTTGCACATTTCAATATTGATACTGCGGTCAGTATTGGTTGATCAGGCCAGACCACACAGCATCCATCATTGAAATACACAATTCCTAACATGTACATGGGTTTTTTTTTTCACTACATCCAAGCATTCAGTGTTAAATGTTACACAAACAAGAAAACACTTTTCTGTAGACTGTACCCATTGGTCACAGTACTGTACAAAATAAGTACAACATGGAATATTTTTCCATAACATGATATGCACACTTAGGGTGTGTCCTCCCTGCCCCCTCATATGCTGAAATGTTGGCTCCCATAGCCTTTACTTCACACACGTGACACGTCTGTCAACTGAGAGCAACAGTAGACCACCCCTACAATCACAAAGCAACATGCCAAGTTAAAAGTTGCTCATCTCTCTCTGCTCAATGATGTTAGCAGACAGATCTATGGTTAAAAACAACAATCAACAGATTAGATTAGCAAAACTATTACTTTATAAATATTATCAGATTTAAATAACCTCGGGTGATCATCCTATTTATAAAGCACACACACGTATGTATCTCTCTATTTAATATGGGATGATGTCTTCCCTATGCATATGTGTTTTCATGTTACACTTATGGCGTTACAATGCTATCTTATTCAATGCAAGCATATATACTGTATTCTGCTTCTCACTCACACATTTGCACATAAGGTGAACAGCCGAGGTTTATATATGATACCACTTTCAGACAAAAAAATCTCAAAAAACTAAAATTTTTCACAGGTTTGTGTTCCCGGGAAAAACCCGGGTTACAGTCCCTTACCCCCTTTCACACAGCACAAAAAACCTGGTAAATTCCCGGGTCGACCCCTTTCAGACAGAACCCGTGTCAGCCCTGCAATAGACTTGTGTGTCATAAAAAATGGACTATTTTTATGGCACACAGAGATGAGGTCATGAAAGTGGGTGGTGACTGATCACAGCATTGCATTAGCCATGGCCGATGAGTTACTGCTGAGTAGCCCGGAGTTCCTGGCTTATTGCTGTTTTTCTGCTGTTTCACACAGCAAATGAGAGCCTGATGCAGCTGCTAGCACTGTGCTACCTGGCACAGTCTTATGCCAAGAGGAGAAGGCAGCAATTTCTGGCGGAGAGTGCTAATACTCAATGCCGGTATTTGCACAGGAGGAGAGCCCTTATTTTGGGCAGCATTACATCTACCCTGAGGTTTATCAGCTCAAGTAATCATTCGTTGTGGGCCAGGGACATCAGGCATGGACAAGCTTTCTGGGCCACCGTGGAAGCTTATCAGCCAGAGGAGTGGATGGCACACTTTCGGATGTCGCGTGATACCTTTTACTACCTGCTGGAACTTCTCACTCCAGCACTCACCAGGGGAAATACAAACTACCGCAAGAACATCGAGCTGTGCAGGAGACTGGCGATTGTGTTGTGGTGGTATGCAACCCCCGGGGGAATACCGCACCATTGCCTGCTTGTTCGGTGTTGGCATATCGACAGTGTGTGTGCTAGTGCGGGAAGTGACCCAGGCATTGCTAGATACCCTTTACCACTGCTTCATCTCCTTACCGCAAGGTGCCTGGCTGGATGATACCATCAAAGGTTTCCAGAAACGTAAATATCCCCAGTGTGCTGGAGCCATAGATGGGACCCACATACCCATTATTGCCCCTAGAGACAACCCAGCTGATACTACAACCGAAAAGGCTGGCACCTCCATCATCCTGCAGGCTGTAGTGGACCATAAGTATTGGTAAGTAGTATGGTGTTTTAATATGATTTATATGCTGGGCCCATGATGTGTATTATTAAACATAGCTAACACGTATACATTGGCTGGCCGGGTCGTGCTCACGACTCCCAAGTACTTGGCAACTCAGAATTGTTCCAGATTGCAGAGGAGAATCAACATGGCTGGTTGTTCCCTAGAGAGGTAAATATTTATCTTTTGATGGATAATATTTTTGGTATATGGGTATATATGGGTAATATTACTGCAACAGTGGCAGACAGGGCATGCTGGCATGTCTAGTTCCACAATAGCTGGAGGCTCACAAGTTTCGGCTAGGGTTAGGCTGCGGAAAGGGAGAGTTAGTTATTAGGGGAGGGGTGGGAGGGTTTAGGATACTTATCTCCCCCATGTAAGGATTAGATTGTTGGTATTCATAATTATTCCCTGTACTTTCATGAACATTATGTATGCCACCTATACTATATATTAATTTTTATTTCCCATTACAGAAATCAACGTTTGTGGATGGTGTGGAGATCCCGGTGCACCTTATTGGAGATGCGGCATACCCTTTGAGGCGATGGCTTATCAAGGGCTTCACACAGCATCTGCCACTGTCTCATGAACAGGAGCATTTCACACACACTCTCAGCTCGGCCAGGATGGTGGTGGAGAATGCCTTTGGGAGACTGAAGGGGCGCTGGCGGTGTCTACTAAAGCGCAATGACATTGCCATCACCCTGGTGCCGGATGTGGTAGCTGCTTGCTGTATCTTGCACAACTTTTGCGAGATACAGAAGGAACACTTTTTACCTAAGTGGAATGTTGTGGACACAGAACTGTGCGATACTCCTGTAGAAGCAGCAGAAGCAGCCTACAAGGGGGAGATAAGTAGTGGCAGTGCAGAGGAAATACGCAACACCCTCACTGCTAACTTAAGTAATATGACACAGTAGAGAACACAAGGGATATGTTGCAAAACATTTTTGGTTTTATTTTTTGTTCTTTAAAAGTTATGGTTTCATTGTTTCAGTAAAGTTCTGTACATGTTACCTCACATGTATGAGTTTAATTATTACTTATTTGCTGTTTAAACTGCTGAAAAGTGCTGAATACACATAAACATCATTCTTAAAAACATTAAAGAAGAAGAAAAAAAGATAATTTGCCACTGTAGGCACATAAATAGAGGGCATAATGCTTGTACATTTTGCTAAACGTACACCCCCATCTAAAGAAGTGGCTGAGGTAATGGCCAGCTATGGGCCGGACACTTGACAGGCCTGTAAAGTGCTGAATACACATGAACATTTTCAAAAAGACTAAAGACAAAGAATAAAGATTATTTGCCACTGTAGGCACATAAATAGAGGGCATAATGCTTGTACATTTTGCTAAACGTACACCCCCTGAGGTAATGGCCAGCTACGGGCCGGACACTTGGCATTGTTTAAAACTGTCTGTACGAAGTGCTGCCCAGTGGACGGGTGAGAGTTTTGACATCTGGATAATTATTCTCAGTGCCATGTGGAGTATTATTCACTGTGGCATCTGGATAGGTATACACAGTGCCATGTGTAGTATTATGCCCTGTGCCATCTGGACTATTATGCACTCTTTCATGTGGACTGCTATGCATTGTAACTTCAGGACCGGTCTGCTTATTGACATGTGGACTGCTACGCGCTGGGTCGTGTGATAAATTATTTGCTGTGCCATCTAGATAACTTTGCACTGCGCCATAGTTAGTAGTATTCACTGTGCCCTCTGGAATATTATGTGGCGTAGCAGTACGTTGATGTGATTGGTTTGTTGCCATAAACTGCACGCCTCTGCTATGATGCTGGTAGTTTGCAAAATTCCCCACAGAATATTGAGGAAGAGTATACACTGGATAAGGGTGTGGAGGGTGCGGATTGTGTAATCTAGACACCAGACCGTTAAGAAAGGAAATTTGTGCCTCTCTGTTCTCGCAGGAAATGCGTTCATGCATACCCACAAATTCTCGCAGCTGATTGACTAGGATTCTTGTCATAAAGCGCTTAGCTTGCTCCATCTTTGAAGTTTTTTTCTTCCGTTCTGTGACGTCAAAGACTAGAAATGAAAGGAAAAGAACATATTTAAAATAGCAAATAGCAGTGATGTCAGCATATATGTGCTTGAGGCCTTCTTCCTCATGCGCACTAGCTTCACACTGCAACATCAATTTTTTTAGTATTGGTCATGACAAAGATATCATGTGTGACTTATGGAAGTGCACAATTGTACAAACACTGCATGCTATGCACGATGTCTCCTTTCTTCATGCTATTAGCGTGCGGGTGTGGCCAATGATGTTGTTAACAGTTGTTATTAGTCATAAATGGTGCAATAGGTAATGTGGCCTTCTAATATTGTTGAAATACAGAAACAGACAGGAACTGAATGTGTAACGCAGCATCAAAAATAATTACAAGTGCAAACAACATCATTGGGGAATACGGCCCATACTATATACTGGATTTTAAATATAAGAAAAATCTTAAGTCTGTGTAAAATAAAAGCAAAAAAATTTACTGTTCCTCCGCAACTTTGGTGCCTCAGTCTGCACAGAAGTCGGTGTCCCAGCCGGAGTCACCGTGCTGCTTCCACTGGTATCAACCTCGATAGTATCGGTGACTGGGTCCCCCACCGCAGCCGGCGGATCGGTGTCACTGATCTCAGTGATGTCATCATACAGCATTGGTAGCGTCAGTGGGATGGATTGGCTGCTCTCTGGGGTAGCGCTTCGTGAGGATGCACAACTGGACGATGAAATGGCAATGGGATTAACCAGTGCAGAATTGCCAAATACTTCATTGCACTGATCATAGTAAGCCCACTCCATTCTAGCAGCACCACTTTTCCTCCTGTTGTGGTTGTGAACTTTGTTGTAATATTTGCGCAGAGCTTTCAATTTGTTCACTACCTGCTGCTGTGTCCTCACAATGCCCTTTGAGGTAAGTATCTTGGCAATGTTGGTGTACACTGTGGTGTCCTTCACTGTCCCAGTGATCTGCTTCCGGATCTCCTCCTCCCCTCTAACAGAAAGCAGCTCCCTGATCTCTTCCTCCTTCCAATGCGCCATGCTGTCTCCCTCCGTCTCCTCTGCAGCATAATGATGATCTCAGATGCCAGTGCCATGCTCGCTCAGCCAATCAGAGACACCCTGCTGCTCAGCCAATCGCCAGTGCCCCGCCAGCTCAGCCAATTAGCGCTGTCATCCGTGACCCATTTCTAAAATACCGTGTTGGACCCTTTCAGACAGCGGGCAACCCATGTAAGAGCCGGGAAAAACCCAGGTAAATTCCGTGTTGACCCTTTCAGACAGAAAAAAATCCCGGGTCAACCCTTCAGGAGCCGGAAAATTACCGGGTTCTTTTCTCTGTCTGAAAGGGGTATTAGTCACACTTACAAAGTTTGGATTTTTCAACTTATACTTGTAACAATTACATTTTGCAACATTTACAGGCAAAAGCACTTTTCATCAATTATTATTGTTCCCAGGTTACTTTCCTAGCTTAGTCAATCTTTTCAATCCTAATTCTCATATTATAAAAATAAAATCACACAGACAGCCGGCAGGTACAGAAACAGCATGTACTGGCATATAGCACATAACATGACATATTCTCTACTCACCAGTGCCTGTAATGATCTTGGGATATGCCTGCCATCCTCAGCTGCTGGCTGGCTGGCTGGTACACCCCTTTGAGAATTTGATGAAGAGATTGCGATATGTAGGATCATAGGACGTAGCCCCCAAACTGTCTAATCCTAATTTAACCGTCTTGTTGTTGTTGTTAAGTAAAATACTGAATTGAAGTAAGATTTAGAAAAGCAATTGATTATTTATTAAAAGACCACGCCCGTATACAGGCTGAGAGAAAGCATGTTCTCAGCCCGGGTCAAATACATCAACAGAGAAAAACATGGTGATGCACTAGTTTTTATAATATTCAGTTACACCCAATTCTTATCACACTCCACCTGATATTATGAATCTTGGAGTACAATGTTATGCTTATATTATGACAAGGTACCAGTTAGAAGCTAGTTAGCCTTATTTGGTGCTAATTCCAATTCTATTACACACAATGAGTTTGCTAAACTCTGTTAAAGGTACATGTATCTGATAAGTGAACCAATGTCTGTATAAAGGTTACTTTATAAAACAAAATGGGTTAGGAGTTAAGGTATGTTATATGATAAGGTATGTTACAGTATATGATAGGTATAGCTGTATGCTGTACCTATGAAATATGTGACTATATTGTATTAAGATAATAAATTATATTCCTTATGTATTCAGATATTTAACAGAACCAAAAATAAGTTGGAGTAAAATCCCTGTCCTCGTTGTTCAGGGGGAACTGAAATAATTACTCCTGACTGAAGCAATTTCTGAACCGCTTCTTGCAAAGCCCTGGCCTTCGCCTCTACCCGAGATGGGCTGGTACATAAAAACCTTTGAGGAGGATGCTTCTTTAAGGGAAAAGCATAACCTAGAGATACTGCTTCCTGCACCCAAGCATCTGTTGTAGACTGCTGCCAAATCTGTGCAAACTGAAGAAGTTGGCCCCCCACCCTGGGATCAGGCTGATGGATTGTCTTCTGATTTGGAAGCTGGTCCGCTGGTAGCCCAATGTTTTTTAGTATTACCAGACTTGTTGTATTGGAGTTTGTGATCACTTTTTCCCTTAACTTTTCTTTGAGACCGAAAGGGCCGAAACACCGCAACTTTAGGTTTGTGTTTGTATGTGAAAGGAAACTTGACTTTTTTGGAGCCTGCTTCTGACTCCAGAATATCTGTTAATTCCTTACCAAAAAGAATATTTTCAGAAAAAGGCAAAGATTCCAAAACCTTTTTGGATTCTGAATCAGCCTTCCACATACGTAACCATATTGCTCTACGAGCAGCTATTGTTGAAGCTGATGCCCTGGAGGCAATAGTACCCATATCTAATGCTGCTTCTTCCTTGAATATTGCAGCCTGCTTTATATGAGCTATATGGGATTTTTGTTCTCTAGTATGTTCTCTAGTAGATACTGGAAAATCCCCCTCCAATGTATCAACCCAGGCAGCTACTGCCTTTGCCATCCAAGCAGAAGCCATGGCTGGCCTTATGACTGCCCAAGACAGGGAAAAAATGTTTTTTAAAAATGCATCCACTGTCCTATCCGTGACATCATTTAATTATGTTGAAGTGAAAGGTTATATAGATTTTTGCACTAATCGAATCACATGCGTATCTACTTTAGGAGCCACCTCCCTTTTTAAACAATCCCCAGTTGGAAGAGTATAACTTGAATCCAATTTCTTTGTAATTCTAAACCTCTTATTGGGTGTAGCCCAAGCCTCTTCCATGATTTCTGTCAGCTGTTATGACCCTGGAAACTCAGTCTTAACTGTTTTGGGACATTTAAACACAGGTGCCTTGGATTTCAACACACATTCTGTTGAATCCTCTAAGGAAAGAATGGCTTTCATAGTTCTGATTAATTCAGCTATATCCATTGAGCTAAGACCTTCTTCCTCCACTTCGTATGCCAAAGTAGAATTAATTGAGCTTTCATCTTCTGATGAATCCTCCTCTGCCACATGTGTAGCCTGTGAAGGTGAAGATTTACTTACCCTCGGTTTATCAGCCTGTTTTTGAGAAGGTGCTAGTGGAAATGATATACCATAGGTAGGGAGCTGCATGTAATGGTTAATAAAGTAACCTATTCCTGGTACAGATGGAGTAGGAATTATCCATTCAGCTATACTGGATAATGTCTATGCAAACATAGCCCAAGGTGGATCCCTCTGTACCTGACATTGTACAGGTATCTGCCTTGTATTTTGCTGAAAACTAAAACAATTTGCACACAAACCATCCTGAACCAGATCCTGAGAGGATAATCCAATTTTGCAAGACAAACATGAAATGAGTGTTGGTGTTGCTGTGAGTGTACCTTCCTCACATTTGACACTCTTAGATATGATAAATAATCAGCACTTCCACGGTGTACTACACAATTAGTGACTGTTATCACTTTAAAGTTTTTAAAGTGATATATAATCTGACACTACCCATGCACCAGCATTGAGGATCAGAATGGAAAATTGACAGACATATAATAAAGTCAGCAATCACACTGGCAGTCAGTCAATGTTATACATTAGTATAATTAGCAATATGAGCACATCTTCAACTACAAACATATCTTTAAGTATGTAGGAGGACATATTGCTGATCCTGTTTAAAACCGATCTAACGTATTCAGACGCAATGCGAGAGAAACAACAGTAATGTATACAGACTCATATGCAATAGGCACTTATCTAACTATTCGTACTCAAAAGGTAGATAGCGATTTAGTGCTGTATAACCCGTACTCAGTAGAGTGGGATACAGAGAGACTCACGTCGCTTCCAAGATCGATCAATATGTTAGCAAATGCTGAGTGGATCCAGACGCTACTAGTGTACACTGCCGCTCCATGCACCTATAATGAACACAGATGCTCAGTGAACACAGACGCACTGGTCACACAATTGCCTATGTTGCGACCGGGTCCCCTCATGGCAGCGTCTGAGATGGAAGCGAGGAAACAGTTCATGGTGGGAGACTCGGCGGAGAGCATCTGACTCCCCCTGCTGACATCAACCTTAGGGATCGCGGCCTCATCCTATTCCTGGAACCTATGATCCCTAAAGCCTAGCGCTGGTGCACCCGCGGTGGAAGCCACGTCAGCTACTGTTTGGTAGTCTCCTCCCAAAACAGTGCAGCTGTATCTGTTTTCCATCTAGCTAAGCAGAACCGATGCCTTACATTCTCCCCGTTCTCCGGCCACAGCCTGGTAACGTCTGATGGACCTGCAAGTGTATCCGACACAGACGCCCGCCGAAACAGCTCTGTACTCGTGGGTAAGCATTGTTGCGACGCGGCGGAGAGTTGTAGGAGTGACTCTTTCTAAGGTGCATATGAGACGCGATTTCGAAAGATCATCAAAAATTAGTAAGACTATAGAAAAATAAAATAAGAAAGCTTAGGGCTGCTAAGAAACCGCAGCCCTCTGACCATGGTCCGGCTCCTGCCGCACCAAACAAAAAACTGATTTGCCCGAGCCAGTGGGCAGGGATATAAGGATGGGCCAGTTGCATCCTGGGAAGCCAGAAAGTTTTGATCGATTGGTGCCCATCCGCTGACGCTCCATCATATCCCATTGTTATCCTGTGGATAACCTGTGGACACTGTCGGAGAAATAATGGTTTAATACATATTTTAAAAAAATTACGTGACTATGTGATGTATAGAAAAATCAGAGTTCACATGATTCCTCTATACCTATGGAAGCACATTAGGAAGTGTTTCCTAAGTACTAGAAGATAAACAAATGAGCGGATTGGAGTATTATCGTCTACTGCACTATAATGTGTAATATAAGATTAAGATTGTCTAATTATAAAAAGTTGTATTGTCTAACTATAGTTGCATTTTTTTTAATAAATAGGTCTGTCTTCATATTTTACCTTTGATAAAGCTGCAAGTTATACACAGTGAAACATGTAAGGAATCTACGAACTCATGCATCTCGACAACAGGACATCTTTGCAGTTCCTGAACCAACCCCAGATGCCTTTAAAACTTCAGCATAAGGCGTTATTTAGCAGTTGCAAGGTAAAGGGTCTTTGGACTGAATTCAACACCTGCACCACATTTCTTGAAGATTCTATCTGTATACAGGACAAATTGGAGAATGATTCCTCTAGCGGGGTACTGGTAACTATACCATTATACTGGACCATTTACTCCACTTAAGGAACTATTGCCATAAAAATCCAGGAGTCTATGATACAGGGGTATTCTTAAAAATTTACACTCTATGAACCAGTCCTATATGTATATGCTGAATATAATTAATGGGTGATAAGACACATATTGTCATTAGATTTTATTTGCTTTTTAATATGTATCAAACTATCATATTTGCTCTATCCCAAATGCTCAGTTATTATACAAAAAGTGTCTCCTTAACTATGATGATCAACAAGTCACAGGGGCAAATGCTGGGGGCTGCAGGCATAGATCTGCGGACCAGCTGCTTCTTGATAAGGGAAAAGGGGAATGGATATCTTCTGCACTAGTCAAAAATCAATTAGTATTTCATTAAATGTAACAAATACCCCATTTATACATGTATTGTGATTTAGTTCATAATCATATATTGGGGGTGCTGCCATAGACAATAAGGTAGAAGATAGAGAGTAAGACAGAAAGGATTGTCTCTTGGTTGGCGCACTATGAGAAGGGAGAATTAATTTGTTTCAAATATAACTTTTAATATTAATCCATTAAAAGGGATGTGAAATATATATGGAAAATTACAATAAATAAAAAGATATTAAAATCAATTAAAATATGTGTTCACTGTGTCTTCTTTTTTTCTTGTATCACTTGCAATTGTATACAGTGTTGGACTGGGGCATGTATGGCCCACCGGGGGGATACAGTCGTAGGGGCCCATGTTTAGGGATGTGACCAGTCTCTAGAGGGGGTGTGCCCAGCCGCCACATTGGTTTGCCTAACCATTTTGCAAGTGTTTGTCCCCTAGATAAATATATACAGTAAATACTATAGTGCATGCAAGATAATGTAATAGATTAGCAACAGTACAGTCTGGAACCTGATCCCTGTACCCCTGTGGGCCAGTCCAACCCTGACCCCTAGTAGCTTTGCCCCCTGTAGCAGTGCCCCCAGTAGCAGTGCCACGAGTAGTTGTGACCCCTGTAGTTGTGCCCCCAGTCGCTGTGCCCTTTGTAGCTGTGCCCCCTGTAGCTTTGCCCCTTGTGGCTGTGCCCCCAGTAGTTGTGACCCCTGTAGCTGTGCCCGTTGTAGCTGTGCCCCTTGTAGCAGTGCCCTGAGTAGTTGTGCCCCCAGTCGCTGTGACCCCTGTAGCTTTGCCCCCAGTCGCTGTGCCCCCAGTCGCTGTGCCCCCAGTAGTTGTGACCCCAGTCGCTGTGCCCTTTGTAGCTTTGCACCCAATAGCTGTGCCCCCTAGCTGTGCCCCAAGTAGTTGTGCCCCCAGTCGCTGTGCCCCCAGTCGCTGTGCCCCCTGTAGCTTTGCCCCCAGTAGCTGTGACCCCAGTCGCTGTGCACCCTGTAGCTTTGCCCCCAGTAGCTGTGCCCCCAGTAGCTGTGACCCCTGTAATTGTGCCCCCAGTTGCTGTGCCCCTTGTAGTTGTGCCCCCCAGTTGCTGTGCTCCTTGTAGTTGTGCCCCCCAGTTGCTGTGCCCCTTGTAGTTGTGACCCACAGTTGCTGTGCCCCTTGTAGTTGTGCCCCCCAGTTGCTGTGCCCCTTGTAGTTGTGCCCCTGTTGCTGTGCCCCTTATAGTTGTGCCCCTTATAGTTGTGCCCCTGATGCTGTGCCCCTTGTAGTTGTGCCCCTTTTGCTGTGCCCCTTGTAGTTGTGCCCCTTGTAGTTGTGCCCCTTTTGCTGTGCCCCTTGTAGTTGTGCCCCTGTTGCTGTGCCCCTTGTACTTGTGCCCCTTTTGCTGTGCCCCTTATAGTTGTGCCCCTTGTAGTTGTGCCCCTTTTGCTGTGCCCCTTATAGTTGTGCCCCTGTGTCTGTGCCCCTTGTAGTTGTGCCCCTTTTGCTGTGCCCCTTATAGTTGTGCCACTTATAGTTGTGCCCCTTTTGCTGTGCCCCTTATAGTTGTGCCCCTTTTGTGGTGCCCCTTATAGTTGTGCCCCTTTTGCTGTGCCCCTTATAGTTGTGCCCCTTTTGCTATGCCCCTTATAGTTGTGCCCCTTTTGCTGTGCCCCTTAAAGTTGTGCCCCTTTTGCTGTGCCCCTTATAGTTGTGCCCCTTTTGCTGTGCCCCTTATAGTTGTGCCCCTTTTGCTGTGCCCCTTATAGTTGTGCCTCTTTTGCTGTGCCCCTTTTATTGTGCCCCTGTTGCTCTGCCCCTTATAGTTGTGCCCCTTGTTGTTGTGCCCCCCAGTTGCTGAACCCCTGTTGCTCTGCCCCCAACATACACACAAAAAAAAAAAAAAACCACACACACATACTTACCGCTCCAGCAGTGCAGCTCCATTAGCGCTGTCCCCCGTCCCCGTCCGCCGGCTCGTCTCTGCTGTACTATGGGAGAGACGTCATCACTCATGACGTCTCTCCCATAGTAGCGCCGCTCAGCGGCGCTGGCTGCAGCGGGCGCCCACACAGCCCACGGCGCCCGCTGCAGCCGGGAAGGGGGCTCGCTAGTGATTGGACAGCGGATCCAGCACTGGATCCGCTGGGCCAATCACATCTGGGGCACTGACAGGGGCGTGCATTCATCGGGGCTGAATGCACGCCCCTGTCATTGTGGCACCAGTATAGGTGCCGCTTCCCCATTCATTTTCAATGGGCTTTCACAGCCCATTGCTGCGCCCCGCCCCCTGCCCGCCCCCCGCTGCCCGGAGTTTTAGTGTTAGCAGCGGGAGGCACCTCTCCCGCTGCCTCCCACCCTCACAAGCAGCCACAGGGGGGGGAATTATTAAAATAATGAAAAAAGATATTTATAACAGACTGTGTTATAAATATCTTCTTTTTATTATTTTAATCATTATGACAGGGGAGGCACTGCCTCCCCTGCCTCCCCTGACTGCACGTCCCTGCTGAAAATATCTACGTTATCTGCCTGAAAACGCTCCATATCTGTGCTCAGTGTGCGGCAAATATCTGTGCTCAGTGTGCTTTATTGTGGGGACTGGGGACCACCAGTATATAATTATACTTATAGTAGTACAGTACAGTAGGCCATTGCTGTATCTTGCAGCTCTGTGTCACTGCAAGTATCCATTCCATATCTGTGCAGCATTTTTGTGAGCAGTATATATAGTATTACAGTGCAGCATTTTGGTGACCCAACAGTATATAGTTGTGTACAGTAGGCCATTGCTGTATCTTGCAGCTCTGTGTCACTGCAAGTATCCATTCCATATCTGTGCTGCATTTTTGTGAGCAGTATATATAGTATTACAGTGCAGCATTTTGGTGACCCAACAGTATATAGTTGTGTACAGTAGGCCATTGCTGTATCTTGCAGCTCTGTGTCACTGCAAGTATCCATTCCATATCTGTGCTGCATTATTGTGAGCAGTATATAGTAGGACAGTGCAGCATTTTGGTGACCAGCAGTATACATATATAGTACAGTACAGTAGGCCATTGCTGTATCTTGCAGCTCTGTGTCACTTCTAGTATCCTGATCAGTGCTCAATATCTGCTGCATTGTTGTGACCAGTATGTATACTGTACTGTGCGACGTGTGTTATACACCTGGTGATTATACATCCTTTAATCTGTGCTGACCGATGTGTGAGATACACCTGAGGATTATACACCCTATATACTGTACTGTGTGATGTGTGAGATACACCTGGGGGTTATACACCCTATATTATTATTATTATTATTATTATTATCCTTTATTTATATGGCACCACAAGGGTTCTGCAGTGCCCAATTACAGAGTACATAAATAATCAAACAGGAAAACAGCAACTTACAGTTGATGACAGTATAGGACAAGTACAGGGTAAATACACATAGTTACATCAGCAGATGACACTGGAATAAGTATCAGGTGGCAGAAGACTGCTGGATGTGGTACAGTTGAAGATTATTAAAGTAAGACAAAGGATAAGCACATGAGGGAAGAGGGCCCTGCTCGTGAGAGCTTACAATCTAAAGGGGAGGGGTAGACAGACATGGGTGACACAGATGGGGTACATAGAGAACGTGGAACAGAGGGTTAGGATAAGATTTGGCTGGGTTTGGTGATGAAGTGGACCCCCAGAAGGCACAAGTCAATACTTAACATTGCAACATTTTACTGGGCTATGCAGGAGAAAATTAAAAATAAGGGAAAATAAAAATAAAAAAAAAGAATCGATAACTTCTACCACTTTCAAAAAGGTCAATGGAAGCTGAAATAATGGACAACTACCTCATGGAAGCCAGATACAGTATACCAAACAGTACTTAGCAGAGTTAGGAATGAGTGCTTATGAAATACAGTAACATTTTGTCATAATATTTCAGAGACTGCATGGCTGGTCTCTTGCACTCTTTTGCTCTAATACACCACCTGCTTTAGGATTTATATTCAAAAACATTATATCTCCATAATCCCAAAAACGTCAGTCTTCTTGGAAGGTGGTTTGTTCCTTTGTAAGGGAAAGAGAACAAACGTTCTCAAACAACGGTTTCTCAATTTCTTTTTCCTCTGGGAAGGGATTGTGGATTCGCAGGAATATCTGAGCATTTCTGTAATCAGAAAGCAGCGACTTTCTACAAATGTTTACGAATAATTCCAGTGATTTTGTCATTTTCTTCCAGTGATTTGGACCAATAATGCCATTGATTAGAACGAATAATTTCAGTGATTTTGTCATTTTCTTCCAGTGATGTGGACCAATAATACCATTGATTAGAACAAATAATTCCTGTGATATTGAGGTGTTTGTGTCGCTTAGCTTAGCAGTCCAGCGACCACAGTGCACCTCTTTTTCTCTTTTCTTTGCATCATGTGCTGTTTGGGGCCAATTTTTTTAAGTGCCATCCTGTCTGACACTTCCGTGTATGTCCAGTGGTACTGCCATTTGATATTATTCCCGACATTACTGCCATTTTATTCCAGTGATTTTGTCATTTTCTTCCAGTGATTTGGACCAATAATACCATTGATTAGAACGAATAATTCCAGTGATTTTGTCATTTTCTTCCAGTGATTTGGACCAATAATACCATTGATTAGAATGAATAATTCCTGTGATATTAAGGTGTTTGTGTCGCTTAGCTTAGCCGTCCAGCGACCACAGTGCACCTTTTTTTTCTCTTTTCTTTGCATCATGTGCTGTTTGGGGCCAATTTTCTGAAGTGCCATCCTGTCTGACACTGCAGTGCCACTGCTAGATGGGCCAGGTGTTTGTGCCGCCCTCTTGGGTCGCTTTGCTTAGTCATCCAGCGACCTCGGTGCAAATTTTAGGACTAAAAATAGTATTGTGAGGTGTGAGGTGTCCAGAATAGACTGGAAATAAGTGGAAATTGTGGTTATTGAGGTTAATAATACTATAGGATCAAAATTACCCCCAAATTCTATGATTTAAGCTGTTTTTAAGGGTTTTTTTAAATAAAAACACCAGGAATCCAAAACACACCCGAATCCAACAAAAAATTTTCAGGGAGGTTTTGCCAAAACGCGTCCGAATCCAAAACACGGCCGCGGAACCAAATCCAAAACCAAAACCCGAAAATTTTTTGGTGCACATCTCTAATATATATATATATATATATATATATATATATATATATATATATATATATATATATAATTTATTTCTTTTTTTGTATGTCCGGCACTCCAATCTGTGTATTAAAGTAGTTGCCGGTGCCCTCCAGTGTAAATATTGAGTAGGTTGCAATGGCGGCCCTTTTATTAAAAAATCATTGTCAGGAATTGTGACTTTTTTTATTAAAACCGAAACGTAGAAGTAATTTCTAACACATACTGTATCTTGCATGACCATGAGTGCCACCACCATTACAACCTACTATATTGGTACTATTGAGTGGCCACACCACCAGTTTTTTGTGCCTTCGGCGCGCACTGTCACATTGTTATGTATGGGAGGGAGGGCGCAAATTTATAGTTTGCAGTGGGGCGCCCGAACACCCTTGCACCGGCCCTGCTCAGAGTGGGTGCTATTATCATATAGCATTAGGTACCACCAGTATCAAAGAAGTTGTTAACTTGCCTAATGGCTTAATCATATCTTTGCCAATATACTGTATGCAAATAAGATCTCTGAATTTTCTATTAACATGTCGTTTTTAAGTTTTATTGCTGATACTTCTTGGTGTCCTGGGAGGAAAAAATATATTTGTCTTGTTTAGACTAACCATTTCCTTCATGCACCTAAAAAGTATTACTATATTGCTTGAGCAGCTACCATTTTATGATGTAGTTAATGTACCACATGAATTTAACCAAATCCCCTACACTCACTTGGAGAATCCGAAGGAATGCCCACCATTTGCTGTGTTTGGCAATGACCCGGCGAAAACAAATACATGACTTTTGTGTGTTTGTAGCCGAAAGGTCAACACTAACATTGTTGACAATCATAACATCGACACCACAATATCGACAGTTATGATATCGACAGGCAACATGTCAACTTTCTCAGAATGTCAACAGGTCAGATGTCAACATTGTAAGAATGTTGACATTATGGTTAGGCTGCGAGTGAGAGGATTAGGGTTAGGCTGCGGGGAGGTTAGGGTTGGGCTGTGGGGAAGGGGTGGTTAGGGCTAGGCTCTAGGGGAGAAGTTAGGAGAAATAAATGTACCGGAACACTGGAGGACTGCAGCAGAAGTGATGATTACATTACCGCCGAAATCCATAAGGTGCAGCTGGGGCCGCTGCACCCGCCAGGAGCAGGTAAGTCACCGCTGGGCCACAGGATGAAATGATGATATTCTAACATGCCGACATGTCATCACTGTCTACATGATTATTGACAACATTGTCAGTGTCGACATTATGACCATATCAACATTCTCTTGTCAATATAATGAATGTCGACATTTCATATTGTACAGCTCTGCAAATCAGTAGAGATTTGATGTAGTGCTTCAATGAAAGACAACTGCTGACTGAAGGAATATAGTATCAAAATTCTGCAATTAATGGAGTCAAATACTGTACTGTATAAGTGATGATAAATGGAAAACAGTATTTATAAATGTAGGAAAATTATACAATTCTTTAACTGTACCACATCAGACAAATAAAAGACAACATTTGGCATATTTTATCACTGTGGATATTCATTTTTTTTAAGATCCAAATATGCAAAATATCCATTGCAGTGGGTGTATGGATGTAATTAACAGAAGAATGTGTCTCATAAGATTGCCAAAAATTTACTAGATTAAAACAAATTTAGAAATATGTGTAACTGTGTAACCCTCTTTCACTCCAAACGGATTCTAACATTATTCATAGTGCTAGAGTCTCTACCCAAGCTATTTTTGTAACTATTGTACTTTACAGTAATAGGCTAGCCTGTGACAGTTTATGTGTGTATATATATATATATATATATATATATATATATATACAGGTTGAGTATTCCATATCCAAATATCCGAAATACGGAATATTCCGAAATACAGACTTTTTGAGTGAGAGTGAGATAGTGAAACTTTTTGTTTTTTGATGGCTCAATGTACACAAACGTTGTTTAATACACAAAGTTATTAAAAAAATTGTATTAAATGACCTTCAGGCTGTGTGTATAAGGTGTATATGAAACATAAATGAATTGTGTGAATGTACACACACTTTGTTTAACGCACAAAGTTATAAAAAATCCTATCTAAAATTACCTTCAGGCTGTGTGTATAAAGTGTATATAAAACATAAATGCATTCTGTGCTTAGGTCCCATCGCCATGATATATCATCAGTGGTGCAAGTAGAAATATTTTCTTAGTGGTACTGAGTTTCGAAAAATGGGGGAGACCATGTGTTGTGATGGGGCGTAGCCACATGCTGCTAGTGGGAGTGGCTACATGACACTAGCGGCGTGGCCATACGACAGCCCCCCTTTTTTTTTATCTGGAGGCAAGGCTAAAAATATATAGTAATGCCTCCAGTATATTAGAAATATATAGTGATACCTCCAGTATAATAGAAATATATAGTAATGCCCCCAATTTAATAACAATATATAGTAATGCCTCCATTATAACAGGAAAATACAGCCACTGTCGCACTCCCAGTAACCCTGACAAAGTGGGAGGAGCCGTCATGCTGCCAAGCACCATGGTCTTGTTGCTTTGTGGCACATTATAATTGTGGTAATGGCAAAGTGTGTGGTAGTGGGTACTGCGTACCCGCTGCCGAATTCTTAAGGGTACTCCGTACCCGCATACTTGCACCACTGTATATCATTATGGTATGCAATTATTCCAAAATACCGAAAAATCTGATATCCAAAATACCTCTGGTCCCAAGCATTTTGGATAAGGGATACTCAACCTGTATATATATATATATATATATATATATATATATATATATATAAAAGAGATGTGTGGCTGGCACTATTCGTGTTTTGTGTTTTGGTTTTGGTTCTAATTCCACTTTCGTGTTTTGGTTATGGCTTGGTTTTGCCAAAACCACCCTTTCGTGTTTTGGTTTTGGGTCTGGATGATTTTTGAAAAAAACCATAAAAACGGCTAAAATCACAGAATTTGGGGGTAATTTTGATCCTACGGTATTATTAACCTCAATAACATTAATTTCCACTCATTTCTGAACTCCTCACACCTCACAATATTGTTTGTAGGCCAAAAGGTTGCACCGAGGTTGCTGAATGACTAAGCTAAGCAACTGTCACGATCCGGGTTACTGGACGCCATTATCTACCTTTCAGGTGTCTCCTGAGGCTGGCTCAGCGTTCCAGGGCCGGATCTCTGTCATGCTGCTGACATTCTCACTTCACATCTCCTCTCTGCCAGTCCGCAGACGCTGTCACAAGGAACTCTTATAGTCAGAATGGCATTTCTAGCCCTCCGCGGCCTCCGCCGCCATTGCTGCAATTCCAGTACTCAGATGGCCCTGCATGGCGTCTCCTGTCTGCTGTGGCCTCTGCCGCCAGCTCTGTGTGTCTAGTGCGCAAGTTGGCGTCCACTATCCCCTGCGGCCGCAGCCGCCATTATTGTAAATCTTCACATGGTACTACAAACTAGATTTCCCTCCAAATGCCAGTATGGGCGCAGCCATGTTGGTTCCAATCACATGACGCTATTTTCACCAATCCACAGCATCGCTGAACTCTGCCTGATTGTTCATCCAATCCCTGCACTGCTGTGGGTATAAAGGGCCTGTTCCTGAACCAGGAAGTTGTCAGTGCTTTGGTTGTCATTTCCAGTGTATCCTGTATCTGCTCCTTGTGGTTGATTATTGAGTTCGAGGTATTCCAGCTCCTGTGTCTTCATTCCACCAGAGACCCGCACCAATCACCACCTTGCGGTGCAGCCTGACTCTACAGTGTCCTCATTGCTCTCTGCGACTGGCAGTGCTCTAAAACACCGGCTTCCAGCGTCTGGCTCCCAGCGGTGTTCAGCTTCATGATATCATCGGTGCTTCGCCATCGGTTTCCCTGATAACATCGGTGCTCCGCCATTGGTTTCCCTGATACCATCGGTGCTCAGTCATTTATTCTTCAATACCACCGATCTCTAGCGTCACCAGTGTCATTCAACTCTCCTCCTGTTAACACTGATTCATCTGCACTTCTTCAACAGTTCTTCATCACCGGTTCCATCCGGCAAACCCGGCAGTCTACGTGTACCATTTACTCTACAGTACATTCAGCCTCTGTATAACATCTGCTGGTCAGTTCCTGCCTCCATCTTACTATTCAGCACATAGGTGTTGGTAAAAGGACTTTCCGTCTCCTAACCTCCCAAGCTTGCCTTGTTGTGGATACCACACCTAAGGACATTCCATCTACTGCTGCATCTTGTGGAACTGTGTACTGTTTTTAATCATTTTCATATCTTACTACTGCAACTGCCGATGTACCATCTGAACTGTGCTAAATAAATACTCATTAATGTTATCCTTGTTGTCGTGGTCACTCCTTCGGGCATTGGTGGTACAAGTCCATCTGCATGTCTAGAAGTCCTATACTGCCGCCCAGGTTTACATATACACCGGCCCCTACAACTGAGGCATCTCCTGGTCAGCACCAGCCCTCAATTGTGACAGTAAGCACTGACCTAATGAGACCAAGATCAAGCGGCCAGACCGATGCAAGAACTGGCAGCCCAACTCGAACATCAGGAGGCTGCACAAGGTCATGTAATCCACTGTCTCCAGGATCTCTCCTCTTGGCTGGATGGGATCCAAATGACCCTTCATGGTTCAGGGGCGTCCGGTGTGCCGACCGCAGTACCTACAGTGGTAACCCCACCCACCATACCCATTTCTGCTCCACGTCTCCATTTACCGACTCCAGTGAAATTTGATGGGTCTCCAAAAGCCTGCAGGGGATTCCTCAACCAGTGCGAAATTCATTTTGAGCTACAGCCTGGCAGTTTCCTAACTGATCGCACTAAGGTTGCCTACATTATCTCCCTCCTCAGTGGTTCCGCCCTTGACTGGGCATCACCCTTATGGGAGAGATCAGATACTATGCTGTCCTCTTATACAGACTTTGTGGCAACATTCAGGCGTATCTTCGACGAGCCAGGTAGTGTAACTTCAGCCTCTTCTGAGATTCTCCATTTACGCCAGGGGACACGAACTGTTGGACAGTATCCAATACAGTTCCAGATTCTAGCATCAGAACTGTCATGGAACGACGATGCCTTGTATGCAGCATTTTGGCATGGCCTATCTGAACGTATTAAGGACGAACTTGCTACCAGAGACTTGCCTCCAAAGTTGAATGAGCTCATATCTCTGTGTACCAAAGTCGATCTACGGTTTCGAGAAAGGGCAATCAAGCGAGGGAGGTCATAATTTCCTAAGTCTACTACTGCTCCCCCTCCTCGTCAACCATCTCCGCCCAAGGACGAACCCATGCAGATAGGTCAGTCTCGTCTATCTCCGGCAGAGCATAGAAGACGTCTTTCTGAGCACCTCTGTCTCTATTGTGCTGCACCATCTCACGTTATTAATGCCTGTCCCAAGAGTCCGGGAAACTCCAAGTCCTAGCCCGCCAAGGAGAGGGTCGGCTAGGAGCAATGCACTCCTCTCCATCTCCAAGTGATTGTAACTTTCCAGTCTCGCTCCAAGTGGCCCAGCGCACTAGGAACATTATTGCTTTGTTAGACTCAGGAGCGGCTGGGAACTTTATGACTGAGGAATATGTCAAGCGGTGCTCCCTACCCACCGAGAGACTTTCGTCTTCCATATCTTTGACTGCCGTAGATGGCAATAAGATTCCTGATGCAGTCATTTCCTTTAAGACTCTACCTGTCCGTCTGAAAGTAGGAGTTCTTCATTCATTCAGAATTAATTTCTTTTTTGGTGATTCCAAAGGCAACTCATACGGTGGTTCTCGGCCTCCCATGGCTTCATTTGCATAACCCTCTGATTGATTGGAGGACAACCCATATCCTGGCATGGGGTCCCTCCTGCTCCGAGACCTGTCTTTCCAAAGTGCTTCCTGTATGTTCTTCAACCTCCAAGTCTTCTGATGTTCCACCTCCTCCGTATCAAGACTATACTGATGTGTTCAGTAAAACTTCTGCCGATATCCTTCCCCCTCATAGGGAATGGGATTGCCCAATCAATCTCATCCCAGGGAAGGTTCCACCTCGAGGCCGAACATATCCGTTGTCTTTACCAGAGACTCATTCTATGGAGGAATATATTAAAGAGAACTTGGCAAAGGGCTTCATTCGACCTTCTTCTCCAGTTGGCGCAGGTTTCTTCTTCGCAAAGAAGAAAAACGGTGGCCTGCAGCCATGCATCGACTATAGAGATTTGAACGACATCACTGTAAAAAAACGGTACCCTCTGCCTCTGATTACCGAACTCTTTGATCGAGTTAACGGAGCAACTATCTTCACGAAATTAGATTTGAGGGGTGCCTACAACCTCATTCGGATCTGGAAGGGTGACGAGTGGAAGACCGCATATAACACCCGTGACGGACATTATGAGTACCTCGTCATGCCTTTTGGACTCAGTAATGCTCCAGCCATTTTCCAACACTTCGTGAACGAGATCTTCAGAGACATCCTTTATCGTCAGGTCGTGGTTTACCTCGATGACATCATCATTTTTGCTAACGATCTGGAGGAACATTGTTTCTGGGTAAAGGAAGTTCTGTCCCATCTTCGTGCCAATTATCTTTATTGCAAGTTGGAAAAATGCATCTTTGAAGTTAAGTCCATTCCGTTTCTAGGCTACATTGTGTCCAGTTCCGGACTAGAGATGGACCCTGAGAAACTACAAGCTATTCAAGATTGGCCGATACCTACAACCCTCAAGGGTGTCCAGAGTATTTTAGGATTCGCCAATTATTATAGAAAATTTATTCAAGACTTTTCCACCATTGTGGCGCCTATCACTGCCTTTACCAAAAAGGGTGCTAACCCTTCCAAGTGGTCCAAAGAAGCTGTTCAAGCCTTCAATTTATTAAAGCAAAGGTTCATCTCAGCTCCGGTGTTGAAACAGCCAGATACCAACTCGCCTTTCACCCTTGAGGTGGATGCCTCTTCCGTTGGAGTGGGCGCGGTCCTGTCTCAAAGAGCCAAAGATGGTCATCTGCATCCTTGCGGCTTCTTCTGCCAGAAGTTTTCCCCTGCTGAGTGCAATTACGCCATTGGCGATCAGGAATTGTTGGCTATCAAACTCGCTCTGGAAGAGTGGAGATACTTGCTAGAGGGAGCTTCTCATACCATTACTATTCTTACAGACCACAAGAATCTCCTGTATTTGAAAGGTGCACAATGTCTCAACCCTCGTCAAGCCAGATGGGCACTTTTTTTTTCTAGGTTTGACTTTAAACTCCAGTTCTGTCCGGGGTCACAGAATCGCAAGGTTGATGCCCTTTCCCGCTCCTGGGATCAAGAAAATGAGTCTGAGTCTACCGACAAGCATCCTATTATTAATCCAGTGGCATTCTCCACGGTAAGGATGGACTTTATGCCCCCATCAGGGAAATGCTTTGTAAAGCCGGCTCTAAGGAAGAAGCTCATGCACTGGGCACATGCTTCCCATTTCACCGGACACGCGGGCATCCAGAAAACCCTTGAATTCATCTCCAGGTCTTACTGGTGGCTGACTCTGAAAAAGGATGTTACAGAGTTTATTGCTTCCTGCCCAAAATGTGCTCAACACAAAGTATCTCGCCAGTCACCCGCTGGGCAACTGGTTCCGCTATCTGTTCCTCATCGTCCGTGGACCCATTTATCAATGGACTTTATTACGGACCTTCCTATGTGCAATAAGTTTAATACCATCTGGGTGGTAGTTGACCGGTTCCCCAAGATGGCTCATTCATTTCCCTTACCGGTCTTCCGTCAGCTTCCAAGTTGGCTCAAGTTTTCATCCAGGAGATCTTCAGACTACATGGTCTCCCCGAGGAGATAATCTCTGACAGAGGAGTACAGTTCGTAGTCAAGTTTTGGCAAAGTTTATGTTTGGCCCTCCAAGTCAAGTTAAAATTCTTCACAGCTTATCACCTCCAGACCAATGGTCAAACTGAGAGGGTGAATCAGGACTTGGAGGCCTTCCTCTGAATTTATGTATCTTCCTCCCAAGATGACTGGGTTCAACTTCTTCCCTGGGCCGAGTTCTGCCATAACAACCAATATCATTCTTCATCATCTTCTATGCCATTCTTCACCAACTATGGATTCCACCCTAAAGTTCCAGAATTTCAACCGCTTCCAGCAACTTCAGTGCCAGCAGCTGATATCACTCTTCGTCAGTTTTCAAATAACTGGAAGAATGTCCAAGCGGCTCTACTCAAGGCATCTTTTAGATACAAGAAGTTTGCAGATAAGAAGCGTAGGGCAATTCCTGCCCTCAAAGTGGGTGATCGTGTTTGGCTATCTACGAAGAATCTGAGACTGAGAGTTCCAAGCATGAAATTTGCTCCTCAATATATCGGTCCTTTTTTAATTGAACAAGTCATCAACCCAGTGGCTTACAAACTCCAGCTACCTCCATTCCTGAAAATTCCCAGGACGTTTCACGTTTCCCTTCTGAAACCGCTGATCCTGAATTGGTTCCATTCAGTACTTCCTTCTGCTCCCAAAGTCCAGACTCAACATGGCATTGAGTATGAAGTCACCAAGATTCTGGATTCATGCTTCCGTTATGGTCAACTTCAGTACCTGATTGATTGGAAGGGCTATGGCCCTGAGGAACGCTCCTGGACCAATGCCTCAGATGTTCATGCTCCTACATTGGTTCAGAATTTCCACTCCAGATTTCCTCAGAAGCCTAAGAAGTGTCCTAAAAAGGGGGGGTGGGGGCTGTCACGATCTGGGTTACTGGACGCCATTATCTACCTTTCAGGTGTCTCCTGAGGCTGGCTCAGCGTTCCAGCGCCAGGTCTCAGTCATGCTGCTGACATCCTCACTTCACATCTCCTCTCTGCCAGTCCGCAGACGCTGCTCTTATAGTCAGAATGGCGTTTCTAGCCCTCCGCAGCCTCCGCCGCCATTGCTGCACTTCCAGTACTCAGATGGCCCTGCATGGCGTCTCCTTTCAGCTGCGGCCTCTGCCGCCATCATTGTATTTCAAATGCACAAACAGGTCTGTGTGGCGCCCCTCGCCCACTGCAGCCTCTGCCGCCAGCTCTGTGTGTCTAGTGCACAAGTTGGCGTCCACTGTCCCCTGCGGCGGCCGCCGCCATTACTGTGCATCTTCACATGGTACTACAAACTAGATTTCCCTCCAAATACCAGTATGGGCGCAGCCATGTTGGTTCTAATCACATAACGCTATTTCCACCAATCCGCAGCATCCAGTGTATCCTGTCTCTGCTCCTTGTGGTTGATTATTGAGTTCCAGGTATTCCAGCTCCTGTGTCTTCATTCCACCAGAGACCCGCACCAATCACCACCTTGCGGTGCAGCCTGACTCTACAGTGTCCTCATTGCTCTCTGCGACTGGCTGTGCTCTAAAACACCGGCTTCCAGCGTCTGGCTCCCAGCGGTGTTCAGCTTCATGATATCATCGGTGCTCCGCCATCGGTTTCCCTGATAACATCGGTGCTCAGTCATTTATTCTTCAAAACCACCGATCTCTAGCGTCACCAGTGTCATTCAACTCTCCTCCTGTTAACACTGGTTCATCTGCACTTCTTCAACAGTTCTTCATCACCGGTTCCATCCGGCAAACCCGGCAGTCTACGTGTACCATTTACTCTACAGTACATTCAGCCTCTGTATAACATCTGCTGGTCAGTACCTGCCTCCATCTTTCTATTCAGCACATAGGTGTTGGTAAAAGAACTTTCCATCTCCTAACCTCCCAAGCTTGCCTTGTTGTGGATACCACACCTAAGGACATTCCATCTACTGCTGCATCTTGTGGAACTGTGTACTGTTTTTAATCAACTTCATATCTTACTACTGCAACTGCCAATGTACCATCTGAACTGTGCTAAATAAATACTCATTAATTTTATCCTTGTTGTCGTGGTCACTCCTTCGGGCATTGGTGGTACAAGTCCATCTGCATGTCTAGAAGTCCTATACTGCCGCCCAGGTTTACATATACACCGGCCCCTACAACTGAGGCATCTCCTGGTCAGCTCCATTATGTCCAAATCACTGGGATTAAATGGCAGTACCATTGGACATATACGGAAGTGTCAGACAGGATGGCACTTTAAAAAAATAGTCCCCAAATAGCACATGATGCAAAGAAGAAAAAAAGGTGCACCGAAGTTGCTGTATGACTAAGCGAAGTGACACAACCACCTGGCCCATCTAGTAGTGTCACGCAGTGGCTGAATGTCGAGAGTGGGCCGCAATTGTTCAGTCCACTAACAGCATCTCCAGCACGCCCCTGTCATTTTTAAGAAATTCTGCAATTGGTGGACTTATACGGCAGTACCCCAGGACTAATACAGCCGTACCCCTGGACTCATACGGCAGTGTCAGACAGAATGGCACTTTTCAAAAACTAGGACCCAAACAGCACCAAACAGCACCTCATGCAAAGATGTCGAAGACATGCAATGAGGTAACTGTATGACTAAGCCAAGCGACACAAACAATTCCCACTGGAATTATACGTCCAAATCACTGGAATTAAATAGCAAAATCACAGGAATTATACATCCAAATCACTGGAATTATACTGCAAAATCACTGGAATTATACGTCCAAATCACTGGAATTATACGTCCAAATCACTGGAATTAAATGGCAGTACCACTGGACATATACAGAAGTGTCAGACAGGATAGCACGTTAAAAAAATAGTCCCCAAACAGCACATGATGATAAGAAGAAAAAAAGGTGCAAGATGGAATTGTCTTTGGGCCCTCCCACCCACCCATATGTTGTATAAACAGGACTTGCATACTTTAACAAACCAATCATTTCAGCTACAGGGTCTACCACATGACTGTGGCTGAAATGACTGGTTTGTTTGGGCCCCCACCAAAAAAAGAAGCAATCAATCTCTCCTTGCACAAACTGGCTCTACAGAGGCAAGATGTCGACCTCATCCTCATCCTCCGATTCCTCACCCATTTCACTGTGTACATCCTACTCCTCACAGAGTATTCATTCGTCCCCACTGGAATCCACCATCACAGGTCATTCTGTACTTTCTGGAGGCAATTGCTGGTAAAGGTCTTCCCGGAGGAATTCATAATTAATTTTGATAAACATCATCTTCTCCACATTTTGTGGAAGTAACCTTCTACGCCGATCGCTGACAAGGTTACCGGCTGCACTAAACACTCTTTCGGATTACACACTGGAGGGGGTGGGCAGCTTAGGTAAAATAAAGCCAGTTTGTGCAAGGGCATCCAAATTGCCTCTTTTTCCTGCCAGTAGACATACGGAATGTCTGACATGCCTACTTGGATGCTGTCACTCATATAATCCTCCATCATTCTTTCAATGGTGACAGAATCATATGCAGTGACAGTTGACATGTCTGGAATCATTGGCAGGTCCTTCAGTCCAGACTAGGCTTTAAACCTAGGATTGAGCACGGTGGCCAAAATGTAGTGCTCTGATTTCAACAGATTGACCACCCTTGAATCCTAGCAAAGCGAATGAAGGGCTCCATCCACAGGTCCCACATACTTTGCGTAATCGCTCCGCCTTAGCTCCTCCTTCAATTTATCCAGCTGCTTCTGCAAAAGCCTGATGAGGGGAATGACCTGACTCAAGCTGGCAGTGTCTGAACTGACTTCACGTGTGGCAAGTTCGAAGGGTTGGAGAACCTTGCACAAGACGGAAATCATTCTCCACTGCGCTTGAGTCAGGTGCATTCCCCCTCCTCTGCCTATATCGTAGGTGGATGTATAGGCTTTAATGGCCTTTTGCTGCTCCTCCATCCTCTGAAACATATAGGGCCTAATTCTGAGTTGATCGCACCAGAAAATTTGTTAGTGGTTGGGCAAAACCATGTGCACTGCAGGGGGGACAGATATAACATGTTCAGAGAGAGTTAGATTTGGGTGGGGTGCATTCAAACTGAAATCTAACTTGCAGTGTAAAAATAAAGCAGCCAGTATTTACCCTGCACAGAAACAAAATAACCCGCCCAAATCTAACTGTCTCTGCAAATGTTATATTTGCCCCCCCTGCAGTGCACATGGTTTTGCCCAATTGCTAACAAACTTGCTGCTGCGATCAACTCAGAATTACCCCCATAGATTGTTGAATTGCACCTCGTTACCACCTCTTGCTTCAGTTGATGGCAGGGCAGGTTCAGGAGTGTTTGCTGGCGCTCCAGTCTTCGGCACGCGGTGGCAGAATGTTGAAAGTGGCCCACAATTTTTCGGGCCACTGACAGCATCTCCTGTACACCCCTGTCATTTTTCAAAGAATTCTGCACCACTAAATTAATTGTATGTGCAAAACATGGGACGTGCTGGAATTTGCCCAGATGCAATGCACGCACAATATTGGTGGCGTTGTCCGATATCACAAATCCCCAGGAGAGTCCAATTGGGGTAAGCCATTCTGTGATGATGTCCCTCAGTTTCCGTAAGAGGTTGTCAGCTGTGTGCCTCTTACGGAAAGCTGTGATACATAGAGTAGCCTGCCTAGGAATGAGTCGGTGTTTGCGAGATGCTGCTTCTGTTGCCACTGCTGTTGTTGCTGCGGGAGGCCATACATCTACCCAGTGGGCTGTCACAGTCATATAGTAGTTAGTCAGCCCTGTTCCACTTGTCCACATGTCCGTGGTTAAGTGAGCACTGGATACAACCGCATTTTGTAGGACACTGGTGACTCTTTTTCTGACGTCTTTGTACACTCTCGTTATCGCCTGCCTAGTGAAGTGGAACCTAGATGTGATTTGGTACCGGGGACACCATACCTCCATCAATTGTCTAAATCCCACTGCACTAATGGCGGATAGCGGACGCACGTCTAACACCAACATAAGTGTCAAGGCCACAGTTATCCGCTTTGCAAAAGGATGACTGCTGTCATATTTCATCTTCCGCACAAAGAACTGTTGGACAGTCAATTGCTTAGTTGAAGTAGTACAAGTGGTCTTCCGACTTCCCCTCTGGAATGATGATCGACTCCCAGCAGCAACAACAGCAGCAGCGGCAGCAACAGCAGCAGTAGGCGTACCACTCAAGGATCCTCCCAAGTAATCCCAGTAAGGAGAGAACTCCTCAGTCTTGACAGTGACATGGCCTGCAGGACTACTGATGTTCCTGAATGAGGAGGAAGTTGACATTGAGGGAGTTGGCTTGCAGGAGCTTGGGTACAGGTGGAAGAAGGGATTTAGGTGTCAGTGGACTGCTTACGCTTTTACTCAAAGTTTCCCAACTTGACACTGACTTCTGATGAATGCGCAGCAGGTGACGTATAAGGGAGGATGTTCCTAGGTGGTTAACATCCTTATCCCTACTTATTACAGATTGACAGAGGCAACAGATGGCTCTGTTGTTCGGATTTGTGGAGAAATAATTCCACACCGAAGAGGTGGCTTTTTTGGTAGTTTGCCCAGGCATCACAATGGGCTTCTTCATCTCACGGACAACAGGTGTCTCCCCCGGTGCCTGACTTAAACAAACCACATCACCATCAGAATCCTCATTGTCAACTTCCTCCTCAGCGCCAGCAACACCCATATCCATCCTGGTTTACTTCAATAGTTACATCTTCAATTTCAATATCAGGAACTGGACTGTGGGTGCTCCTTCCAGCACTTGCAGGGGGCGTGCAAATGGTGGAAGGAGCCACCTCTTCCAATCCAGTGTTGAGAAGGTCAGGCATCGCAACCGCTGACACACTTGGACTCTGCTTGGGGATTTGTGATACCATCTCAGAATGCACAGTTCTTTTCTGTGCTTTTTCCAGCTTAACTCTTTTAATTTTTCTAGCGGGAGGATGAGGGCTTCCATCGTCATATGAAGCTGATCCACGAGTCATGGACATAGGCCAGGGCCTCAGCCGTTTCTTGCCACTCCGTGTCGTAAATGGCTTATTGGCAAGTTTGCGTTTCTCCTCAGACCATTTAAATTTATTTTTTTTGGGTCTTCTTACTGAACGTTGGCTTTTTGGATTTTACATGCCCTCTACTATCACATTGGGCATCGGCCTTTGCAGACGACGTTGATGGCATTTCATCATCTATGTCATGGCTAGTGGCAGCAGCTTCAGCACTAGGAGGAAGTGGTTCTTGATCTTTCCCTATTTTATCCTCCAAATTTTTGTTCTCCATTATTTTTCTGGAGTTATATAACACAATATGCGGCACAGGAATGACTGATGGCTGATGCACAGGACACTACCACTGGTCTGATGCAGGACAACACAGCAACACTGTAAGGGACTTGTTATTATTATTATTATTATTATTATTATTATTATTATAATACTGTAGCAGGAGACATATAGCAGCAGCGTATACCACAGTGACTGCCTGGTCACTGCAATGACTGATGGCTGATGCACAGGACACTAGCACTGGTCTGATGCAGGACAACACAGCTAACTATACAGCAGCACTGGGCATATGGCAGCAGATGACACCACCACTGTGAATGGTCACTGGACTGACTGATGCACAGGACACTAGCAATGGTCTGATGCAGGACAACACAGATAATTATACAGCAGCACTGGGCATATGGCAGCAGATGGCACCACCACTGTGAATGGTCACTGGACTGACTGATGCCCAGGACACTACCACTGGTCTGATGCAGGACAATACAGCAACACTATAAGGGACTTATTATACAGCAGCACTGGACATATGGCAGCAGAGGACACCACCACTGTGACTCGACTGATGCAGCACAATACACCACCCTGAACTGATGCAGTGCAACACAGCACCCTATACAGCAGCACTGGACATATGGCAGCAGAACACACAAGCACTGTGAGTGGACAGATTCAGCACAAGACACGGACACTGAGGACACTGAGAGAACGGAGACACATCCTCTCTCTACACTCTTTAATGCCCGAGAGAAAATGGCGGTGACGCGCGGCTCCTTATATGGAATCCAAATCCTGCGAGAATCCGACAGCGGGATGATGATGTTTTGCCTCATTCTGGTTTCCGAGTCAGGCGGGAAAACCTGAGCCTGGCTCGGAACCGGACTCGATTGGTGAAATTTGGTAGGGTTCGGTTCTCTGAGAACAGAACCTGCTCATCTCTAATATATATGGAAGACAAAGGTGAGAACAGCACCTTCTAGTGCATTAAACGTAACTTTTACGTAGGAACCTTCACCAAATGGCAAAACACCATTAGATGGAGCAAGTACTGTATATATTAGAGATGTGCAGCTGGCACTTTTAATGTTTAGTGTTTTGGTTTTGGTTCTAATTCCATTTTCGTGTTTTGGTTTTGGCTTGGTTTTGCCAAAACCACCCTTTCGTGTTTTGGTTTTGGATCTGGATGATTTTTGGAAAAAAACATAAAAACAGCTAAAATCACAGAATTTGGGGGTAATTTTGCTCCTACGGTATTATTAACCTCAATAACATTCGTTTCCACTCATTTCCAGTCTATTCTGAACACCTCACACTTCACAATATTGTTTTTAGGTCTAAAAGTTGCACCGAGGTGGCTGTATGACTAAGCTAAGCGACACAAGTGTGCAGCACAAACACCTGGCCCATCTAGGAGTGGCACTGCAGTTGCAGACAAGATGGCACTATTCAAAAACTAGTCCCCAAACAGCACATGATGTAAAGAAGAAAAAGAGGTGCAATGAGGTAGCTGGATGGCCAAGCTAAGCGACATAAGTGTGCGGCACAAACACCTGGCCCATCTAGTAATGGCACTGCAGTTACAGACAGGATGGCACTTAAAAAAACTAGTCCACAAACAGCACATGATGCAAAGAAGAAAAAGAGGTGCAAGATGGAATTGTCCTTGGTTCCTCCCACCTACCCTTATGTTGTATAAACAGGACATGCACACTTTAACAAACCAATCATTTCAGCAACAGGGTCTGCCACACGACTGTGGCTGAAATGACTGGTTTGTTTGGGCCCCCACCAAAAAAGAAGCAATCAATCTCTCCTTGCACAAACTGGCTCTACAGAGGCAAGATGTCGACCTCATCCTCCGATTCCTCACCCCTTTCACCGTGTACATCCTCCTCACTGAGTATTAATTTGTCCCCACCGGAATCCACCATCACAGGTCCCTGTGTACTTTCTGGAGGCAATTGCTGGTAAAGGTCTTCCCGGAAGACTTTATAATTCATTTTGATGAACATCATCTTCTCCACATTTTGTGGAAGAAACCTCCTACGCCGATCACTGACAAGGTTACCGGCTGCACTAAACACTCTTTCGGAGTACACACTGGAGGGGGGAAAACTTAGGTAAAATAAAGCCAGTTTGTGCAAGGGCCTCCAAATTACCTCTTTTTCCTGCCAGTATACTTACGGACTGTCTGACATGCCTACTTGGATGCTGTCACTCATATAGTCCTCCACCATTCTTTCAATGGTGACAGAATCATATGCAGTGACAGTAGACATGTTAGTAATCGTTGTCAGGTCCTTCAGTCCAGAACAGATATCAGCTTTCGCTCCTGACTGCCCTGCATCACTGCCAGCGGGTGGGCTAGGAAATCTTATCCTTTTCCTTGCAGCCCCAGTGTCGGGAGAAATTGAAGGAGGAACTGTTGACGGGTCACGTTCTGCTTGAGTTGACAATTTACTAACCAGCAGGTCTTTGCACCTCTGCACACTTGTGTCTGCTAAAAAGAGAGATACAACGTAGGCTTTAAACCTAGGATCGAGCACGGTGGCCAAAATGTAGTGCTCTGATTTCAACAGAATGACCACCCTTGAATCTTGGCAAATCGAGTGAAGGGCTCCATCCACAAGTCCCACATACTTTGCGGAATCGCTCCATCTTAGCTCTTCCTTCAATTTCTCCAGCTGCTTCTGCAAAAGCCTGATGAGGAGAATGACCTGACTCAAGTTGGCAGTGTATGAACTGACTTCACTTGTGGCAAGTTTGAAGGGTTGGAGAACCTTGCACAAGACGGAAATCATTCTCCACTGTGCTTGAGTCAGGTGCATTACCCCTCCTTTGCCTATATCGTATGTATAGGCTTTAATGGCCTTTTGCTGCTCCTCCATCCTCTGAACCATATAGATTGTTGAATTCCACCTCGTTACCACCTCTTGCTTCAGTTGATGGCGGGGCAGTTTCAGGAGTGTTTGCTGGCGCTCCAGTCTTCGGCACGCAGTGGCAGAATGCCGAAAGTGGCCAACAATTTTTAGGGCCACCAACAGCATCTCCTGCACACTCCTCTCATTTGTCAAAAAATTCTGCACCACCAAATTAATTGTATGTGCAAAACATGGGACGTGCTGGAATTTGCCCAGTTGTAAAGCACGCACAATATTGGTGGTGTTGTCCGATATCACAAATCCCCAGGAGAGTCCAATTGCGGTAAGCCATTCTGCGATGATGTCCCTCAGTTTCCGTAAGAGGTTGTCAGCTGTGTGCCTCTTATGGAAAGCGGTGATACATAGCATAGCCTGCCTAGGAATGAGTTGGCGTTTGCAAGATGCTGCTACTGGTGCCACTGCGGGAGGCCATACATCTTCCCAGTGGGCTATTACAGTCCTATAGTCCTTAGTCTGCGCTGTTCCACTTGTCCACATGTCCGTAGTTAAGTGGACACTGGATACAACCGCATTTTTTAGGACCATGGTCACTCTTTTTCTGATGTCTGTGTACATTCTAGGTATCGCCTGCCTAGAGAAGTGGAACCTAGATGGGATTTGATACCGGGGACACAGTATCTCAAACAAATCTTTAAGTGACTCTGAACTAATGGTGGATACCGGACACACCTCTAACACCAACTTAGCTGTCAAGGCCTCAGTTATCCGCTTTGCAAAAGGATGACTGCTATCATATTTCATCTTCCTCACAAAGGACTGTTGGACAGTCAGTTTCTTACTGGAAGTAGTACAAGTGGTCTTCCGACTTCCCCTCTGGGATGACGATCGACTCTTGCAGCAACAACAGCAGCGGCAGCAACAGCAGACGTACCATTCAAGGATCCTATGGAGGAACCCCGGTTAGGAGAGGACTCCTTAGTCTTGACAGTGACATGGCCTGCAGGACTACGTACGTTCCTGACTGAGGAGGAAGTTGGCGTTGAGGGAGTTGGTGGTGTGTCTTGTAGGAGCTTGGCTACAGGAGGAAGAAGGGATTTAGGTGTCAGTGGACTGCTTACGCTCATACCCAAAGTTTCTGAACTTGACAGTGACTTCTGATGAATGCGCAGCAGGTGACGTATAAGGGAGGATGTTCCTAGGTGGTTAACATCCTTACCCCTACTTATTACAGATTGACAGAGGCAACAGATGGCTTGACACCTGTTGTCCTGATTTGAGGAGAAATAATTCCACACCGAAGAGGTGGCTTTTTTGGTAGTTTGCCCAGGCATCACAATGGGCTTCTTCGTCCCAAGGACAACAGGTGTCTCCCCCGGTGACTGACTTAAACAAACCACATCACCATCAGAATCCTCATCGTCAACTTCCTCCTCAGCGCCAGCAATACCCATATCCTCATCCTGATGTACTTCAACAGTGACATCTTCAATTTGAATATCAGGAACTAAACTGTGGGTGCTCCTTCCAGCACTTGCAGGGGGCGTGCAAATGGTGGAAGGAGCCACCTCTTCCCGTCCAGTGTTGGGAAGGTCAGGCATCGCAACCGCCGACACAATCGACTCTCCTTGGGGATTTGTGATACCATCTCAGAGCGCACAGTTCTTTTCTGTGCTAACTTAATTTTTCTAGCGGGAGGATGAGGGCTTCCATCGTCATGTGAAGCTGAACCACTAGCCATGAACATAGGCCAGGGCCTCAGCTGTTCCTTGCCACTCCGTGTCGTAAATGGCATATTGGCAAGTTTACGTTTCTCCTCAGACGATTTAAATTTCTTTTTTGGTTCTTTTCACTGAACTTTGGCTTTTTGGATTTTACATGCCATCTACTATCACATTGGGCATTGGCCTTGGCAGACGATGTTGATGGCATTTCATCATCTATGTCATGGGTAGTGGCAGCAGCTTCAGCACTAGGAGGAAGTGGTTCTTGATCTTTCCCAATTAACTCTTTAAAATGTTTGTTCTCCAATATTTTTCTGGAGATATAACACAATATGCGGCACAAGAGAGCATACCCCTACACCTCACAGGGCAAACCCTGTTAAAATTATTTGGATTATATATTAATAACATCTTTATTTGGAGTAAATAATATACAGCACAGGACAGCACCACTGAACTTATATGGCAACACCACTGGACTGGATATATACGGAATTATATGTATTTATATGGAATTATATGGCAGGATAATGGAATTATACACCAGTATCGCGGGAATTATACGTCAATATCACAGGAATTATACGTCAATGTCACAGGAATTATACGCCGGTATTCAGAGAATTATACGCCAATGTCACAGGAATTATATGCCAGTATCACGGTAATTATACGGCAATATCACAGGAATTATACGGCAATGTCACAGGAATTATACGCCAGTAATCAGAGAATTATACGGCAATGTCACAGGAATTATACGCCAGTATTCAGAGAATTATACAGCAATGTCACAGGAATTATACGCCAGTAATCAGAGAATTATACGGCAATGTCACAGTAATTATACACCAGTATTCCGAGAATTATATAGCAATGTCACAGGAATTATACGCCAGTATTCCGAGAATTATACAGCAATGTCACAGGAATTATACGCCAGTGTTCAGAGAATTATACGGCAATGTCACAGGAATTATATGCCAGTATTCAGAGAATTATACGGCAATGTCACAGGAATTATACGCCAGTATCACGGGAATTATACGGCAATATCACAGGAATTATATGGCAATGTCACAGGAATTATACGCCAGTAATCAGAGAATTATACGGCAATGTCACAGGAATTATACGCCAGTATTCCGAGAATTATACAGCAATGTCACAGGAATTATACGCCAGTATTCCGAGAAATATACAGCAATGTCACAGGAATTATACGCCAGTATTCAGAGAATTATTCAGCAATGTCACAGGAATTATACGCCAGTATTCAGAGAATTATACGCCAGTATTCAGAGAATTATACGACAATATCACAGGAATTATATGACAATATCACAGGAATTATACGCCAGTATCACGGGAATTATACGGCAGTAACAGTGGATATATGGCAGCAGAGGATACCCCCACTGTGACTGGTCACTGGACTGATGCTGCACAAGACACTACCCCTGGTCTGATGCAAGACAACACAGCTCAAATGTAAGGGACTTATACAGCAGCCAGCCGCACTGGGGACATATAGCAGCAGAGGATACTGTGACTGGCTGGACTGATGCAGCATAAGACACTGACTACACTGGACTGGACTGAGCAGCACAAGACAGCATTAAGTAGACTCACCACGCCACTTTCCCGCCCCCACACAGACACTGAGGACGGAGACACGCCCTCTCACTACACTCTCCGAGACTGGAGTGAAAATGGCTGCGACGCGCGGCTCCTTATATGGAATCCAAATCCCGTGAGAATCCGACAGCGGGATGATGACGTTTTGCCGAGTTTGGGTTTCCAAGTCAAGAGGGAAGATCCGTACTCTGAAGCCAACGTTCGGGGGGTTCGGTTCTCTGAAAACCGAACCCACTCATCTCTAGTATATAGTGGAACACATCCACTTATAATTTGCAAATTATGAGTGGATGTGTTCCACTGTATATGGTACTTGCTCCATCTAATGCTGTTTTGGCATTGGTGAAGGTTCCTACGTAAAAGTTACGTTTAATGCATTAGAAGGCGCTGTTCTCACCCTTGTCTTCCAGATGAAATTGAAAGAACCGATGGAACACCGGTCTATTGGAGGACAGCTGCCACTCTCAGTGAGAGAGGAGTGCGAAAGGAGTCGGGAGACACTGACTTGATTACATTAATCTAATACATGTGGGACAAATTACGTAGGGTGTAGCGCTCAGTACCACTTTTGTTGTAATACGTGTGTGTGTGTGTGTGTGTGTGTGTGTGTGTGTGTGTGTGTGTGTGTGTGTGTGTGTTGTAACAGATTTAAATTGTGTACAGACACAATTAAAAATAGAGCAACATAAACAATACTAATATTGAGCAAATATACAGTACATCTTAGAGCAATACATCTATATTATAGATATATGCACTTTCCCTCTGCCTCTTTCCATAACCCCCATTATGTGGATGGGGGCTACATATGTGTAAATTAGATAATTAGCAACATATATCACTAATACTTGATGACTGTATGGATATAGTAGATTCTACAATTAGCCTCATTAATTTCACAGGGAAATTAGGTTAACAGTATGAAATAACCAAGCCGTAACATTCATATTTGTGAGTAAATGTGCAAATAACTGCATGGTCAGTCACTACTAACAATATTCACCGGATACACTTGCTTTCAAAAAACTATTTTAAACTGTTTATTTAAGTCACATTTCAGACCGAACGACCTAAAATGTAACTGGCTTAATGCATCCAAAGTACTGTAGTAAAAAAAACAGAAGCATCTTGGAGTTTGCTTATGTCTGGTAATTCTAATGTAAATACCAGCAACGCTGCATTCATCAACAAAATCTTACATCTGCTTAACTAAGACTTTTTGTAAAAATAATTTTTAAACTTTACAACAATTTACTGTAAAATAATAGCATAACTACAAGTGGCATACGAGAATTACTAAAAATAATAATCGATGTGGTTGACCAAACCCTTACTTTAACTAACACTGCAGAGAAGGAGACATCTGGAGTAATTACACAATAAACCCAATAATAAATGAAAAGCCATAATGTGGCTCAGAAAAATGATGCAATATATACAGTAGATCCTTATTAAGAGTTGAATGTAAACATAATCACAAAATACCTATGGATGTCGCTACCTATTCTGAGTTGGCCTAAATCGAAAAATGCATTGTAAGAATGTTGACATTATAGTTAAGCTGTGGGTGAAAGGATTAGGGTTGGGCTTTGGGAAGGGGAGGTTAGGGCTAGGCACTAGGGGGAGGGTTAGGGGAAATAAATGTACTGTAACACCGGAGGATTGCAGCGCATGTGATGATCACATGACCGCTGGAATCCATAATGCACCGCTAGGGCCGCTGCACCAACCAGGAGCAGGTCAGTCACCACTGGACCACAGGATGAAAAGTCGACATTCTAACATGTCGACATGTCACTGTCTACATGATCTATGTTGACATTGTCAATGTCAACATTATGACCATGTTGACATTCTCTTGCCAACAAAAAGAATGTCGACATTTCGTACCCAGCACCCTTGTAGCTCTGCAAATCAGGAGAAACTGACGTAGTGCTTTTAATGTCTTCTACTTAAGTCCAATGGTGTAGGCTGTGCAAAGCCGTTTGGCTGTGCATTTACAATCTAAGCGTGCATTTTATCAAAGCGTGATAAAATTGACAAATAACAGCAGCGTTCAATCAGCGTTAATTTATCTTCAGCTGATATCGATTGTGAATTGACGTTTCTTCTCTTCTTGTCACCTACAGGTAATTACAATTGACTACAACTACCATCATATTCTGCTGCACTATATCTATATATGCAAAGCTAATTCTGCTGGGTAATTACAATTGACTACAACTACCATCATATTCTGCTGCACTATATCTATATATGCAAAGCTAATTCTGCTGGTTAATTACAATTGACTACAACTACCATCATATTCTGCTGCACTATATCTATATATGCAAAGCTAATTCTGCTGGGTAATTACAATTGACTACAACTACCATCATATTCTGCTGCACTATATCTATATATGCAAAGCTAATTCTGCTGGTTAATTACAATTGACTACAACTACCATCATATTCTGCTGCACTATATCTATATATGCAAAGCAAAATATGCTGGGTAATGCAAATTGAAACATTATTGCATAGTATGTGATTTTGAAGTACTTTTTAAAGTTTTGAATGATATAGACCCAGTTTTATCTTTGTGGAATGCCTGGTTGTTGTTTTTAAGGTAATTTATTGCCTGGCATTTGAGGGGGTGGGGTGTGGTTGCAGATTTCAATTATTGGTTTCACTTGTAATAGTCTTCTACTTAAGTCCAATGGTGTAGGCTGCGCAAAGCCGTTTGGCTGTGCATTTACAATCTAAGCGTGCATTTTATCAAAGCGTGATAAAATTGACAAATAACAGCAATGTTCAATCAGCGTTCAATCGAAGTGAAAAAGAAGGAAAACAGAAGCACATCAATCAAACAAAACAAACAAAAAAACTGAAGAACTAAAAACAAATGTGAGTCACTCCTCAGATCACTCACCTCCTGATTGTTGCATCTGATTAAATAGCACGAAACAACCTTACTTGGACAATTCAAAAACCATCCATTTCACCCACAAATGCTTGTATCTGTATTATTGTAATTTTGTTTTTTATGCACAGCTGCACCAATGCAATTTTACCTGCAAACACTTAAAAAAATCTAACATAACTACCATTGCTTCTTAAACCGCTCACAATCCTTTCATTTCTTACACTCCAAATACATTTCTGCACCCACTTTATCTACACTTTTGACTCATTTCATACTAAATCTACACCCCTTGAGCCTACACTGCTTTTCGCACCTACATTTCTGCAATTCTTCTGCTCGGATTCCCTTATAGTCTCCTTTCCTACTTCCACTTTCCCTCAACCTATTTACCTGCTTAACACTATGTCAAGGCTTTCCTATACTCCCCACATCACTCAGTGTCTGGTCTAGTCTCCTACACCTCCTCCTCTGTCTCCCCTCCATCCCTCTGTTTCCTTCCCCCACCTTTCCTGTTACCCCACTTTCATTCACCTCTGCCCCATGGTCCTGCTACCCCACAACTCAGCCCTGCTCCCTCTCTCCCTTCCTTGTCACCTCCCCACACCCCCATCCACATCACACTGACCTCCCTCCCTGCCCACCTCCTGCAGTTTCCCCTCCTAGCTCAGGCACCCGTACCATCACTACTCTCTCATCATCCCTGCCCTCAAAGTTAATCCCACCTCATCGCTACAACAACCCTGATAATCTCATTCACATCTCTCCCACAGACTTATACCCCCTATCCTGTGCACTCTGGAATGCCAGATCTGTTTGTAACAAACTGGTCCCCACTCATGACCTTTTCATTTCCAAATCCCTACACCTACTAGCCATTACTGAAACTTGGATTACGCCCTCTGACACTACTTCTGCTGCTGCTCTCTCTGCTGGGGGCCTCACATTCACACACACACCCCGACCTGGGGGTCGCCATGGGGGTGGTGTTGGGGTCCTTTTACCTTCTAGTTACTCCTACCAACTCATACCACCAGAACCATCCCTTATATTCTCTACATTTGAGGTCCACGCCATACGCCTCTTCCAACCAGTCCATCTTAGAGTAGCTGTCATTTACCGCCACCCTGGCACTGCTTCCAAATTCATCGACAACTTTGCTTCCTGGCTTCCTCACTTCCTCTCTTCTGACATTCCCACCATTATCCTAGGCGATTTCAACATCCCTATTGACATCCCCACACAATCCCCTGCCTCTAAACTCCTTAACCTCACCTCCTCACTTGGTCTCTCCCAGTGGACCTCCTCACCCTCCCATGTGAATGGGAGCTCACTGGATCTGGTCTTCACTCACCGCTGTGATATCTCTGATTTTTCCAACTCCCCATTTCCCCTCTCTGACCACCACCTGCTCTCCTTTAACCTATCTCTCTCGACTTCCCCATCTCTACCTCCTAAGGCTACCATCACTAAGCGTAACATTGAAGCTATTGACACCACATTCCTTTCCTCCCTGTTTGACTCACTTCTCTCTCCTATTCTCTCTCTCTCTCATGCCCTGAACAAGCCACTTCCACATACAATGCTTCCCTTACTTCTGCTCTTGACTCTGTTGCTCCACCAACCACTATTCACCCTCGCAAATTAACACCTCAACCCTGGCACACCAAATGCACCAGATATCTGCAAAAATGCTCACGTACTGCTGAGCGACACTGGAGGAAATCACGCTCTAAGGCAGATTTCCTCCATTTCAAACTTATGCTCTCATCCTTCAGTGCTGCCCTTTCTGTTGCTAAACAGTCATACTTCAAGAACCTCATCTCCTCCCAGTCTTCCAACCCCCGGCGCCTCTTTGCCACTCTCAACTCACTCCTCTGCCCACCTCCACCTCGTCTCCCTTCCTCACTCTCTGCTCTTGACTTTGCCACTTACTTCACATCCAAAATTGACTCCATACGTCAGGACATCACATCACACCAGACCATCAGTAACCAGCCTTCTCCCATCCCTTACGAACCCTCCCCATCCCTCGCACCAACTCTGTCATCTTTCTCCCATGCATCTGGAGAGGAAGTCATGGCCCTCATTCGTTCCTGTCCCCTCACCACCTCCCCACTTGACCCTATCCCCTCCCGCCTCCTCCGCTACCTCTCTTCTTCTGCTTGTTCCCATCTTTCCCACCTTCTCAATCTCTCCCTCTCATCAGGCACTGTCCCCTCTGCCTTCAAGCACGCACTCATCTCTCCTATTCTTAAAAAACCTACCCTTGATCCAAACACTCTCTCCAACTACCGACCCATCTCTCTCCTCCCTTTTGCCTCCAAACTCCTTGAGCGTATTGTCTACAACCGCCTTACTTCCTTTCTTTCCTCACACTTACTGCTTGACCCATTCCAATCTGGCTTCCGTCCTCTCCACTCCACTGAAACTGCCCTTACAAAAGTATGCAATGACCTCCATGCTGCTAAATCTAAGGGACACTACTCTCTACTTATTCTACTTGATCTCTCTGCTGCTTTTGACACTGTGGACCATCCTCTCCTACTGCAAATCCTTCACTCCATTGGTCTGCGTGACACTGCCCTCTCTTGGTTGTCGTCCTACCTTTCTGACCGTTCATTCTCTGTCTCCTCTCATGACTCCACCTCCCCCTCACTTCCACTAACTGTAGGGGTACCCCAAGGTTCTGTCCTTGGTCCTCTTCTCTTCTCTCTCTATACGTCCTCACTAGGTAAGCTCATTAGTTCTTTTGGTTTCCAATATCATCTCTATGCTGATGACACTCAAATCTATCTTTCCTCTCCCGACCTCTCCCCTACTCTCCTCACTCGTATCTCCAACTGTCTCTCTGCTATCTCTTCCTGGATGTCCCAGCGCTTTCTTAAACTTAACATGTCTAAGACCGAGCTGATCATCTTCCCTCCCTCCCGCATAACCTCACCTCCTACAATCTCATTATCTATTGATGGCACTACTATCTCCTCTACCCCCCAAATGCGCTGTCTTGGAGTAATCCTTGACTTCTCCCTCTCTTTCAAACCACACATTCAGCACCTCTCACAAACCTGCCGTTTTCATCTAAAAAATATTTCCAGGATCAGACCCTTTCTAACCCAGGATGCTACTAAGACTCTTATCCACTCACTGGTCATCTCCAGACTGGACTACTGTAATCTCCTCCTGACTGGCATTCCTGACAAATACCTCTCTCCACTCCAATCTATCCTCAATGCTGCTGCCCGCTTCATTTTCCTCACCAAACGCACTACGTCCACCTCTCCTCTCTTACTAGACCTTCACTGGCTCCCCTTCCCTTTCAGAATCCATTTCAAGCTTCTCACACTTGCTTACAAAGCCCTCACCCACTCCTCTCCCATCTACATCTCTGATCTTATCTCGCTTTACACTCCCACCCGTCCTCTTCGCTCTGCTAATGCTCGCCGATTCTCCTGCCTACGGATTACTTCCTCCCACTCCTACCTCCAAGATTTTTCACGTGCTGCACCACTTCTCTGGAATTCCCTACCTCTCCCCCTCAGACTCTCCACCTCTCTACAAAACTTCAAACGGGCTCTCAAGACCCACTTCTTCACCAAACCCAGCCAAATCTCATCCTAAACCTCTGTTCCACGCTCTCTATGTACTCCATCTGTCTCACCCCTGTCTGTCTACCCCTCCCCTTTAGAATGTAAGCTCTCACGAGCAGGGCCCTCTTCCCTCATGTGCTTACCCTTTTCTTACTTTAATAATCTTCAGCTGCACCAAATCCAGCAGTCTTCTGCCACCTGATACTCATCCCAGTGTCATCTGCTGATGTAGCTATGTTTATTTACCCTGTACTTGTCCTATATTGTAGTCAACTGTAAGTTGCTGTTTTCCTGGTTGATTATTTGTTTATGTACTCTGTAATTGGGCGCTGCGGAACCCTTGTGGCGCCATATAAATAAAGGATAATAATAATAATAATGAAAGCCAACTGCTGACTAAGGGAATAAAGTGTAAAATTCTGCAATTAATGGAGTCAAATAATGAAAATGGAAAACAGTATTTATAAATGCAGAAAAATTTTACAATTCTTTAACTGAACCACATCAGACAAATAAACACAACATTTGGCATATTTTATCACTGTGGATATTCATTTCTTTTAAGATCCAAATATGCCAAATATCCATTGCAGTGGGTGTATGGATGTAACTAACAGAAAAATGTGTCTCATAAGATTCCCCAAAAATGTACTAGATTAACAGAAACTGTTAAAAATATGTATGACTGTCCATTTAGGAACTATAAAACCAATTGAAAAGGAAGGAAATGTAATAATTTAGGTATTTGTGTCCACCAAGAAAACAAAGAGGGTTTATTTTACATATGTACTGTAGCATAGCAATCTTGTCCAGATCAGACTATATGTATTCAATTCCCACAAATTTCAACATCAGACAGAGGGGTTTTCATATTTGTAATCATAATGCACAAGTCAGAAACAGGGCTAAACTTACAATGCGTCGCTTTCATAGCTGCTGTGTCTTCAGTGGATATGGACGTTGGATTTAAAGGGACAACACTATTAAATATAAAGCCAGTCTTGTTTTGTATTTAGTATAATTGTTCCATTATATCCAACAACCGAAATTCTTAAAGATGTAGTAACCGTGAAAAGTTACGCATAGTAAGTTTACCCCATGATGACATTTATGCAATTGAGTCAAAGCTTAAAAAAAAGTTTTCCAAGGTGCTCTGAAGTTCCTTAAGAAAATACCTTGAGGGGGGCGTGGCTTGGCATCGGAACGCAGCAGCTGTGCTAAAACTGAGCTCCTGCTTGGGCCCTATTTAATGTGTTCCCTGGCCCTGCTTATTTGCCCATAGGGACCCTACCTGACTTGATGAGGCTCCCCTGCATCTGGTAGATAGGATCGCGGAGCCGGCGGGTGCCTCCAGTATCCGTGCGGGTTGCGGCCTGTCTGCCAGGTTGGAGCTGGGGACTCAATTTGCTCCTGGCCCGGACCGGAAGTGGAGCTACCTGTGGCCGCGGACTGCGGTGTCCTCTGTCCCTTCACAGTTTGACTCCCCCTCCTGCAGCTGCCTCTCGCCCGGCTGATACGAGCGGCGGGGGGACCCGCTGGCCGCGGCACTCGCGTGTCTCTCTGCTGTCTGGCGGTGGGTGGCGTGGATCACGTGACGGGGCGCCAGGGATCCGGCACCTCCGTCGCTTGCTCACCGCTCCCCGTTGGGCTGAGGCCCTCTCTGCGGCTGCCGGACGGCTCCCCGTCCCCACCGACGAACTGGCCCTGCTGCCTGAGGCTTAATATATGTGCTACTGGAGCCCAATAATAAGGGCTGGCGGGCGCCATTTTACTTGCTGGCACGGTGCCCATACAGTACAGTGTTGTGCTAGTCTGGGGGTGGCATTGCCCCCTACATATCTGGCCATAACCTTGCTTACACACTCCAGTCACTGTCAGGGGGAGGGGCATTGCTCCGGGAGATCTTCAACACTTTGAACTTATCTGGCCTATAGATAGAGGGTATTGCGACCACTAATTCATCACGGTGCGGCCGCATCCGTTGCATTGGATTTGCTACCTGCTGGTCTCTACCACCTGCTTTCTCGCACCTACACTGAGGATGCTCCCTTCTGCTGGGAACCCCCGCAAGTGGGAATGAAGCTTCTTTGACCTCATGTCGCTCCCTCTGTTTCGTGTAATGTCATAACAAGTTTATATATAGTGGAGCTGTCCTTTTGTTTATCCTTGACCCACCGTACTCGTTTACCATAATACACGTCTCCTTTGCATTATGCCTCCTAAAAAAGTGAAAGTCGGTAAAACTGCCTCTCAGGTTGCCTTCTTTAAACCGTCACCCAAACCTGCCAAGCCGCAAGAATCTAGCGCTTCCTCTTCCAAAGGACTCTCTCCTACTTCGGCTTCTGGTAGTAGTACGTCCTCACCGGGTCCAGCGACTGTTAAGCATACCGCTATGGATGATAGCGACCCGCTTACGGTTGGCTCTATGAAGGCCCTGTTATCATCCTTCAAAGATGAGGTAGCTGCGGAATTTAGGGCCTCACTCCATGTGTGCCAGCAAGTTAGGTGGCCGGACGGATCACCTAGAGACAAAGATGGAGGAAGTAGTGGGTTCCCATAACGCTCTTATTTCTTCTCACGATCAACTGGAAATGGAGGTCTCTCTTCTGAGGGAAAAGGTGACGGAAATGGAAGACAGATCAAGGAGGAATAACCTGAAATTGAGAGGGGTCCCGGAGACTGTTTCTAATAGTTCTCTACACGATTACGCTATTGCGGTGTTCCGGAACCTGGCCCCGTCACTTACTTCCAGCGATCTCCTGATAGACAGTATCCATTGCTTACCCAAAGCTAGGAACGTACCTGCGGATGTCCCCAGAGATGTCCTGATGAGGATCCATTATTTCCATGTGAAGGAGACTTTACTACGGGCAGCCAGGCCGTCCTCGGATACTGCAAAGGCACTGGGCTCCCTTCAGCTGTTCGGTGATTTTTCTAGAGACACTCTACTGAAACGCCGATCCTTTCAACCTATTACCAGTGTTCTCAGGAGAGCCGACATTCCATATCGGTGGGGATTCCCCACTAAATTGTTGATATCAAGGGACAGCTCCACGATTGTTCTCACTAATGTGCCGGATGGCATGAAAATGTTGGAGAGATGGAACCTAGTCGATCCTTCGGACCGCAGCTCTCCTGTTCGTGTTCTTCACCAGGACTGGTCCAAGGCTGGATCGGGCTGATCCCTGTGCCGAGATATAATTTAGTCTCTCTCAGCTCCTCTACCGTTAACCTGCATTTATCGCTTGTTTAGTTCATTGTTTACTTGGGTAGAGAGTGGGAGTTCTTTTCTATGGAGTGACGTTCCTCCTCCTGCTTTAACTTTAAACATTGTTATGACTGTTGTTTAATATGTGTGGGCGTTCTAGCTTGGGGACCCTCCGGGCCTCCCTATGCCATTTGCTGGCCTCCTGTTGTTCTTCCGTAGTGGGCGACGGATTTTGTCGCTGCTACGGATGGCGCGGGGGGGCCCCAAGGAACGCCTTCAGTTCTTCATTTTGGGGTGACGGGGGTTTTAGCCGCTAACCCCCATGTTCACTCTCCAGGTGACCATGGTATGGTGCCTGTTTTGGCCCCTGGTGGGGTCAGTTCAGTTGTTTTTTTCTCCCCTCTTTGTTAGTCTTTTTTTTATTTTTTTTGCTTTTTTGTCTTCCTATTGCCAGTACACGTATTCTGTTATAGTGCCTAATGCGGTTGTCATCTATTGCACCTCTACCTTTTTTTACGATGCTTAATATAGTTTCCCTTAACGTTAAGGGCTTGAACTCTCCTCAGAAGAGGAAGCTTGCCCTTAACTACTTCCATAAACTCAAAGCTCATATTGTCGCGGTCCAAGAGACCCACTTCAAAGAGGCAGCACCTCCTCTGTTTCGGAACTCTAAGTTCCCTCATTGCTACACGGCTAATGGCCCGGGGGAAAAAGCGGGTGTAGCTAACCTGATCTCCCAACAGTGCCCGTTCAGTCTCTCAGCTCAATATTCTGATCCCGAAGGGAGATATTTGATTTTGGTTGGGAAGATAGATAGTGTAGATGTCACCCTGGTGTCATGCTATGCCCCTAACACTAGACAGTTGGCCTTTTGTAAAAAGTTCTTCTCAGTATTGCAGACACACGCTATTGGTGCACTCTTGGTACTGGGGGATTTTAATATGGTTCTGAATCCGCTAATGGATAGGTCCAGGACAACCATGCCACATAGTCTCAAACCTCACGATCCCGCTAAGGGTTTTCGTGGATTGATAGCGGAATATGATCTTTACGACATCTGGAGATCTCGTCACCCTACGACGAGGGACTATTCATTCTATTCACATGTCCATCGATCATACTCCAGGATAGACTTAGCCTTTTCCGACAGATGGACGTTAGCTTCCATCAGCAAAGTTGATATTCTGCCTATGACGTGGTCAGGCCACTCTCCCTTGTTCTTAGTGTGGGATATAGGGGGTAGAAGGGACGCCCTGGGCCATGGAGACTGGGATATGGTGCCCGCTCCTGTCAGGAAGCTAGACAAGCAATTCAACAGTCTGTGTCCCATTATTTATGTGAAAATGACCCCAACGACACTTCAGTATTTAATCATTGGTGTTCTCTTAAGGCTGTCGTTAGGGGGCGGCCATACAAGTCACTGCAAAGCTGAAGAGGGACTATAAACTGGCTTCTGATCAAGCTGAATCGGAGGCTCTTGATTTGGAGAGGGCCCATAAAGTGACCCCGACTGATAAAACTCTTTATAGGCGACTTCTCCTTGCTCGGGAAAAAGTAAATTCCTTCTCATTGCGTGAAGTGCAGCGTAATATAGCGCGACTTAATCAGAAATTCTACGCTTTTGGCAACAAGGCCGGTCGACTATTGGCTAGTAAATTGAGGGGGCGTAAGGCGAGGGAGCGTGTGCACCATGTTTTTAATTCTCCCGGCGCTAAAATATCTGATCCGCACCATATCGCTGACGCGTTTGCAGAATACTATTCTACCCTCTATAACCTTCGGGACGATTTGGATACCCCCCAGCCCTCTCAAGTAGATATTGATGCTTTTCTCCAATCCTTATCCCTCCCCTCCCTAGACTCTGCAGCCTGTCTGTCCCTGAGCTCCCCCTGGACAGCGGACGAAATAATGGCGACCATTGACTCGCTTCCACCTGATAAAGCCCCTGGCCCGGATGGATTCCCCGCTAACTTCTATAAATCCTTTAAAATGGAGCTAGCCCCGGTTCTGGCATCCGTGTTTGGCGAGGCCACGTTGGTTGGGTGTTTCCCGAAGGAAATGCTCAATGCACGAATTGTGACTATTCCTAAACCTGGGAAGTCTCCATCCTCGGTGCAAAACTATAGACCTATTGTCTTGTTAAACACGGATGTCAAGATATACGCTAAAATGATAGCTAATCGTATATGCCCCCCTTCCTAACCCATCTTATTAAATCAGATCAGGTGGGGTTTATTCCGGGCAGGCAGGCTCTGGACAACACTCGCCGAGTCCTAGATGTGATGGATTACTATGATTACCTTGGGTCCCCTCTTCTAATACTTTCCTTGGATGCTGAAAAAGCATTCGACAGGCTTCACTGGGGGTTTGTGCAGGCTGCGATGCGTCACTTTGGTTTTCAGGGTAGTATACTAGACTCTATCCTCGCCCTCTATTCTTCTCCTTCGGCGATGGTTTCAGTTTTTGGATGCCTATCTGCTAGCTTTGATATCACCAATGGTACGAGGCAGGGCTGTCCGTTGTCACCCTTTATATTTGCCTTAGCAATTGAGCCTTTGGCGGAGACGATTAGGTTGGCAGCGGATGTTCACGGTCCTATTATTGGTGATGTTTCCCATAAAATCAGTCTTTTTGCGGACGATATCCTCTTATGTTTAACGAGACCGGAGGTCTCTCTCCCTGCCCTTCACCGGATTCTGAAGCAGTTTTCTGAGGTGTCCTAATATAAATTGAATACCTCCAAAACTGAGGCCCTCCCTTTGCATATTTCCACAGATTCTGTGCGGGCACTTCAGGGTGATTTTAGATACACGTGGCAGTCTAAATCTCTCAAATATTTAGGTATTAACCTAGCTAGAGACCGCGACTTGATCGACTACAACTATAAGCCGTTATTACAGGCCTTTGAAACTCTGACCAAAGATTGGATGCTGCACGAGGTGTCCTGGCTGGGCCGTATAGCAGCCGCTAAAATGGTGCTCCTACCAAAGTTAATGTACCTCTATAGAGCTATTCCGAGACTTCTCCCTAAGCCGTTTCTCCATAAGTTTAATAAAATTCTAATCAACTACATATGGAAAGGCTCTAAACCTAAAATTGCTAGACATACCCTTTCCCTTCTGAGACTTAGGGGAGGTGCTGCCTTCCCGGACCTCGAGACCTATCAATCAGCTTGTATCCTGAGCCAGGTTAAGGATTGGTTTTTATCGGGGTCCCCTAAACAGTGGGCTACTATTGAGAGCTCCATGGTGGCCCCCTTTAGGCTCCCTGATCTCCTATGGTTTCCTGCTACAGTGACTCCTCGACAGACTCAGACCTGTAAGGCGATAGCTACTACACTTCAGATTTGGCGTAAATTTATTTCCTCTCAAGCGGATATTACTTTACCTTCTCCAGAATTGTCCCTGTCTGCTATAGCTGCCCTAATTCCTTCTTTGAACCTGGACACGTGGGCTGAAAAGGGGGTGACCTCATTGAAGGATGTACTCCGAGTAGAGGGCCTAGTTCCTTTTTCCCATCTCCTGAGTGAGGCCAGTGTTTCACCTCGGGACTTTTATAAGTATCTCCAGATGAGACATTGGATCCAGAGTCATATCTCATTCCCCTTGACTAATTTAGTTTGCCCTCTCCTACTGTTATCTAAACTTCAACCGACAGCTTGGAGAGGTAATATCTCTTGGTGGTACCAGTTCTTATTGTCGGGACGGGTCTATGGGAAACTGCCCTCTTTGATTAAATGGGAGAAGGACCTCTCCCGGGTCCTGGCCGATGAGGATTGGGATGTCATTTTCCGTACTTGCTTTAAGGTTTCTAAATGTGCTCACCACTCGGAAATGTTTTTTAAATTGCTCCACAGGGCCTATTTCACTCCCGAGCGGCTGCATAAAATCTGGCCTACAGTTTCCCAGTTTTGCTGGAGGGGCTGCGCCTCGATCGGTGATATCTTTCATGTGTTTTGGGCTTGCCCGGTCGTGCGGCCGCTCTGGAGGGAAGTATTTTCTCTGATCGGTGAAGTGTTGGGAACTGATGTCCCTGCAGACCCTTTAACGGCTCTGTTTCACTTCTACCCAGGGCCACTGTCCCAAGGTGACAGGTACCTTATGGGACATATTTTGATTGCCACTAAGGCCTCCATAGCTCAGTTGTGGAAATCTCCTTTAGTTCCCACGTCTGCTGTTATTTTAGATAAAGTCCACAGGCACTACCTGTTTGAAACGGCGGAGACGGCATTTTCCTCCTCTGCCTCTTCTAGTCATATGAAGTGGTTTAAGTGGAGTGAGTTCCGTGAGCGCATGGGTCATTCTGTTATCTACAGTTCACCCATAGACTTTACTGTTCTCGATTCCCCTACAGAAAAACCCTGAGTTGAAATCAATTCTTCTGATTAGGTATTTGACATTTTGTTTTCGTATCCCCTGATTCCGTGATTGTGATGCGGCTTTGCCCGCCTTTGCTTTTACTGCTGTTGATTGTGTCTGGCAGTTTCCCTCCCCCCTTCCCCTTTCCTCCTCTTTTCCTCTATTTTTTTGTTATTACTTCTTTTTACTATCTTTGTATTCATGTTTGACTGTATTTGATTTGTTATATGCTACTGATAAGGTATTGACAAAACCCAATAAAAATTATTATAAAAAAAAAAAAAAAATACCTTGAGGGGCATTGTTAAACAAACATAGGGGCAGATGTATTAACCTGGAGAAGGCATAAGGAAGTGATAAGCCAGTGATAAATGCAAGGTGATAAACACACCAGCCAATCAGCTCCCATATGTAAATTAACAGTTAGGAGCTGATTGGCTGGTGCATTATCACCTTGCACTTAACACTGCTTTATCACTGGTTTATCACTTCCTTATGCCTTCTCCATGTTAATACATCTACCCCGTAGTTAGGCAGAAATGTTAAGTGCAAATTTTCTAGTTCCTTTCCGTAACATCTCTTATTGAAACCTTAAAACATGTTTGATGCATCCTGTAAGGCAGGGATGGCCAAACCAGTCCTCGAGCTCTACCAACAGTACACATTTTCCAGACCACCTAGCTGGTGCACAGGTGTAGTCATTACTAATTAAGATGTGCTGCATTCATTCCTAACTGACAATTCTACAGATCTCCAGGAGGTCTGGAAAACATGAACTGTTGGTAGATCTCGAGGACCGGTTTGGCCAGCCGGGCTGTAAGGCATTGTCATTACTTAACAAGCTCTACACATGCACAGGACTGATTATTTAAGTACAGTACGTGTTACTCTGATGTTACTTAAATAATCAGACATACTGTATTTCATATGTAGAACTATTTAAGTATATGCAGCAAGTTATTAAGCTCACATGTGCAGATCGCGTTGGGTAGGAAATCCCAGCGATCAGGATGATGGCAGTCAGATGACCAATTTAACCTCCTCCTCCACCCCCCTCCCCGTGCCAGACCTGCCTGGACAGTGATCCTTGTCAGGATGCCGACGCTGGCATTTCAATCAGTGCCAGGATTCCGGCATTGGGATTCCCACTACCAGGATCACGGCTGCCGGGGTAAAACCTCTGGGATCCTGACCGAATCCAGTGCAGACCTGATTTCATCTTCCACTTGTACAAAAATAGGACATTTAATAATGAAAAATAATAAATTAATATTAATCAATTGCTAAGAAAGTTACACAACTAGTTAAACAATATAATGTCAAACCATGCATTATATATTTTTTATTACATATTGAAACTAAACAGATAATCAGCAACAAAATATCATTAATACTTGATGAATGTATGGATATACAATCAGCTTCAGTAATTTAACAAGGAATGTAGGTTGACAGTACGAAATAACCAAGACGTAACATTCATATTTGTGAGTACATGTGCTAGAAGCAAATACCTGCATGGGCAGTCACTGCTAACAATGGGGGTCATTCCGAGTTGTACGCTCGTTAAAATTTTTCGCATCGCAGCGATTTTCCGCTTAATGCACATGCGCAATGTCCGCACTGCGACTGCGCCAAGTAAATTTGCTATGCAGTTAGGAATTTTACTCACGGCTTTTTCATCGTTCTGGCGATCGTAATGTGATTGACAGGAAATGGGTGTTACTGGGCGGAAACAGGCCGTTTTATGGGCGTGTGGGAAAAAACGCTACCGTTTCCGGAAAAAACGCAGGAGTGGCCGGAGAAACGGGGGAGTGTCTGGGCGAACGCTGGGTGTGTTTGTGACGTCAAACCAGGAATGACAAGCACTGAAATGATCGCAGATGCCGAGTAAGTCTGGAGCTACTCAGAAACTGCTACGAGGTGTGTAATCGCAATATTGCGATTACATCGTTCGCTATTTTAAGATGCTAAGATTCACTCCCAGTAGGCGGCGGCTTAGCATGTGCAAATCTGCTAAAATCCGCTTGCGATCGAACAACTCGGAATGACCCCCATTACTCACCGGACCCACTTGCTTTAAAAAAAAAAAAAAACTATTTAAACTGTTTATTTAAGTCACATTTTAGACAGAATTACCAAATAGGTAATTGGCCCAATGCAGCCAAAATAGTAAAAAAAAACAGAAGTATCTTGGAGTTTTCTTATGTCTGGTAATTCTAATATAAATACCGGCAATGTTGCATTAATCAACAAATAGAAATCTTACATCTGCTTAGCAAACGTTTATGTCTATTTTGAAATATTAATATTTAAAGTTTCCAATGATTTACTGTAAAATAATTTGGAAATGAAAGTAGCATATTACTAAAAATAATCAATGTGGTTGACCAAACTCTTACTTGAACTAACACTGCAGAGAAGACGACATCTGGAGGAATTACATAATAAACCCAATAATAAATGAAAAGCCGTAATTTGGCATAGAAAAATGATGTCATACATATAGAGTCAGGGGCGGATTGGGATGGAAAACCAGCCCAGAAAATTTCTGGAAGTAGCCCTAATGGAGGCAGGGTCTATTGAGTGGGTGGGGTCTATCGAGGTGGGCAGGAGACTCCCTTCTCATAGAGCCTGTTGCGGCCTTCATTTGCGTCTTTTGCTGCAGTTGGGTCTGCGACTAAATGCTAATACCACTACAAAGCCCTTCCCTGGTATACATGCATGCGCCCACATGTGCGAGGACTAAGACGCCCAATGTCACTGTCTACAGACTCTGCAATACATCTTGGTGCACTATCGGTTACACCATCTGCTAGGTACAGAACATCCATCTGAATATGGCATCCAATGTGAGCAATTCAGGGTCTCTGCATGCAACCCTTCAGCAACATACCTGTAAAACTCCAATACTATGCCACATCTAAGTCTGATTAGGCAACCCTCTGTAATTTCTCCACTTCTCTCTTTATTTTTTATTTATTATTATTATTATTATTATTATTATCCTTTATTTATATGGCTCCACAAGGGTTCCGCAGCCCCGAATTACAGAGTACATTGTCAAAGTCAGAAAAATGTCTCAATGCACGTTGCCATATTTGCACCGCACACTGGTCCGCGCTGCGCGTGCGTACGCTCTCCCGTGGAGGCGCATACCCGCAATAGCGTGCACTCGCAGGCGCGGTATGCGCATTTACGGTAGAGTTTATGTGGTCGTAGCGTGCGACTCATTCGTTACATATTTTCACAATTAATGTAGTTTATAGATCATGGTCCCTTTGATAGATTCTGAAAGTTTGGTTAAAATACAATGTCCCAGAGCTGAGGAATCCCTCTTTATATCGTACGAAGGGTCTAACAGGAATCATACAGCAGTGTTTGGTACCCATCGGAAGAGTATTTAATTAGCAATATTCCGGTGTTGGTTTGGAGCGTATTAATCGCTCGTGCGAATAGTTATGGACATAAGAAGTTTATGTCCATTTCTATTATTTACTCATACTCAGGTATGCGGCGGGAAACCCAGTTTCCCACCCACCTGAGCTGTTGGAAATCGTCACAGCCCACCTGTATGAATCACCCTATGACCTTTTGTTATGATGCAGGGCCGAATTCCTTCGGCCAATGGACAATGGGATTGTAGGACCAGGAGATTGCATTGTGTGTGGGGCATAAATAGGCAGGCCGACCACATCCAGCTCTCACTCTCTCATCAACGGTTATCTGCTGATAGCCGGGAGCTGGATATCGAGGCGCAGGCGATCATACCCTTTGTGCGTAAGTTTCTCTCCGTAATCATTGTCCTTCTGTGAGCCAATTTCTCTCTCTCTCTCTATCTCTCTCTCTCCTCTTTTCTCTTATATCTCTCATAGTATTATAGTATTGTACTGTATTGCATTTAGGTCAGTGTAGTATTGTCTTTTTGTATTTATTGTTTAGTTCTGTGGTTAGGAAGTCTCTGTTATATTGTAGTGTATCATTTGTACTGTTATCCCCTTTTACGAGTATATTAGATATAATACAGTTAATAGGCTTTGGAACCTAAACCAGTATCTGTGTATTTTCTATAGTATTAAGTGTTCACTTGAGCGTCGGTGACGCTCAAGCAGCTTTGTAGTTAGTCAGGTTACACAAGGTTGCATTTACACCCTGTACTCACATTAAGGTATTCAGTGTATTTCATTGGTATAAGGTTTTAACATAAAGGTATAGTGTTGTGAGCGTCTGCATCGCTGGTGACCTCCTCGTGGTCTCGAGCGTATGCTACGCCATAGCGATTCATTCCCCTAGACATAACCAATAACGTGTCCTGTGATCACTGGGCCGTGAGCGAACGTGACGCTCGAGCGTCTCGCCTACGGCTGAGCGATCGCTACGCCAATAGCGTACCATTACGGTACTTCTTAAGTAAACAGCGTACAGTGTTCTTAGCTTCATAAAGGGTTGTTTATACGACAAGGAATTTAGCATTGTCAATTGGGGACTCGTCCTATACTTCTCATATCTGCACTAGGTAGATCAGCAGACATTATCCCCCAGCAAAGGGTGGGAGGTTGTCTCGCAGTTGCTGACGGGATAAGCGTCTGCTTCGCTTAGATAAAGAGTGCTGAAGGAATCCGGTAACCGGAAGTAAGAACAAAACGCTTGTGTCTTTTTTAAAACTGTTTATTTTTCTCTTGTCTTGCGTACGCACGCATATATCTGCATTTCTGTTTCAAATTTCGTATATCACTATTCCTGTTTGCCAATTTTATAGTTGATAGAAAGTGCTAAAAAGAGATTTGCTGTTATTTCATAGTAAAGGTAATAGTTAAAGTATAGAACAACACACGATTTGTCTAGGAGATAAGGCAGTCAGTGTGGATTGCGGTAGATGATCAGGGATCATTTACATTGATAAAAGTATATATTGTGTTACGGTGGATCCTTTGCATTGCGTACACGTGTCGCTAACAAAGACTAGCGTACGCAATCCAAAAGGCAGACGCACGCAGCGTTCATTACGCAACGTAGCGTCCGGTTACGCCCACGTAGCTCAAGCTGTGATAAAGTGAAGTAACGCAAAGGCGATAATTAACGCACAGCGGTAGATAACGCGACGCGGTAAATAACGCAAATCTATTTTTTTTTTGGAAAAATCTGAAATTTAGTTTAACAGATCCTGCTCCTAATTGGTAACACTTTTGGCCTAAAGACAATTTCTGCGCAGAAATAGATATAGAAACAAAGTGTACATGTGTTGAGTGAGTGTGTTTTGTATACAAAAGTTTATATAACTTTAAGGTGGAACCAAAAGGAAAGCCGGGTACTCGTCAAGGGACATACGTGTAAGTGACATATACGGTGGCTAGGGAGGCATCCCTGGTTAAATAATATTTGAGCATTAGAGTATAGCGGACCATAAGGTAACAAGACCAGGAGGTCATAAGGTAACAAGACCAGGAGGTCATAAGGTAACAAGACCAGGAGGTCATAAGGTAACAAGACCAGGAGGTCATAAGGTAACAGGTAAAATAGACAAAGAGGTCCGCTATAAAAGTCCAGTGGCACAACGCCTGGGGTGTTGGTGCAGAACCCATATAGGCCATAAGCTCTTGCTGAAGGAATCGCGGCCGGAAACATCGATTCCATTGGTCTTTCAGTACATGACAAGTAGTGCTCGTGTACTGAACGATTGGACCGCACGTAATTGTGTGCAGTAGTTAGTAATCTGACCTAATACCATTAGAGTAAAGTGGTCACAAACGCTATTTGTACATTCTGACGTGATTTGTGTAATTTTTTTATTTTTGGAAGGGAAGTTCGCTGGTCACTCAGGAACTATCCAACAACCGATACTTGCTGGGGAACGCGCCCCAGTAAATAAAGGTTCACAGGGGCCCTAGGTTGGGTACAGCAGCTCTGGTTACAGTGATTGCAGTACTGGCCAACGTGGGCGAGAAGTAAGTGGGGTACTTGATAAACCACCACCGCCGGCCTGCCCAAGGACATCTTGGTTTGTTTGTAAGGGTTCGCTGAAAACCTTGAGATAAAGATCCAAGGAGGAATAAGCAACGCCTGCAGATTATGGGGGCCATTTGTTCCGGTAGGGGGCGATCAACCTCGGTTCGGGTTGATTCAGAGAACCGACCAGTTGGGTCGGCACGATATGTAATGTGTGAAAAATACGGTAGTCACACAGAGGTTTTATGTGATGAATGGGAGAGAATGACTGTACAAGACAGGGACAAATTCCCAAGAATAGGTAGCTTCAGTCCAGAAGTGTTACAAAATTTAAGGAGGAGGATATGTCTCGTAAAATCAACAAAGAGACGAATTCAGCATCATGATTGTTTACAGTTATGGCACCAGGAAGGTGAGATACAGAGAGGTTTGGCTCTGGCGGCAGGATCTGGGGCAGTCAGGAAGTTGATTGCCACAGCTCCTCCTCCACCATACATTGCAGGAGAGAAGTTGATTGCGGAGAGAAACGCACTGGGTTGTAAAACACAAACTCTTAGTAACCTTGTAAATGTTAATGATGTTAACCAAATAACTCATGCAAGTATTAACCCGTGCAAGATGTACCCTGTTTTGAACCTTCCTCAGGAGTGTGATCAAGAAGAAGATTCGGCAACAATTTCAGCTCTCTCTCTTGCGGCCACCATAGCAGAGACCACAGTAGGCACAGCGACACCCACGAGATTAGTGAAAGCCCCTAGCGGAGGGATAGGTGAGGTCGTGTCAACGGGTAAGTACGGCACCATGCACTACACTGAAACCATTGTACCACAACAAGCTGTAGAATCTACACAGGAAGAGGCTGTTAGAATTGCTCCTGTAAGGGTAATAGCAGTTCCCAATGGAAAAACAGATGTGTCTGGAGCCACTCCCATAAGGAACATTGCCATGTACACTCCATTTTCCCGAATGGAATTAAGAACAATAGTGTCCGAATTTCCTGACCCCAGGAAGGATTTAGTTGCTAGCCAAAAATACATCAGGGATTTAGGTAACACTGTAGAACCCAACAACAAGGATTGGCAGATACTGCTAAGAGCTTGTTTACCTTCCAATGTTGATGCAACTCAGTTTTTAGCTGATTGTGCATTGGATAAAGATGTACCGCTTACAGACGTGTACAACAAGGATAATGTAAAAAGGATAAATTTACAGCTAAAAGAGTATTTCCCTGCCGTTGTTAAATGGAATAAAATATTTTCCATTAAGCAAAAGGAGTCCGAAACGGCAACAGAATATTTTCACCGGGCACTATTAGAAATGGCAAAGTACACTGGTATAGAAGACATTAAGACCAACCCAAACCATCGAGAAGTAGCAGTATCTGTACTGATGGATGGTTTAAAGGAAACATTAAAGACTAGGGTACAGACCACGCAACCATGCTGGCGAGGTCTGTCAGTGTCCACATTGAGAGAGGCTGCTATTGATCACGACAGAAATATCACTAGGCACAGGGAGTCGCAAAGTGATAAGTTGATGTCCGTAAGTATACAGGCGCTGACCACAAGGCAGCCTGCGTATGTACCACCGAATCCTGTGGGTAAGGCAAGTGTAATAACATGTTTTTCTTGTAACAGACCGGGACACTATGCACGAGAATGTAGAACAAAGAATGTACAAAGATCTTTTCAACCCCCTAGACAACAACACAACACACGACATTGGGAGCAGGGTCCACAGTAAAGCACATACATATAGTCAAGACCCAGTGTCACTTGGTAACAGCCGAGCAGACGAAGCCGCAAAGCTTGCAGCTGCTACCCCCACACGGACAGACACCACACAGTTGATGGTATTTAATACCATCAACACACAGAAGTTGTGTGAGATGCAGAATTTGTGTTCCACACAGGAAAGAGCAGTCTGGAAGGCAAAGGGATATGGCCAGGAGTCCTCAGGGCTCTGGACGGATGGACATGGTAAACCAGTGGCCCCCAGGGCATACCTTCCATGTCTGGCTGAAGCAGCTCACGGGCTGACTCATCTAGGCAAGGAGGGGATGTGCAAATTGGTAAGAGCATACTGGTGCGCCCCAGGATTCTCCTCTCATGCGGGTAAAAGAGCAATGTCATGCCTTACCTGTCTGAGAAAGAATATTGGAAAAGCAATACCTACAGAACCATCCCATATCCCACCTGCCGGCGGCCCTTTCCAAGTAATACAAATTGACTTCATTCAATTACCCCCATGTCGAAATTTGAAATATGTACTTGTTTGTATAGATGTTTTCTCGAATTGGGTCGAAGCTTTTCCAGCAGCTACAAATACCGCTATGTTTACAGCTAAGAAAATTGTGCAGGAATTTGTATGTAGATATGGTATCCCTAGAATCATTGAAAGTGATAGGGGTACCCATTTTACAGGTGATGTCTTTCAAGGAATGTGTAAGTTGATGGGAATTGATAGCAAGCTGCACACTCCGTACCGTCCACAGGCGAGTGCGAAGGTCGAAAGAGTGAACAGCACTATTAAAAATAAATTGAGTAAAGTAATGGCAGAGACAGGATTGACGTGGCCAGAAGCTTTACCCATTGTTTTGTATAGCATCAGAACCACTCCCAGGTCCCCTCTTAATCTGTCTCCTTTTGAAATTCTGTTTGGTCGACAACTGCATGTCATGATTAACCCTCAGGATGATTTGAAATGTAACAATGAAGTAACTGTAAAATACTTGATTAACATGAGTAAGCAGTTGAGGAGTCAAAATGATAATCTGAAGTTGGTGATTCCTGATTTACCAGGTAGTAATTGTCATGACATTGAACCTGGGGATTATGTAATGATACGAAATTTTCTACGCTCAGGTTGTCTTATTGATAGATGGGAAGGACCATACCAGGTCTTATTGACCAGCACCACAGCATTGAAGGTTGCTGAGAGAGAGACTTGGGTCCATTCATCCCACTGCAAAAAGGTTGCTGATCCAGAGAAGTCCCGTGACAAGGAACAGACGGTAGAGGTTGTATCACTGGAGTGTCTGTTCCAGGAGGACTGAGGCGGCACCTGAGCCTTGAAGATCGAAAGCAGCTGTCGACTCCCCTCTCCCTTTTATTGTTTTCTCCACTTCCCATCCCCTCTCCCTTAAAATTTCTTTTTCCCCCTTCTCATTCTTCTCTATTTCCTCCTCAAAGATGGACTTGCCCCAAGAGACTGTGATCCGGATTTTGATGTTAACCATGATGTTGACCAGAGCAGTCTGTTCCGGCGAGAGTACCATAGAGGTCGAGAGAGGTTCTGGAATGGGTTCCGATTATGATGATGGAGGCGTAGTTTTCCAAGATCAACCAAACCAACAAGCAAAGGCGAGTATCAGAAAACGATCCGATAGAAGAAATTGTGATGGATTGTTAGCTGAAGAAAATTGTATCTGTAGGCTCTGTGATAATCTGGTTGAAGATGGATGCATAAAGAAATGCCAATCTAGTTTTAATATCCATATGGACCGGCATCCATTGAGTGACTATCACTCTCTAGTGGGTAATGTGTTAAACAAGACCGATTGTTGGGTATGCTCTCAAGTACCTCAGGGTCACAGTAAATCAGGGCTAGTACCATTTCCTTTAACGTTAGGGGAGGTACTTGAGCTAAGTGGTGGGAGACCGGTGGACCGGAGGTTTAACATCTCCAGCCCTCCTAGTTTGAAGCTCCACCAATACCATGTGGATAGGTCCCTCTTATGTTTTAACATCTCCAATCCCAGAAAACCGGGAAATTGGGAAGTGTCATGGAGCAACCTTACCATGACCTTTTCACACAGAGCAGATAGAATGCCTACAGATACAGAGCTCGTACGCCACATAGCCAGTAGAGGAAAATCTTTCCGGTATCGATATACCTTAGGAAATAGGATTACTAGAGTTGGAGAGGTATCACCAGGATACTGTGCACATATCGTACAAACCGATACGTGCATTAGGCAGATGGAAGAATTAGGGTCAGGAGATTTCACCTGGAAGGTTTGTAACATGGTCATGTCCTTCTCCGTCCCATATGTTCTCCCCGATGATGCATATTTCATATGCGGGAGAAAGGCGTACAAGTGGCTTGCCCCAAACTCTGAAGGATTGTGTTATATTGGAAAAGTATTGCCTGAAGTGATGACTGTTACACATGACAAAATGAAGGACATACACCGTGGTGCCCAAGCTCCTTATACTCACACTCATTACGAGCACCGAGTTAAAAGACAACTGTCAGAAAGGTTAGAGCATCCGGCCTCTGATCTTATCCATGAATCCACCGGGATTCAGGTTCTGGTAGCGTTAGATTTCACTCGCACCGCTCGAGGTGTGATGAATTATAAATACATTTCCGCACTCGCCAATTTGTTAGATAATATCACTGAAATGTATGATGACACGTTTAGATACACTGGAAGAGAACTTCAAGCTTACAAAACAGAACTAGTTCAGCATAGGATGGTTCTTAATTATCTTACAGCAGTAACAGGCGGATATTGTGTTACATTGGCAACACAGTACGGCATAAAGTGTTGCACGTATATCACAAATAGCACCGAGGATCCGGTAGAGGTCATAGACCAAAAGATGGATGATATTCTCCAATTAAAGTGGGAATTTCGTCGAAAACACAATCTCACCCTTGCTGCTGTAGGTAATGAGCTGACTAGTTGGGTGTCATGGTTGAACCCACGAAATTGGTTCTCCGGTTTAGGAGACTGGGCTCAAGGAGTCATAATGGATGTTGGAAAGTTTCTACTATGTATCTTGGGTGTCGTTATATCGATTGGATTGATATTTAGATGCGGGCAGGCTTTAATGAGGTGCAAACAAAGTACAAAAGTGATGAGCTTGAGGAGTGAGGAAACTGTAATTAACCTGGATTTGATTTATGACCCAATGATAGAAACCAGAATGTGATGAAAATGCGATTATACGGTCCGTTTCTTTCACCTGTTTTTCTGCTTTTCTCCAAGATACAAAGACCCCCTTGGACGAGGAAGTTGACGAGACGCTATACAGACAACAGACAAGCACCAAAGAAGAAGATTTGACAACTTTAAATATGGACACTTGATGAACTTTGCCATGGATCCCCAGTTTCCCTAGTATTTTTAAACTCACGCTAGCCCAACATTTTTTGTAAATCTGATGGCTCAGACAAAGCTATTTGCTCATGCCCAAGGAGCAATACAGTGCAAAGAAGACGACTCTCAACAGATACCGAACACAACTTCAACAACAGATGTACATTTCCCTGACATAGAATATCATTGCATTTTTCGTAAGTGTTCTTTATCTTCATCTCTACAACCCTCAGGTAACGACACACATAGACGATAGGGAATACAGGCACAGATATCAGCAACCACATACCTCCCCCATTCATGTATCATCAACTAAAATGTGCATCCCCATTTTGTTACAACCACAGCCGAAATGAGCTCGGTAGAGTTTGACAGCCCATCCACAGACCTGTACCACAGGATAAGAAGGAATTCAAATGTATACTTCGCAATACCTCGAAGCTTGATTTACCACACGTACGGCACGATGATACATGACCCTCCAAACATGGACTCATACACACATGCTTCTACTTTCTCACTAGGTCATACCCTTCTCACACCTACTCCTCTCTTCTTCCTTACCCAACCATGGAAATCAATTAACCCCTGACTTACATTTTTCTCCTTAAATGTTTTGTGGCAGTTATTATTGACTGCCAAAGGGTGGACTGTCAAAGTCAGAAAAATGTCTCAATGCACGTTGCCATATTTGCACCGCACACTGGTCCGCGCTGCGCGTGCGTACGCTCTCCCGTGGAGGCGCATACCCGCAATAGCGTGCACTCGCAGGCGCGGTATGCGCATTTACGGTAGAGTTTATGTGGTCGTAGCGTGCGACTCATTCGTTACATATTTTCACAATTAATGTAGTTTATAGATCATGGTCCCTTTGATAGATTCTGAAAGTTTGGTTAAAATACAATGTCCCAGAGCTGAGGAATCCCTCTTTATATCGTACGAAGGGTCTAACAGGAATCATACAGCAGTGTTTGGTACCCATCGGAAGAGTATTTAATTAGCAATATTCCGGTGTTGGTTTGGAGCGTATTAATCGCTCGTGCGAATAGTTATGGACATAAGAAGTTTATGTCCATTTCTATTATTTACTCATACTCAGGTATGCGGCGGGAAACCCAGTTTCCCACCCACCTGAGCTGTTGGAAATCGTCACAGCCCACCTGTATGAATCACCCTATGACCTTTTGTTATGATGCAGGGCCGAATTCCTTCGGCCAATGGACAATGGGATTGTAGGACCAGGAGATTGCATTGTGTGTGGGGCATAAATAGGCAGGCCGACCACATCCAGCTCTCACTCTCTCATCAACGGTTATCTGCTGATAGCCGGGAGCTGGATATCGAGGCGCAGGCGATCATACCCTTTGTGCGTAAGTTTCTCTCCGTAATCATTGTCCTTCTGTGAGCCAATTTCTCTCTCTCTCTCTATCTCTCTCTCTCCTCTTTTCTCTTATATCTCTCATAGTATTATAGTATTGTACTGTATTGCATTTAGGTCAGTGTAGTATTGTCTTTTTGTATTTATTGTTTAGTTCTGTGGTTAGGAAGTCTCTGTTATATTGTAGTGTATCATTTGTACTGTTATCCCCTTTTACGAGTATATTAGATATAATACAGTTAATAGGCTTTGGAACCTAAACCAGTATCTGTGTATTTTCTATAGTATTAAGTGTTCACTTGAGCGTCGGTGACGCTCAAGCAGCTTTGTAGTTAGTCAGGTTACACAAGGTTGCATTTACACCCTGTACTCACATTAAGGTATTCAGTGTATTTCATTGGTATAAGGTTTTAACATAAAGGTATAGTGTTGTGAGCGTCTGCATCGCTGGTGACCTCCTCGTGGTCTCGAGCGTATGCTACGCCATAGCGATTCATTCCCCTAGACATAACCAATAACGTGTCCTGTGATCACTGGGCCGTGAGCGAACGTGACGCTCGAGCGTCTCGCCTACGGCTGAGCGATCGCTACGCCAATAGCGTACCATTACGGTACTTCTTAAGTAAACAGCGTACAGTGTTCTTAGCTTCATAAAGGGTTGTTTATACGACAAGGAATTTAGCATTGTCAACATAAACAAATAATCAAACAGGAAAACAGCAACTTACAGTTGACGACAATATAGGACAAGTACAGGGTAAATAGACATAGCTACATCAGCAGATGACACTGGAATAAGTATCAGGTGGCAGAAGACTGCTGGATTTGGTGCAGCTGAAGATTATTAAAGTAAGAAAAGGGGTAAGCACATAAGGGAAGAGGGCCCTGCTTGTGAGAGCTTACATTCTAAAGGGGAGGGGTAGACAGACAGGGGTGAGACAGATGGGGTACATAGAGAGCATGGAACAGAGGTTTAGGATGAGATTTGGCTGGGTTTGGTGAAGAAGTGGGTCTTGAGAGCCTGTTTGAAGTTTTGTAGAGAGGTGGAGAGTCTGAGGGGGGGAGGTAGGGAATTCCAGAGAAGTGGTGCAGCACGTGAAAAATCTTGGAGGTAGGAGTGGGAGGAAGTAATCCGTAGGCAGGAGAATCGGCGAGCATTAGCAGAGCGAAGAGGACGGGTGGGAGTGTAAAGCGAGATAAGATCAGAGATGTAGATGGGAGAGGAGTGGGTGAGGGCTTTGTAAGCAAGTGTGAGAAGCTTGAAATGGATTCTGAAAGGGAAGGGGAGCCAGTGAAGGTCTAGTAAGAGAGGTGGACGTAGTGCGTTTGGTGAGGAAAATGAGCCGGGCAGCAGCATTGAGGATAGATTGGAGTGGAGAGAGGTATTGTCAGGAATGCCAGTCAGGAGGAGATTACAGTAGTCCAGTCTGGAGATGACCAGTGAGTGGATAAGAGTCTTAGTAGCATCCTGGGTCAGAAAGGGTCTGATCCTGGAAATATTTTTTAGATGAAAATGGCAGGTTTGTGAGAGGTGCTGAATGTGTGGTTTGAAGGAGAGGGAGAAGTCAAGGATTACTCCAAGACAGCGCACTTGGGGGGTAGAGGAGATAGTAGTGCCATCAATAGATACTGAGATTGTAGGAGGTGAGGTTATGCGGGAGGGAGGGAAGATGATCAGCTCGGTCTTAGACATGATGGAAAAAGAAGAAAAAGGCTGTATTGTCGATGCACAAGAGGAGTGACCTGATTATCACATCCCCCTATATGTTATTATTTAAAATGTAACTTTTATTATTATTGATTTAAAATAGTGTGACAATGACTAACACAAACTACGAGTATAAGCGAAACATAGAGGTTAAAATAATGACACATACAACATATACAAAACGTGTAATAGGAATAATAAATGTGATTTAAAGATTAAAATGTGTGCCCGCGTGTTTATTCAAATGCCCAAATAGATAGATAGATATAAATATAGTGTTGATCTTAGTTTAAACCAGTATATAGATTTATCTGATTGTCAGTAATTTGTCTATGGGCTATCCCCTTGGCTACCAATTAGTACATCACGTGCCGTGGTTATCCCATTCATATAGTGGTACTGATAGCTTGCTGTACCATTGAGCTTCTCTTTGATTGTTATGAATATGTTATCTGCCGTATTTCCAGCCTTCTTATAGTAATACTGACAATACTGATACCAGAGTCTGTAATTACGCTAGATACTTCCTCGGAGAGGTGATATCATCAATTAAATATATGTCATTAGAGCATATTCTCGTTCCTCCTTTATTTAGCGTAATAATAAATAACACTGATAAATGATGCAGGTTAGATTCCTCTGCCTGAGCAGCCACTCATTCACTACCACAATCAATGTTAGTGTATCAATTATAATTATAGATAGTGCCAATAAGTCGTATTAATGTGTCTCAGAATATAATGATTATTATACACATAGCTTTATATAACATTTATTGCAGACCTATAAAGCATCTATATCGAATATTATGTCGTTTGGAATGGTAAAATTAATAAGCTTAACCAATTGATTGTAGAAGCAATAGGGGACACCTTAAGGTCCAGTTCTAGTATATAATATACAGCAACGGATATCTGTTTTCCTCAAACTTCAATTAAATATCCCTAAAGAAACAAACATCCTCAAAAATAAGGATATTTTTGTGCACCAGTGGCTTTGTCGCCAAAGTTGGGAATATATATAATTTAATATATCTGTACTATACATTCTCAATGGTCACACTTTAAAGTACACATTTTATTATTATAACTGTAGTATTCCATGTGACAGCTGTGTATTTATTATGTAGCTATACACACTGATATTATAACAGTTCTGAGTTTGTATTTGTCATATTGTATCGTTTGTTTCTACACAGCTGCTGAGCAATTTAGGGAATTAACATTGAGACATTGTTGCACTTCTGTCTGCTGATTCATTCACAGGCGTCTCACACCCCTCCTAGTTCACTGGCATACATGCACAATGAACACTGTTATCCCTCTGTTATGTGGGATTGGGACACCTGTCAGCAAGACACTGAATGTATTCTCACTGGACTAGTGTCTGGAGAGCGGAAATATAAATCACTCTGATAAGAGGTAATCATCCGCCCGTTATTCAATATAAATCCTGCAGATTGCTACATAACTATTAAGTTGCTTTCTAGGCTGCTACCTAGGAAGCAGGAATACAGATCTCTATGTTTTCTCAATCTGCCTGCTGTTCAGTAGTTGAAATGGCTACATTAAACTATGCATATATCTTAAAACTGGTTAAACATTAAATTCTTAATAGACTGAGGGCATAGGCAACACGCGGACACACGCGGACACACGCTGCCCACACGCGTGTTCCGCCGTTACTCTGACAGCTTCGTCAGGGCTGAACCCGAATGCCTCTCCTGGCAAAGAATTTAAGCTGTCCCCGTTATCCAATCTCTGTGGTCCGGCTGGTCACATGTGATTACAGGCCAATCACCTAGCTGTTTTTGTAATCACGTGACCTGTCTAGCCAATCACGGGGTATCCTAATCTCCATGGTAACGGCTGCTAACAGCGCCGCATTCCCGAGCATTAATGAATACTAATGCCCCTTCATCTGTATACAGAGAATCACATCTATTTATTCCATATGTTATGTAAGTTCTAGATGTCCATCCTTAAGTGACCATAAGCTTATTTATTAATGTGTATATGGGACGTATGACTGCTGTCCGTTTTACCTAATCCATGTTAGTTTTTACCGATAATACTATTATAAATATACATGTTGAATGCCGCTGTTACCCTGTACCCTGTATGATGTAAAAGTCCCTTGGATTTGGGAATATCATGTATTGAAAACGTAGAGCATCATATAAGGATATCATTGTAATGTCACTCAGAGTGTGATTATTATATCTGGGAGAAGATGATTATTTATAGTTGTAAGGTTTTACTCAAATTAATTTAAAAGGATGAGTATACTTTAATTGTGTGAAAGATGTGGGGCTGATAATGAGGATTCTATAAGATTCCAACCCTGTATATAGTATGATCTGACTACTCGCTGTTACAGTTATGATAGACGGATATGAATGTAATAACAAACATATGTACTTAGGTTAGATCAGAATCGCATGAATTGTTTATAAACCCACTATAAATAAATATTTTTCATACCATTTAGTTTAATATATTAATTAATCTGAAAAAATGAAACTGCCTATACTTATTATAGTCAGAATATTCCATGAATATGTATATTGGGTGAAAGTGATGGGGATGAAGATGGATGACTGGTGTGTTAAGACCCCCTTGGGTACAAATCGGAAAATAATATTTAAAGAAGAGGGGGAGAGGAACAAAAGAGTGATTAAAGTGATGGGAAGTGATTGATAAATGCAATCCAGTGCCCACTAAGGTGTATGCCTAAAAAGGGTGATGTGAAGGGAGGTGTGAAGGAAAGTATTTCCAACGGTGATGTGAATCAATTTATAGTTATAATATCTACTATGATGTGTTCCAAACATAAAAATCATATGTTAATTCAATTTCATGGATCAGAGATTCCACACTGAATCTATCCAGAACGATAAAAGTATGCTTAATTTGGTATTTGAGTGATCTTAAATCATCATAAAGAGGAGTCAACTATAAAATGATACCAATATTTAGCATGGCATGTTCCAAAGGCAGGAGCCATCTGTGGTGGGTATTTCAAATTGATATAGATATATTAAGTGCAATCCTTGGAGTTGGAAATGGATAATTCAAAAAAGTAATAATAAGTTTACTTCAAAACGAAAAATTATAAGGGTGCCCTTATATTAAGGCTGAATCGAACAAACGGAATTCTCCCATAGGGAACTTCTGAGATGGGGGCATGGTGTTTGAGGGGCTACACCTCAAAACTGATTGGACGTACTGAGCTGAAATTTGGCATGGGCGTGTAGAATCGTCACCCGGTGCTGCATGCCAAATTTCAGGGCAAAATAATAAAAAATGAGGAATTGGGAGTAACCTAAATTTCCAACTGTCAGTTTTTTTCTGTGACTTCCTTTGTGGCTTTTTGACACCGTTTTCCTATAGAGTGAATTAGATATTTTTTGGGAAGGCATAACTCCGGATAGAGGACGAATTAAGACTTGGGGTTTGTTTTACTAGATAGAGTATGCCCCAGTGTAGTGCCTTTTGGGGTTGTGGTTTTTCAGAAAGTTATAGGGTTTTTTTAATTAAGAGAAATATGCCCCATTATAGAGATAGGGCTTTTCAATTTGTTGCGGCTGCGCAGTGGCCGCCAGGAGAGCGAGAGTGAGTGAGGGAAGGGGTCTCGTGCAGGCTGAGGTTATAAAAGTAGCTGCTGGCGGCGGGAGGAGAGCCAGCGGTTCCTGGGTGTGTGCACCTGTGGTCCCTTACAGACTGCAGCGACCCATTAGGACTGTGGAGGAGAGGGGTAGCGGCATAGCAGCCGCAGGCTTACCGAAAGTGCTCACTACTGAGCAATATGGTCCCCTTACCCGAAGTGGGAGCCGCAGCGGGAGGAATAGCTGGAGCTGCGCCGCAGGAGAAAGTCAGAGGACATCCAGAAGAGACATCCGGTGCAGCGCTGACTCCTGACGGTAGATGCTAGAATCAAGTGGGCTAAGGGACCTTTTCCGTAAGGGGGAGGAGTTACGCCGCAAGGGGGAGGAGCTAGGCCAGCGGGAAAGTTCCTCTACTATCCACGCCACCAACTATTACCTTTAGTAATTAGGTGGTGAGCGAAGCGGAGCGGAGCGAGCCACCGTGCCCAAAGCGTGGCGAGCGAAGCGAGCCCGCGAGGGTACTTTTCGGGTACCCTGTTCGCCCGTAGCTCCTCCCCCTGGTGACGTAGCTCCTCCCCTCAATACGTCACAAGGTCCCTTCAGCCCCTCCGATATAGAACCAACCGACTCCTGACTGACAGCGCTTGCTTACAGAGCGGTGTGGTACCCCCACACCTGAAGCGGGAGCGGCAGCTGGAGAAGACAGCTGTGCTGCACGGAAGAAGTTATGCAGCAGCACCAGCGGGCTGAGGTGGGGAGGATCAGTATGGTCCCTTACGTGCGGCTCATATTCAGATCCATCCGGCTCCCTCCCCCTCCTCCCCTGCACCCTTAGCAGCCTGCCCCCACCATGTATTCCATCCTGGGGAGGGGGGGGGGGGGAGACTGGCAACAGTAGCAGTGGCATCGGAGCATACATACTCTGCGGTAGTTACCGGCAGCGGGACGTGCGGCTCATGTTCAGATCCCTCCGGCTCCCTCCCCCTCCTTCCCTGCAACTTTAGCAGCCTGCCCCCACATCTCATTCACCCACCGCCGCAGACTCCTCCCCCACACGGTTAATATAATAAGGCCACCCCCCTACCCCCTTCCCTCCCTGCTGTGTGTCCAGTCACCCCCCCCCCCCCTCACCTGCTGTGTGTCCAGCCTACCCCCCCCTCACCTGCTGTGTGTCCAGCCCCCCCCTCACCTGCTGTGTGTCCAGCCACCCCCCCCCCTCACCTGCTGTGTGTCCGGCCTACCCCCCCCCTCCTTGCTGTGTGTCCAGCCACCCCCCCTCACCTGCTGTGTGTCCGGCCTACCCCCCCCCTGCTGTGTGTCCAGCCCCCCCCCTCCCTGCTGTGTGTCCGGCCTACCCCCCCCTCCCTGCTGTGTGTCCGGCCTACCCCCCCCCCTTTCTGCTGTTTGTCCGGCCTACCCCCCCCTCCCTGCTGTGTGTCCAGACCCCCACCCCCCCGCTCACCTGCTGTGTGTCCAGCCACCCCCCCTCACCTGCTGTGTGGCCGGCCTACCCCCCCCTCCCTGCTGTTTGTCCGGCCACCCTCCCCTGCTGTGTGTCCGGCCTACCCCCCCCTCCCTGCTGTGTGTCCGGCCTACCCCCCCCTCACCTGCTGTGTGTCCAGCCCCCCCTCACCTGCTGTGTGTCCAGCCCCCCCCTCCTCCCCTGCTGTGTGTCCGGCCTACCCCCCCCCCCCTCCCTGCTGTGTGTCCGGCCACTCTCCCCTGCTGTGTGTCCGGCCACCCTCCCCTCCCTGCTGTGTGTCCGGCCACCCTCCCCTCCCCTGCTGTGTGTCCGGCCTACCCCTCCCCTGCTGCGTGTCCAGCCCCCCCCCCCTCACCTGCTGTGTGTCCAGCCCCCCCGCCTCACCTGCTGTGTGTCCAGCCCCCCCCTCACCTGCTGTGTGTCCAGCCCCCCCCCTCACCTGCTGTCTGTCCAGCCCCTCCCTCACCTGCTGTGTGTCCAGCCCCCCCCCCTCCCCTGCTGTGTGTCCAGCCACCCCCCCCCTCCCCTGCTGTGTGTCCGGCCTACCCCCCCCCCTCCCTGCTGTTTGTCCGGCCATCCTCACCTCCCCTGCTGTGTGTCCTGCCTACCCCCCCTCCCTGCTGTGTGTCCAGCCAAACCCCCCCCCTCGCCTGCTGTGTGTCCGGCCTACCCTCCCCCCCCCCTCCCTGCTGTTTGTCTGGCCACCATCCCCTCCCCTCCCATGCTGTGTGTTCGGCAACTCCCCCCTCTTCCCGCTGTGTTTGGCCACCCCCTACCCCCTCCCCTCCCTGCCGTGTGTCCGGTCACCCTCCCCTCTCTGCTGTGTGTCCAGCCACCCCTGACCCCTCTCTGCTGTGTGTCCGGCCACCCCCCCCAGACACGCAGCGCCTGACACACACAGACATGCAACGCCTGACACACACACACAGCACCTGACACACACGCACACACACAGCACCTGACACACACACACACACACAGCACCTGACACTCACATGGACCTGACACACGCGCACACACTCACACGCAGCGCCTGACACACACAGACATGCAACGCCTGACACACGCATACGCATATGCAGCGCCTGACACACACGCACACACACAGCACCTGACACACACACAGCACCTGACACACAGCACCTGACACACACACACAGCACCTGACACTCACACGGACCTGACACACGCGCACACACTCACACGCAGCACCTGACACACGCACACACAGACGCAGCACCTGACACTCACACGGACCTGACACACACGCACACACTCACACGCGGCGCCTGACGCACATAGACACGCGGCGCCTGACGCACACGCGGCGCCTGACGCACACGCGGCGCCAGACAGACACGCGGCGCCTGACAGACACGCGGCGCCTGACAGACACGCGGCGCCTGACACACACGCACAGGCAGCGCTTGACACACGCACAGGCAGCGTCTGGCACAAACGCACAGGCAGCGCCTGACACACACGCACACGCAGCGCCTGACACACACAGACGCGCAGCGCCTGACACACACAGACACGCAGCGCCTGACGCACAGGCAGCGCCTGACACACACGCACACGCACAGGCAGCGCCTGACACACGCAGACACGCAGCATCTGACACACACACACGCAGCACCTGACACACACACGCAGCACCTGACACACAAACACGCAGACACGCAGCTCCTGACACACACGCAGACACGCAGCGCCTAACACACACGCAGACACGCAGCGCCTGACACACACGCAGACACGCAGCGCCTGACACACACGCAGCGCCTGACACACACGCAGACACGCAGCGCCTGACACACACGCAGACACGCAGCGCCTGACACACACGCAGCGCCTGACACACACGCAGCACCTGACAGACACGCACACACACACACACAGCACCTGACACAGATATGCAGCGCCTGACACACACACGCAGACATACAGCGCCTGACACACACACACGCAGACATGCAGCACCTGACACACACATGCAGCACCTGACAGACACACACCCACACACACACACACACACACAGACATGCAGCACCTGACACACCCACACACACACACATGCATCACCTGACACACCCACACACAGACATGCATCACCTGACACACCCACACACACATACAGACATGCAGCACCTGACACACACACACACACACACATACAGACATGCAGCGCCTGACACACACACACACACATACAGACATGCAGCACCTGACACACACACACACACACACACACATACAAACATGCAGCACCTGACACACACACACACACACGCAGCACCTGACACACACATATACATGTGGCATTTAACGCACACACGCACAGCACCTGACACACAATCATATACACTCAGAGCACCTAACACACACATACACTCGCAGCACCTCACACACACTCGTATACACACGCAGCACCTGCCATTCACACATATATACACATGCAGCACCTGCCACTCCCACATACATGAACAGCACCTGACACACACATACACGCGCAGCACCTGACAGTCACACACATACAGATGCGACAGCTGACACAAACACATACACGCTCAACACCTGACACCCACGTGGCAGCTGACGCATACAAATGCAGCACCTGAAATGCACACATATACACGTGCAGCACCTGAGACACACACATACACGTACAGCACCTGAGACACACACACACACATGTATGTACACGCGCGGCTCCAGGCACACACATACGTACGTACACACGCGGCACTTGACACACACATGTACACGCGCGGCACTTGACACACACACACACAAACACACACACGTACGTACGTACGTACGTACACGTGTGGCACCTGACACACACACGTATGCACACGTGTGGCTCCTGACACACACGCGCGTTGCTCCTGACACACACACATGTACGTACACGCTCGGCTCCTGACACACACACGTATGTATACGCGCGGCACCTGACACCTACACGTATGTACGTATACGCACGGCTCCTGACACCCTCACGCATGTACACGCGTGGCTCCTGGCACACTGGCACACACACACACACACGTACACACGCGGCACCTGACACATACACGCGTGTACGTACACACATGCACAGCACCTGACATACACACATGTAGGTACGCGCCACCTGACACACACACACACACGTACACGCACGACACCTGACACACACGTACGTACGCGCACGGCACCTGACACACACATACATACTAGTGATGAGTGGGTTCGGTTCCCCCGAATCCGGACCCCCCGAACTTCACCCATTTTACATGGGTCCGAGGCAGGTTCGAACCTTCCCGCCTTGCTCGGCTAACCCGAGCGCGCCCGAACGTCATCATCCCGCTGTCGGATTCCCGCGAGATTCGGATGTCTGCATTCGTGGAAAGGGGTCCCATGTGTAAACATGGGACCCCTTTCAGTCCGTCTGGTCCGGGTGTTCGGTTTGTTGTTTTGCCAAGTACATGGATTTAATCTGGAACCTGGATCAGGTGAGTATAATTATCTTTTATTTTCAGGTACCCGTGGATTCTACTTGGAGAAGAGGACCGACTGCTTCGTGTCAACATAGGTAAGTATGTGTGTGTCGGCAGGTGTGAAATAAAGTTATACTTTCACGGTGTCTGTGTCCTGTTTTTATTTGGGTATTTTTTCCCCAGTAGAACTACAGGTACCAGCGGGCCCGTTTTTCTCCCGCATGCTGGTACTTGTGGTTCTCAAAGTACCAGCTTGCGGGGGAGGCTTGCTGGGACTTGTAGTACTACTGGAAAAAACAATATTCTTTCAATTTTCTCAAGGATATCAGCCTCCCATCCGCAGCCCTTGGATGGGGGGGACAGCCTCTGGCTTCACCCCTGGCCCTTGGGTGGCTGGGGGGGGACCCCTTGATTGAAGGGGTCCCCACTCCCCCAGGGTACCCCGGCCAGGGATGACTAGTTGGATATTTAATGCCACGGCCGCAGGGCACTGTATAAAAGTGACCCCCGGCTGTGGCATTATCTGTCCAGCTAGTGGAGCCCGATGCTGGTGTAAAAATAATGGGGGACCCTACTCTTTTTGTCCCCCGTATTTTTTGCACCAGCACCAGGCGCAGAGCCTGGAGCTGGTTTTAAAAATACGGGGGATCCCTGTCTGTTTTTTCCCCGGATTTTTAGAACCAGGACCGGCTCGAAGAGCCCGAGGCTGGTTATGCTTTGGAGGGGGGACCCCACGCAATTTTTCTTTTCCGGGTTTTTCACATTCCATTTAAAAAATAAATAAATAATAATAATCTTTTAAAAAATATATAAATAATACTTGTGCCTCCAAAAAAGACAAACCAAGTACCTAATCCCTTCTAATATAAATAGATATGCTATTACCCCAAAAAAAACATGTTTTAAATTTTTTTTATTAGATTCCGCCTGCAAAGTGTGGCGGATTGAAAATGACGAATTTACTGTTTAAAAGCACTGTTGTCGAATTTACAAACTTCAATTGAATATACTTTTGTTGAATTGCCGCATTTGTACCATTGCAGAAAAGTCGAATTTGTCAAATGTCGAATTTTAAAAAGTCAAATTTTAAAAGGATGCAAGAATAGGCCCCGCCCCCTTCTTCACATCAGCCGTCCCCTTCTACCCCTGTACCTTGCTCTCTCCTGTCTGTGCTCTCTCCCGTCTGTAGGACTAGGCCCCGCCCCCTTCTTACCCTCCAGTGACTGCTCTCTCCTGACAAGTGGACCAGGCCTGCCCCCTACACGCTGCTGGTGTCTTCATTGTTACTTGGTCTGGAGCTCCGTTGGGGAGAGAACTCACGTGAGCTCATTAAGAATGAGGAACTGGGATGTTTTAATTTTATTGTGAGTAGTGTAGTGTGGTGATGTAGTATGTTGTATGGGGGGTATAGTGTAACTATGAAGTGCAGCATATGGGAGGGCTATAGCATAGTGATGTAGTGTGGCATATGGGGGGTGGTAGCGCATAGGCGTGCGTACAGGGGGTGCCTGGTGCGCACAGGCACTCCCTAATGTCCAGCACCGCTGCACGCCACGCTTGCTGTAGCACAGTGATCGCTGAGTGTGTGATCGGTGGAGCCTAGCCTGTAGCTCATTTCCGTACCTCCCACCACCGCTGCGCCCGCCCCCCCTCTGCCTGCTGCTAATACTATGCTGAGTGCATTCGTCGGCGGCCTCACTGGGAGGACTGGTGTCACCTTGCAATGTGACGTGGTGATGTCCGCCTATGCTCTCCTCCCGCCCACCCGTGCTTTCCTCCCGCTGCGGTCTCTCAGTCCTAGTGTGCCGCGGCTGCCACACCACTGGCAGTGTTCCTCTAGGGGGGACTGGGAGCCGCCGGCAGACACATTCTGCTGAGACTTACTTGTCAGTGCGGGTTCCGGATGGCAGGCGGCGGGTGGGAGGGCAGACGGGGAGCAGTTGTCACAAGGAGTGTGTGGGTAACTAATTCACAATACTTCCGCTCAACGTGGCACTGCTGGTCCTTCATCTCCCATGTCTCTTCACCAGGTGGCGGGCGGCCCGGAAATTAAGTGATGTGTTGTGCAGCAGTCAGTGTGAAGTGACTGTGAGTAACACTGATGGTGCTGATGATGCTGCTGCAGAATCGGGAAGCAATTAATTCATAAATATAATGTACTCTATCAGTGTATTATACATACATAAACATGTACATACGTGTATTTGTGTATACATGTATATACATGAGTGTGTGTGCATATATATATATATATATATATATATATATACAGCCAGTTCCCAGGAACAAAAGTCCTCCCCCGCTTCCGCTAAGTCCACAGCGTGACGCTGGGGCTCCACTGGTGGAGCCAGGTGCGGTGGGGGCCCGTCTCAAGTGCTTCAGCGATCAGTGGGCTTGCTCACAGGTGGATCCCTGGATTCTACAAGTAGTGTCTCAGGGATACAAGCTGGAATTCGAGACGTCTCCCCCTCGCCGTTTCCTAAAATCTGCCTTGCCAACATCTCCCTTGGACAGGGAGGCTGTGATAGAGGCAAATTCACAAGCTGTATTCGCAGCAGGTGATAGTCAAGGTACCCCTCCTTCAACAAGGAAGGGGTTACTATTCCACAATGTTTGTGGTACCGAAACCGGACAGTTCGGTGAGACCCATTTTAAATTTTAAATCTTTGAACACGTATATAAAACGGTTCAAGTTCAAGATGGAATCGCTCAGGGCGGTTATCTCAAGCCTGGAGGAAGGGGATTACATGGTATCACTGGACATCAAGGATGCTTACCTGCATGTCCCCATTTACTCTCCTCACCAGGAGTACCTCAGATTTGTGGTACAGGACTGTCATTACCAATTCCAGACGCTGCCGTTTGGTCTGTCCACGGCACCGAGGGTGTTTACCAAGGTAATGGCCGAGATGATGATACTCCTGCGAAAAAAGGGAGTTATAATTATCCCGTACTTGGACGATCTCCTGATAAAGGCGAGGTCCATGGAACAGTTGTTGATCGGAGTAGCACTTGCTCGGCAGGTGCTACAACAGCACGGCTGGATCCTGAATATTCCAAAGTCGCAGCTGGTTCCTGCAACACGTCTATTGTTCCTGGGGATGGTTCTGGACACAGAACAGAAAAGGGTGTTTCTCCCGGAGGAGAAGGACAAGGAGTTGTCATCGCTAGTCAGAGACCTCCTAAGACCAAAACAGGTGTCGGTGCACCACTGCACGCGAGTCCTGGGAAAGATGGTAGCTTCTTACGAAGCAATTCCGTTCGGAAGGATCCATGCACGGATCTTTCAGTGGGATCTGTTGGACAAGTGGTCCGGATCGCATCTTCAGATGCATCAGAGGATAACCCTGTCTGCAAGGACCAGGGTGTCTCTACTGTGGTGGCTGCAGAGTGCTCATCTTCTGGAGGGCCGCAGATTCAGCATACAGGACTGGGTCCTGGTAACCACGGATGCCAGCCTTCGAGGCTGGGGAGCAGTCACACAGGGAAGAAATTTCCAGGGACTATGGTCAAGCCAGGAAATGTCCCTACACATAAATATTCTGGAACTAAGAGCTATTTACAATGCCCTAAGTCAGGCAAGACCCCTGCTTCAAAGTCAGCCAGTACTGATTCAGTCAGACAACATCACGGCGGTCGCCCATGTAAACCGACAGGGCGGCACGAGAAGCAGGATGGCGATGGCAGAAGCCACGAAGATTCTCCGATGGGCGGAAAATCACTTGTTAGCACTGTCGGCAGTGTTTATTCCGGGAGTGGACAACTGGGAAGCAGGCTTCCTCAGCAGATACGACCTCCACCCGGGAGAGTGGGGACTTCATCCAGAAGTCTTCCGGCTGATTACAAACCGATGGGAATGGCCACAGGTGGACATGATGGCGTCCCGCCTCAACAAAAAGCTAGAAAACTATTGCGCCAGGTCAAGGTACCCTCAGGCGATAGCGGTGGACGCTTTAGTGACACCGTGGGTGTACCGGTCGGTTTATGTGTTTCCTCCTCTTCCTCTCATACCAAGGGTGCTGAGGATAATAAGAAGGAGAAGAGTAAGAACTATACTCATTATTCCGGATTGGCCAAGAAGAGCTTGGTACCCAGAACTTCAAGAAATGATCTTGGAGGACCCATGGCCTCTACCGCTCAGACAAGACCTGCTGCAGCAGGGGCCTTGTCTGTTCCAAGACTTACCGCGGCTGCGTTTGACGGCATGGCTGTTGAACACCGGATCCTGAAGGAAAAGGGCATTCCGGAGGAAGTCATTCCTACGCTGATCAAAGCCAGGAAGGACGTGACCGCAAAACATTATCACCACATATGGCGAAAATATGTTGCTTGGTGTGAGGACAGGAAGGCCCCAACGGAGGAATTTCAACTGGGTCGATTCCTGCACTTCCTACAGTCAGGGGTGAATATGGGCCTCAAATTGGGGTCCATTAAGGTCCAGATTTCGGCTCTGTCGGTTTTCTTCCAAAAAGAACTGGCTTCCCTGCCGGAAGTTCAGACTTTTGTTAAAGGAGTGCTGCATATTCAGCCTCCTTTTGTGCCTCCAGTGGCACCTTGGGATCTCAACGTGGTGTTGGATTTCCTTAAATCACATTGGTTTGAGCCACTTAAAACCGTGGAGTTAAAATATCTCACGTCGAAAGTGGTCATGCTATTGGCCCTGGCTTCGGCCAGGCGTGTGTCAGAGTTGGCGGCTTTGTCATGTAAAAGCCCTTATGTGATTTTCCATATGGATAGGGCGGAATTGAGGACTCATCCCCAATTTCTGCCTAAGGTGGTTTCAGCGTTTCATTTGAACCAACCTATTGTGGTGCCTGCGGCTACTCGGAACTTGGAGGATTCCAAGTTGCTGGATGTAGTCAGGGCCCTGAAAATTTATGTTTCCAGAATGGCTGGAGTCAGGAAAACTGACTCGCTGTTTATCCTCTACGCACCAAACAAGATGGGTGCTCCGGCTTCAAAGCAGACTATTGCTCGCTGGATATGTAGCACAATTCAGCTTGCACATTCTGCGGCGGGACTGCCGCATTCTAGATCAGTAAAAGCCCATTCCACGAGGAAGGTGGGCTCTTCTTGGGCGGCTGCCCGAGGGGTCTCTGCTTTACAACTTTGCCGAGCTGCTACTTGGTCGGGGTCAAACACATTTGCAAGATTTTACAAGTTTGACACCCTGGCTGAGGAGGACCTGGAGTTCGCTCATTCGGTGCTGCAGAGTCATCCGCACTCTCCCTCCCGTTTGGGAGCTTTGATATAATCCCCATGGTCCTTACGGAGTCCCAGCATCCACTTAGGACGTCAGAGAAAATAAGATTTTACTCACCGGTAAATCTATTTCTCGTAGTCCGTAGTGGATGCTGGGCGCCCATCCCAAGTACTTGTACATAGTTATTGTTAACAAAAGGGTTATTGTTGAGAGCCATCTGTGCAGAGGCTCCGTTGTTGTCATACTGTTAACTGGGTATAATATCACGAGTTGTACGGTGTGATTGGTGTGGCTGGTATGAGTCTTACCCGGGATTCAAAATCCTTCCTCAGTGTCAGCTTTTCCGGGCACAGTATCCTAACTGAGGTCTGGAGGAGGGACATAGGGGGAGGAGCCAGTGCACACCAGGTAGTCCTAAAGCTCTCTTTAGTTGTGCCAAGTCTCCTGCGGAGCCGCTATTCCCCATGGTCCTTACGGAGTCCCAGCATCCACTACGGACTACGAGAAATAGATTTACCGGTGAGTAAAATCTTATTATATATATATATATATATATATATATATATATATATATATATATAGAATGTAGTAAAGGACTGGCACTCCAATAAGATCCAATATGGAGATGGGCCCAGGTGCCGGTACAGTAGGAAATGGTATGCAAAAAGATAGAGCACGGCACTCACAGTGTGTGCCGTGCTCTATCTTTTTGCATATATATATATATATATATATATATCGATAGCAATGAGAGCGGCACTGGGAGACGTGGTATACAAGTTGAATGAAGAAAGTGCTTTTATTAAATCAACGTTTCGGGGACGCAGCCCCTTCGTCAGGATACAGTGTACAACAATATTCAGTGTTTAAATACCTGTGCAAGTAGAGGTTACTCACCGCCTCCAGCCGTCACGCCGCCCAGATCCCGGAACCAACGTCACTCCCCTCACAGGAAGTGACGCGTCACCGGTTCGTCTAGCCGGCGTTCTCGGGCTGTGGGAAATAGGTAACCATGACAACGTCAACAACACTCGTGAAATTAAAAAACAAAACAGAACGTAAAGTGCAGTGAAAAAAATTGTTCAAAACTCGTTCCATTGTTACTTACTTGTGCAATCAATTATACAACAATATAATAATAATGTTCATGGATAATACAGCCCATTACAGTAATTTAAAAACGATGAACTGCCCATTCAAATATATGGTAAAAGTGATATAAATAAAAAATAATGCTTTTTAAATAAACACTTATAAGTTAAATATTAGAGGACCACGGCTAACTTTCGTGTGGACAGGTTCAAGCAACCTCTGTCCCCACTTCTTACTATTACAAAGTACTTAGATTTAATCTAGTTGGTACGTCACAGTGATAAATTTACAAGAAGCATTTCAAGCTTAACATCTCATTCAGTCCCTTCGGATATACTGTGTTGAGCGTGGAAATCCACTTTGCCTCAACCTGCAATAATTTCTTAGATCGATCACCACCGCGTAACGATGGTGGGACATGATCGATAATCTTATAACGCAGGGTGGCCATACCGTGTTTAGCTGCCACAAAGTGGCGGGCCACCGGTTGGTCGCTAGTCCCCGCCTTATAGGCCTCCCGTATGGCATACCGATGCTGTGCCATCCTAGTTTTGAATGCACATTCGGTTTTGCCGATATATGTCAAACCACAGGGACACGTCAACATATAAATGACGAATTTAGAATCACAAGATAGTGGGTACATAATGCTATATTTCCTACCTGTATGGGGATGCTGAAAAAACTCCCCTGGTGTCAAGTAACTACAGGTGGTGCACCCACTACATTTGAAACAGCCATTTTTACGTTTCAAGAAGTTTTTAACTGGGATATCTTTACCAAATTTAGATATGTCTGTCTTTACGACATAATCCCTAATACTCCTACCCTTGGAATAACTATTAAGGAGTCTGGATTGATGTACTTCTCCCAAATCCTTATCGGTGGCCACAATCGGCCATAAAGCTTTAGTTCTAGAAGCTATGCACTTGCTGCTGGTGCTATATTGTGTTACCCAGGGTATCCTACTCTTAAGTTGTTTTGGAACTTTAGGGATCAGTAGTTGATGTCTTGTTATCCCTAAGGCTTTGCGTTTGGCCTGTTCCAAGAGCTCGAGTGGATAGCCCCTTTCTCTAAACTTAATGGTCATTTTTTCCAATTGTTTATCGCGTTCTGTCGCTACATTGGTAATGCGACAGACCCGTAAAAATTGGGAGTATGGCAAACCCCGGGTAGTGGCTCTTGGGTGAAAACTATCAAATCTTAACAGGTTGTTTCTATCTGTCACCTTAGTATACAATTTGGTATCAATCACCCCATCAGTAACAGTGATACAAACATCCAAGAAATTAATCTGTGTATCATCAATCGACACTGTAAATTTGATGGGACTTACCGAACAATTATGTTGATCAATCAACTTAGTTAGTTCATCTCTAGGGCCCCCCCAAAAAATCAATACGTCGTCTATGTACCGCTGATATAAACATATTTGCGACGTGATTCTGGTGTCCTGTAAGAACAACTCTCTTTCTAGTTCCCACATGTACGTGTTGGCGAATGCCGGGGCCACTGCCGACCCCATGGCACAGCCAGTGCATTGAATATAAAACTTCTTATCGTACATGAAGTAATTATGTACCAGTGTGAATTCTAAAAGAGACAGAAAAAATTCTATATCGGGACCAGTATAAAGGGGATTGTTGGTTATTAGTCGCCTGACCGCCTGTACACCTGCCCCATGAGGGATGCAAGTGTACAGGCTCGCCACGTCTACGGATGCTAGTGTCACATCATGTGGGAGTGTCCCTAATTTCTCAAGTAGACGTAATAGGGCAGATGTGTCTTTAAGGTGAGTGGGAGTATTTTGTATGCACGGCTGCAAATAACTGTCACAGTAAACAGATATTACCTCACACAGTGAGCCTCTGGCCGAAATTATAGGCCTACCCGGTGGATTCACTGCATCCTTATGTATTTTAGGAATCACATAGAATATAGGAACCACCGGGCAGTCAACACACAGAGCTTTACTAACACCTACTGAGATGCTACCATTATCCACAGCCTGTGCCAAAATAACTTCCAACTCCTTTTTAAATACACTAGTTGGATCGCTGGATAATTTAGCGTATGTATGTACATCAGATAATAAACGTTCACATTCATTCTTATAATTTGATGTGTCAAGAACTACAATACCCCCTCCCTTATCAGCCTGCCGTATAATAATGTCCTCTCTTTTACTGAGGCTCTTCAAGGCTTCAAATTCATCTTTGGTGAGGTTAGGGACTGACTTGACATTAGAGTTTAAATCTACCTCATCCAGCATTCTGCTGAAAGTTTTTATAGAGGTATTATTGGTATATGGTTCGAATGTGGACTTCATCAATCGTCTCACCTGTGGTGGTAAAGAGTCCTTCACTGTAGATGTCCCAGATACTTCCTGTTTGGAAAAATGTTCTTTGAGTTTAAGTGATCTTATCAACTTGTAATTGTCAATTTTCTGTTGAAATGAGTCCGCCGACCTGGTGGGGATAAAGGAGAGACCCCTACTCAATACTCTGGTCTCGATGTCAGAGATTTGACCCGAGGATAGGTCAAAGATCAATTGCGCCTTCCCTTCGGGGGTTTTGATGCGGTGTTGGCTCCTCGCCTGCCTTTTTGTTTGCCCCCCTCTCCTTGTTGGGGCACCTCTCTTCCGGCTATTATTGCCCGGGTACGCACCCCTAAAGGGATATCCCTTCTGTTCTGTGGGGTGTGTTGGGCTGTCTCTTCAGCTTCGCTAGCTGAGGTGCTGGAGAATTGGGGGCGCTGCGACCTCCTTCTAAATGTTGCTGGATGCCCACTGCGGGGCGGAAGAGGCTGGCTGGCCAACCATGCATAGACTTTATATTGATCATAGTCCTGCTGAACTTTAATCCTCTTCTGTTTTTTAAATTTGATGAGGTTTAATTTGTATTGTTCCACTTCATCTGTGAGTTTACCAAGCCAATCAGGGACAGGTGCTATGTCCAACTTATGCTCGTTCTGGAAGAGAGCAATCTTGTTTCTTGTGAGTGTTAATTCTCGGGTGGACTCTTCTATCACAAGCAATAACAGGTCCATAGAGCACTTATTAAGTACCGCTATCCATTTTTTACAGAAATTAATGTCATAGCGGCCTATAGTCGGCATGTTATGGATCCTGAATCCACGTGGGATTTGTTTGGCTCTATAGTAATCTGACAGAGTTATAGCATGGTACATAAAGTCAGTCTCTCTTTTTCTAAGCTTTAATAGTTCCTTAAAGGTGTCCTCACTGGATTTGGTAATGTCGGCATCAAATACTGTCTCCTTGCTTAAAATGCTTTCCGCCTCTGCCTCTGAAAAACTCAGTGTCTCATACGTATCACATTGCAAAAATCGGGTTGCCCCTTCCGCAGCTGCATCGATAGGGCTGGACATCATGAACACTATAGTAAAGTGCAATTTATAGTGCAAAGTTCAAGTAGTGATACTGTGAAAGTGCTAAATAAAAAGTGCTGGTGCTGACAAACCTCCTGCGGCTGTTAAAACGGGTTCCAAGGGTGCCTTGATCCAGGCTAAGGGTCCTGTAGCTTCAGAATCCCTCGCTCCTATATCGTGCGGTATGGCCCGGCACTCCTTACGCTCCCCAGCGTTATTGGAAACTTGCCCCCGTGCCTTCACCTCCTGGAAGAATTCCCCATATATCGATAGCAATGAGAGCGGCACTGGGAGACGTGGTATACAAGTTGAATGAAGAAAGTGCTTTTATTAATATAAAATTTATTTAAAAGCACTTTCTTAATTCAACTTGTATACCACGTCTCCCAGTGCCGCTCTCATTGCTATCGATATATGGGGAATTCTTCCAGGAGGTGAAGGCACGGGGGCAAGTTTCCAATAACGCTGGGGAGCGTAAGGAGTGCCGGGCCATACCGCACGATATAGGAGCGAGGGATTCTGAAGCTACTGGACCCTTAGCCTGGATCAAGGCACCCTTGGAACCCGTTTTAACAGCCGCAGGAGGTTTGTCAGCACCAGCACTTTTTATTTAGCACTTTCACAGTATCACTACTTGAACTTTGCACTATAAATTGCACTTTACTATAGTGTTCATGATGTCCAGCCCTATCGATGCAGCTGCGGAAGGGGCAACCCGATTTTTGCAATGTGATACGTATGAGACACTGAGTTTTTCAGAGGCAGAGGCGGAAAGCATTTTAAGCAAGGAGACAGTATTTGATGCCGACATTACCAAATCCAGTGAGGACACCTTTAAGGAACTATTAAAGCTTAGAAAAAGAGAGACTGACTTTATGTACCATGCTATAACTCTGTCAGATTACTATAGAGCCAAACAAATCCCACGTGGATTCAGGATCCATAACATGCCGACTATAGGCCGCTATGACATTAATTTCTGTAAAAAATGGATAGCGGTACTTAATAAGTGCTCTATGGACCTGTTATTGCTTGTGATAGAAGAGTCCACCCGAGAATTAACACTCACAAGAAACAAGATTGCTCTCTTCCAGAACGAGCATAAGTTGGACATAGCACCTGTCCCTGATTGGCTTGGTAAACTCACAGATGAAGTGGAACAATACAAATTAAACCTCATCAAATTTAAAAAACAGAAGAGGATTAAAGTTCAGCAGGACTATGATCAACATAAAGTCTATGCATGGTTGGCCAGCCAGCCTCTTCCGCCCCGCAGTGGGCATCCAGCAACATTTAGAAGGAGGTCGCAGCGCCCCCAATTCTCCAGCACCTCAGCTAGCGAAGCTGAAGAGACAGCCCAAGACACCCCACAGAACAGAAGGGATATCCCTTTAGGGGTGCGTACCCGGGCAATAATAGCCGGAAGAGAGGTGCCCCAACAAGGAGAGGGGGGCAAACAAAAAGGCAGGCGAGGAGCCAACACCGCATCAAAACCCCCGAAGGGAAGGCGCAATTGATCTTTGACCTATCCTCGGGTCAAATCTCTGACATCGAGACCAGAGTATTGAGTAGGGGTCTCTCCTTTATCCCCACCAGGTCGGCGGACTCATTTCAACAGAAAATTGACAATTACAAGTTGATAAGATCACTTAAACTCAAAGAACATTTTTCCAAACAGGAAGTATCTGGGACATCTACAGTGAAGGACTCTTTACCACCACAGGTGAGACGATTGATGAAGTCCACATTCGAACCATATACCAATAATACCTCTATAAAAACTTTCAGCAGAATGCTGGATGAGGTAGATTTAAACTCTAATGTCAAGTCAGTCCCTAACCTCACCAAAGATGAATTTGAAGCCTTGAAGAGCCTCAGTAAAAGAGAGGACATTATTATACGGCAGGCTGATAAGGGAGGGGGTATTGTAGTTCTTGACACATCAAATTATAAGAATGAATGTGAACGTTTATTATCTGATGTACATACATACGCTAAATTATCCAGCGATCCAACTAGTGTATTTAAAAAGGAGTTGGAAGTTATTTTGGCACAGGCTGTGGATAATGGTAGCATCTCAGTAGGTGTTAGTAAAGCTCTGTGTGTTGACTGCCCGGTGGTTCCTATATTCTATGTGATTCCTAAAATACATAAGGATGCAGTGAATCCACCGGGTAGGCCTATAATTTCGGCCAGAGGCTCACTGTGTGAGGTAATATCTGTTTACTGTGACAGTTATTTGCAGCCGTGCATACAAAATACTCCCACTCACCTTAAAGACACATCTGCCCTATTACGTCTACTTGAGAAATTAGGGACACTCCCACATGATGTGACACTAGCATCCGTAGACGTGGCGAGCCTGTACACTTGCATCCCTCATGGGGCAGGTGTACAGGCGGTCAGGCGACTAATAACCAACAATCCCCTTTATACTGGTCCCGATATAGAATTTTTTCTGTCTCTTTTAGAATTCACACTGGTACATAATTACTTCATGTACGATAAGAAGTTTTATATTCAATGCACTGGCTGTGCCATGGGGTCGGCAGTGGCCCCGGCATTCGCCAACACGTACATGTGGGAACTAGAAAGAGAGTTGTGTTTACAGGACACCAGAATCACGTCGCAAATATGTTTATATCAGCGGTACATAGACGACGTATTGATTTTTTGGGGGGGCCCTAGAGATGAACTAACTAAGTTGATTGATCAACATAATTGTTCGGTAAGTCCCATCAAATTTACAGTGTCGATTGATGATACACAGATTAATTTCTTGGATGTTTGTATCACTGTTACTGATGGGGTGATTGATACCAAATTGTATACTAAGGTGACAGATAGAAACAACCTGTTAAGATTTGATAGTTTTCACCCAAGAGCCACTACCCGGGGTTTGCCATACTCCCAATTTTTACGGGTCTGTCGCATTACCAATGTAGCGACAGAACGCGATAAACAATTGGAAAAAATGACCATTAAGTTTAGAGAAAGGGGCTATCCACTCGAGCTCTTGGAACAGGCCAAACGCAAAGCCTTAGGGATAACAAGACATCAACTACTGATCCCTAAAGTTCCAAAACAACTTAAGAGTAGGATACCCTGGGTAACACAATATAGCACCAGCAGCAAGTGCATAGCTTCTAGAACTAAAGCTTTATGGCCGATTGTGGCCACCGATAAGGATTTGGGAGAAGTACATCAATCCAGACTCCTTAATAGTTATTCCAAGGGTAGGAGTATTAGGGATTATGTCGTAAAGACAGACATATCTAAATTTGGTAAAGATATCCCAGTTAAAAACTTCTTGAAACGTAAAAATGTCTGTTTCAAATGTAGTGGGTGCACCACCTGTAGTTACTTGACACCAGGGGAGTTTTTTCAGCATCCCCATACAGGTAGGAAATATAGCATTATGTACCCACTATCTTGTGATTCTAAATTCGTCATTTATATGTTGACGTGTCCCTGTGGTTTGACATATATCGGCAAAACCGAATGTGCATTCAAAACTAGGATGGCACAGCATCGGTATGCCATACGGGAGGCCTATAAGGCGGGGACTAGCGACCAACCGGTGGCCCGCCACTTTGTGGCAGCTAAACACGGTATGGCCACCCTGCGTTATAAGATTATCGATCATGTCCCACCATCGTTACGCGGTGGTGATCGATCTAAGAAATTATTGCAGGTTGAGGCAAAGTGGATTTCCACGCTCAACACAGTATATCCGAAGGGACTGAATGAGATGTTAAGCTTGAAATGCTTCTTGTAAATTTATCACTGTGACGTACCAACTAGATTAAATCTAAGTACTTTGTAATAGTAAGAAGTGGGGACAGAGGTTGCTTGAACCTGTCCACACGAAAGTTAGCCGTGGTCCTCTAATATTTAACTTATAAGTGTTTATTTAAAAAGCATTATTTTTTATTTATATCACTTTTACCATATATTTGAATGGGCAGTTCATCGTTTTTAAATTACTGTAATGGGCTGTATTATCCATGAACATTATTATTATATTGTTGTATAATTGATTGCACAAGTAAGTAACAATGGCAACGAGTTTTGAACAATTTTTTTCACTGCACTTTACGTTCTGTTTTGTTTTTTAATTTCACGAGTGTTGTTGACGTTGTCATGGTTACCTATTTCCCACAGCCCGAGAACGCCGGCTAGACGGACCGGTGACGCGTCACTTCCTGTGAGGGGAGTGACGTTGGTTCCGGGATCTGGGCGGCGTGACGGCTGGAGGCGGTGAGTAACCTCTACTTGCACAGGTATTTAAACACTGAATATTGTTGTACACTGTATCCTGACGAAGGGGCTGCGTCCCCGAAACGTTGATTTAATAAAAGCACTTTCTTCATTCAACTTGTATACCACGTCTCCCAGTGCCGCTCTCATTGCTATCGATATATGGGGAATTCTTCCAGGAGGTGAAGGCACGGGGGCAAGTTTCCAATAACGCTGGGGAGCGTAAGGAGTGCCGGGCCATACCGCACGATATATATATATATATATATATAAATCACCTGAACAGCCAGCACTCCCTTTGCTTGCGTCACATCTGCTCCAGGTGCCCTCCCTAGGAAAAGTTTCCAATTTGTAGATAGGAGAACAGGCGGCACTCCGGAGACTTGTTAAACAGCTTTCTTTATTGGAGTGCCTTCTCTTGAGAGCCGCAATATGGCCGCCTTCTCCCCGGTTATTCTGTAAATAGGAAAATAACCTCACAGGTTCACATAGGGCAGAGTTGCCACTACTAGTGCAGGGCTGTAACTTACAGTACTAAGGAAAAGCCATATACTTAAGCGGCACGGTGACCTCACCCCTCTCAGAGACACCAGGGCGCAGCACACTGGTACACACACCTGTTAGCTCAGGGCAGCAGAATAGGACCCTCCTGTAATGCTGTGCTGGCGGCGTGTAGTGATCAGGGCACTGGGAGACTGGCTGGCTGGTCTCCGTCTCTGCTGCCTATAGAACTTCCACCTCTGTTATATATCAGGGCTGCTCTCCTGTTGTTATGATTCCAATACTCTGGTCTGGGGATATCTTATAGCAAGGACCTGAGTACTGGAACGTAATGCTTGGAAAGGGAGTGGGAACGGGAATAGCCCCTGGCGCCCTATCTCCGTTGTCTCGCCCGTGCTGTCCGAAATCTCTTGCGAGACTATGGTTGCTTGGGCCCATGGCAGCCGCGTTTGAAGGGCGGATTACGTCTGCCCAACTCCGATGCCCCCTCAGGTCTTAATGGGAGACAAAGAGAAATCCGAGACAGGGTGATAACAAGGGGCCCTCTACTAAACAACAAAGCCAGGGGCTCAAAACTAACTTTAAACTAGAGTATGTGCGGAAAACCGCCAGGGAAAAGGACAACCAAAATACCCACTTGTCCACTCTTCTACCCGGCACCGGCGAGTTCCGGAGAGGACTGTGGGAGCGGAAACCTCCGCAAATGCACCAACACAGAATACAAAATAAAGCGGCCTAGGCCGCAGCACGCGGCAGAGCCGCCACTCACGAAAACCACACGAGATCCTCTAGCGACTGTTGCGGGTAAATGAGGACTGGAAGACTCCTTGGGAAGAGATGACAACACTAAGATTCAGGAACTCTGAGGACAGGAATGACCGGACACAGCAGAACTGGAACAGACGTCAGCAAACCAAAGCAGCATGCAGGAAGCTATTACCGGCGTCTGTGTGAAGCACTGAGAAGGTATTTAGCAGGGAGTCCTCCAATCAGAAGTTCAGAGCCTGATTAGCACAATGCCGTGCAGCTGCCTTGCTGCACGACCAGAAGACAAGTGTGTGTGTGTGTAGTTCACTTGATTGACCCTGCAAGGGGAGCGCAGTCCGTCCGTGGCGTCCCCGTTGCTAGGGTCCAGGCGGCTCAGCGTGCCCTGCGTCCTAGCGTTGCTAGGGAGCCGGCGGCTAGCACGCTCGGCGTCCCTAGTTGCTAGGCGCCGGGCCGCGAGGACATCGCGGACCACGGCGCCTACCAACTGTGTGTTCTCTTCCTCTCCTACCTCACACTGGAACTGGCCGCCCAGAGAACGAGAGGGCAGCGGCTGACATCAGAGAGGGTGCAGCAATCTATGTGGGCAGAGCCCTTCACAGCAAGGTGTCCTTATGCTGTGCCCCGTGTAATCACTGTGATCCATACAGACTCTCACCCTGCTATGCTCTCTATTTATTATTTATTTTTTTACACTGCGGCATGCTCGAGGGAAGGGAGCAGGCACCACCCCACCGCCACTACTCCTCCGCCAGCATCACTGCCGAGCCGGTCAGTGTTTCGGCGGCAATGAGCAGTAGGCAGCCACCAGCAACAACAGTCAGGAAGCTGTTACTCCCGGCAGCAGTAGCGTCAAGCTGCAATTCAGCCAGCGGCACGATGATCCGGGAGACAGTGGCAGCACAGGGAAGCAGTACCCCCTCCAATCGCAGCACCAACTAGGAGACTGAGGCAGCAACCTGCCCCCAGCAGCAGCACGACCCTGATGATAGGTAAGATGCATTTTGGTGTCACAAGAAGGCGGCCGGAGTAGTGGCTGGCTGTGGTCACACCCCGGGGAAAAGTGATAGTGATTTCAGTGTTCCCTTGCGCGGGGATTGGATGTGTAGATGTATGGAGGCTATGTATGTATAGATGTGAGCGGCAGTGTGCGGATGTATGAGAGCGGCAGTGTGCGGATGTATGAGAGCGGCAATGTACGGCTGTATAACTGCGTCGGTGTGCGGCTGTATGAGTGCGATGGTGCAGTGCCGTTTCTAGCGGCGGGTGAGCCGTGCAACCGCACGGGGCGCCCGCCGCGGCACTTTGTGACTACTCCTCTCCTCCCTCTCTCTCCCCCCGAGCGCTCCTGCTCGGGGGGCGGGGCTTCACGGAATGATGCGTCATTCCGCGAAGCCCCGCCCCCCGAGCAGGAGCGCACGGGTGGAAGAGAGAGGGAGGAGAGGACTGGAGATAACCATCGACGGAGGAGGCGGCCGGCGCGCGGGACCCGAAGAGCGGCAAGTTGTAAGTATTCTCATTCTCTCTCTCTCTCTCTCTCTCTCTCTCTCTCTCTCTCTCTCCCTCCCTCCCTCCCTCCTCCTCCCACTTGACACCTGCCGCACTGTGTAAAATGGGGATACCTGCCGCACTGTGTAAAATGGGGATACCTGCCGCACTGTGTAAAATGGGGACACCTGCCGCACTGTGTAAAATGGGGACACCTGCCGCACTGTGTAAAATGGGGATACCTGCCGCACTGTGTAAAATGGGGGCACCTGCCGCACTGTGTAAAATGGGGACACCTGCCGCACTGTGTAAAATGGGGACACCTGCCGCACTGTGTAAAATGGGGACACCTGCCGCACTGTGTAAAATGGGGATACCTGCCGCACTGTGTAAAATGGGGGCACCTGCCTGCGTACTGTGTAAAATGGGGGCACGTGCCTGCGTACTATGTAAAATGGGGACACCTGCCTGCGTACTGTGTAAAATGGGGATATCTGCCTGCGTACTGTGTAAAATGGGGACACCTGCCTGCGTACTGTGTAAAATGGGGATATCTGCCTGCGTACTGTGTAAAATGGGGACACCTGCCTGCCGCACTTTGTTAAATGGGGACACCTGCCTACCGTACTGTGTAAAATGGGGACACCTGCCTGCCGCACTTTGTAAAATGGGGACACCTGCCTGCCGCACTTTGTAAATGGGGACACCTGCCTGCCGCGCTGTGTAATATGGGGACACTTGCCTGGTGTAATGTGTAAAAAGGGGACTTTTTTATTTTTATTTTTTCCCCCTGTGGTGGGTGTGATATCAGACGAGGCCACGCCCACTGTAATGAGACCACGCCCATTTTAATCAGGCCACACAGCCTTGTCGGGAGCGCGCGCATGCTTTTTTTCTGGCTATATGGGGGGGGGGCACGCAATTTTTTTTTATAGCAATGGGGGGGGGGGGCGCATTTTTAAATCTCGCACTGGGAGCCAAATTGTCTAGAAACGGCCCTGCGATGGTGTGCGGCTGTATGCGTGCGGCGGTGTGCGGCTGTAAGAGTGCGGCAGTGTGCGGCTGTAAGAGTACGGCTGTAAGAGTACGGCTGTAAGAGTGCGGCTGTAAGAGTGCGGGGTTGTACGGATGTATGAGAGCGGGGTTGTACGGATGTATGAGAGCGGGGTTGTACGGATGTATGAGAGCGGCAGTGTATGGATGTATGAGAGCAACAGTGTACAGTTGTGTGAGAGCGGCAGTGTGCGGATGTATGAGAGTGGCGGTGTACGGATGTATGAGAGCGGCAGTGTATGGATGGCAGCGTCATAGGGAGGGATGTCGGAATGCTGTTATAGGGTTCCTAATACAAAATGCCACGTTGGGCTTGATGGGCAGGTAGTGCGGCAAGCACACCCAAATTGGCATCTGACGTCGCCCGCAGTCCACACTGTTGTGAGGAGTCAGAGTTAATTTTGACTGTGTAGTGTACTCACAGAGGACCTACCGCCCGTCCCCTCCTCGCATCTGAGCAGCAGGTCAGGCTCTTATTTTCTTTTTAATCAGGAGAGGCCGAGTGAACTGTGAGCAGGGGGGCAGAGCTACATGGGACCCAGAGGGGCTGCTGTGCTGTCAGAGAGGGAGAGGAAGAGAGAGATGAAGCTACTGCAGATCCCCAGCTGATTGTGAGGTGCCGGGTTGAAGGGTGATGTGATCACCCTTCTCCCTCGCTGCCGCTGGGGACCGCATCTAGGCTTCCTCCATCGAGGGCATGCGGCGCAGCAGTGGGCAGCGTGTAATGAGTTTGTCTGACTCATTATACTGCTGCCTGTTGTGGACACCTCCGTCCGTACGGACTGGTGTACATGCCCAGCACAGAGGTGACAGTGTTGGTGGAAGTGCTGCCCAGTTCTGACCCTGCAGGCCTCCCTGATCTGACTGCGGCCGCTGCTGCTGCTGCGGCCCGAAACCCCTGCCGGTCCCCTCCATAGACTTCTGCCTGTCCAGCGCTGAGGTACTAGGGGTAGCCCAGCTGCGGGAAGGGTATGTCTCTGGCTTTCTCTCCGGCAGGGGAAGGTGACAGCGGCGGAGGAAGTGCTGCCCACCTCAGACACTGCAGGCCTCCCCGATCCAGCTGCGGCCACAGCTGATGCTGCCAGAACCCCCTGCTGGTCTCCTTTGTTGACTGCCGCATGGCCAGTGCTGAAGTACTGGGGGTAGGCCAGCTACGGGAAGAGTGTCTCTGCCTCGGGCTCTCTCTCTCTGTCAGGGGAAGGAAGGGCTGATTCTCTGGCACAACAGGGAGGGCTAGGCTGCAGGAACACAGCACTGGAAGAAACAGGAGGCCGAACTCATGACCAAAAAGTGAGCAGTGCAGTGATCAGCCCCCTAGTCTTTCCCTCTCTCTGGGTGCAGAGCTGTATTCTACAGAGAGAGCTGGGATGGGAAGAAGGGGAACGGCACCTGACACACGCATACACGCGCAACACCTGACACACACACATACACGTGCGGCACCTGACACACACACACGTAGCATCAGACACAATAAAATAAACATGCAGCACCTGACCCACACATACACGCGCAACACCTGACACACACACATATACACGTGCGGCACCTGACACACACACGTACCATCAGACACAATAAAATAAACATGCAGCACCTGACACATGCATATACACGCAGCACCTGACACATGCATATACACGCAGCACCTGACACATACATATACACGCAGCACCTGACACATGCATATACACGCAGCACCTGACACATACATATACACGCACACCATCAGACACACACATACACACGCAGTGCCTTACTCACACACACATAGACACGTGCAGCACCTGAGGCACACACATGTACACGCGCAGCACCTGACGCACACACATGTACACGCGCAGCACCTGACGCACACTCATGTACACACGCAGCACCTGACGCACACTCATGTACACGCGCAGCACCTAATGCACACTCATGTACACGCGCAGGACCTGACGCACACTCATGTACACGCGCATCACCTGACACAGACATACGTATTCATGCACAGCACCAGACATACACTTGTACACACGCGGAGCACCTGATACTCACACACATATACACCCGCAACACCTGACACACACACACACACACACGTGCGGCAGCTGACGCATACACACGCACCATCAGACACACTCATATATACACGCAGCACCTGACACACACATACACACAGGAGCTGACACACACATACACAGGCAGCACCTGACACACACACACATATACACGCGCAGCACCTGACACCACGCACTCACACGTACAAGCAATGCATTTCACGCCTACCTCCAGCCTCAGTTACAGGCTGCTGCCGCCTACCCCCCTCCCTGCATCAGCTGCAAAGGCAGCAAAATATTTTGACCAAAGTCTAAAGGCCCATACACATTAAACGATGTCGCTCTGTGAGCGACATCGTCTAATGTTTCCCCTCCCGGGCCGGCCGGCGGCCGACTGTACACACTGAGCGATATGACCGCTCATATCGCTCAGTGACGTCACGCCCCCGCCAGCCCTGCATGAAGGTCGTGGACGACAGTCCACATCCTTCATGCATGCCCTACCGACAGCGACGATTGTTGCCGACCCGCGGGGCCGCGCATCGTTTGTCGCTGGCTGCATACACACTTAACGATAAAATGAGCTACGTCGCTCATTAAATCGTTAAGTGTGTACGGACCTTAAACAATTCGGTTTGGTTAATAAAATAATTTTGCACAGAACAGTGATGTTATACGAACATTTTCATTAAACATTTAAAAAATCAAATGTTTATTCTTACAGTGAAATTTTACATTTCTGAATAAAAAAAATAAATTTAAAAAAAGCGATGAAATTCCATAGACAAAAAACCTTACGGTTTCACATGTCCCATTAAGGCTTCTTAGACATGATCGAAATTTCAGAAACCTGTTGTAACTCTTCCACTCAAACTCCAAAAAGCAATGAAATTCCGATCATTAAGGCTGACGCCTTAATGGACGTGTTCCTTGCGCAATACAGATATGATATGCCATCACAGCCTGTTGGTAAGTGCAGATTCAGCACTCTCACAGAGTGAGATTGCTGTCACTCACACAATGGTGGAGCTGCTAATTCACAGATTTGTGTGCTCATTGGAATACACACATGCAGTCTATGCAACTGAAGGTCTGAGCGGAAGACAAAGCTGCTCAGATGAGGTAAGAGTGTTGTTGATTGGAGGGAGGAGAGCGGTGTGGATGGGGGAACAGAAGTGTGTGGATAGAGGGAACACTAAGCAGTACTAATGGGGGGGACAGAGAAACACAGGGGGTAATTCAGACCGCAGCAGCAGCAGCGATTGCAGTCTGAATTAGTTTGTGAGGTGCGCACGTGCAATGGCCGCACTGCGCGTGCGTACCCCAGGAGCCCAGTGAGATGCTATCACCCTGCCTGATTGATAGGCAGAGGTGGTTGCGGGGAAGGAGGGGGGCGTGCAAACAGCGTTAGAATGCCATTGGCAGGGCATGGTCTGCACAACGGAGGCGTTTCCGGACCACTGGGGGGTGGGCTGTGGCGGTTATCCCCCTGCCAAGAGCGCAGGATCCACTAAATTTACCTTCAGGATGTCACCCCATTCATGTAGCTAAGAGTGGTGTAGATAGGGGGTAGATTAAGCAGCAAGTATGGGAAGGGAGACAGAGCGGTGCAGATGGGGGAAATGGTGCAGATGGGTTGAAAACACTGGCATGGATGGGTAGAAAACTGGTGCAGATGGGAGAGAAGACAGTGTGCCATGTACTGGAGGAGGCAGAGTGACGTTGAAGAAGGAAACACTGAGCAGCACAGAGAGAAGGAAACGGTGGTACAGACAATGCACAGGTGGGGAAAGACAGATGGTACAGATAAGTTAGTACAGACTAGCACAGATGGGAGAACACAGTAGTAGGGATTGGGGAAGACCGGGCAGCATGGGGGTGTATAGGGGAAGTAAGTGTAGATGCATAGACCGTAGATGGGGTATTATAGTTTAGCAATTAACCAAGATGTTTGAGGAAGCTAAATGTGTATACTAAGTGAGATGGATGTATGGAGTTAGAAGGATGTTGTAACAAGGTGGCATTGTTGTGGTGACTGAATGGGATGGTTGTGGGCACTGTGTGGGATGGGAGCACCACAAAACTGCTCAGACCTTCAGTTGCATAGACTGCATGTGTGTATTCCAATGAGCACACAAATCTGTGAATTAGCAGCTCCACCATTGTGTGAGTGACAGCAATGTCACTCTGTGAGAGTGCTGAATCTGCACTTACCCACAGGCTGTGATGGCATACCATATCTGTATTGCGCAAGGAACACGTCCATTAAGGTGTCAGCCTTAATGATCGGAATTTCATTGCTTTTTGGAGTTTGAGTGGAAGAGTTACAACAGGTTTCTGAAATTTCGATCATGTCTAAGAAGCCTTAATGGGACATGTGAAACCGTAAGGTTTTTTGTCTATAGAATATATATTATAGCTCGTCATTCAGCCTAATCAAATGGTCACAGATTACCATAGATGTATACAGTTCCGATACAATAAGATATATAGATATTATCGGCAATATCTTGAACTTGATTGAATATTTTTCAAATCCACCTGAAGTACTTATGTCAAAAAAGAGATTGGATAACGGGGACAGCTTAAATTCTTTGCCAGGAGAGGCATTCGGGTTCAGCCCTGACGAAGCTGTCAGAGTAACGGCGGAACACGCGTGTGGGCAGCGTGTGTCCGCGTGTTGCCTATGCCCTCAGTCTATTAAGAATTTAATGTTTAACCAGTTTTAAGATATATGCATAGTTTAATGTAGCCATTTCAACTACTGAACAGCAGGCAGATTGAGAAAACATAGAGATCTGTATTCCTGCTTCCTAGGTAGCAGCCTAGAAAGCCACTTAATAGTTATGTAGCAATCTGCATGATTTATATTGAATAACGGGCGGATGATTACCTCTTATCAGAGTGATTTATATTTCCGCTCTCCAGACACTAGTCCATTGAGAATACATTCAGTGTCTTGCTGACAGGTGTCCCAATCCCACATAACAGAGGGATAACAGTGTTCATTGTGCATGTATGCCAGTGAACTAGGAGGGGTGTGAGACGCCTGTGAGTGAATCAGCAGACAGAAGTGCAGCAATGTCTCAATGTTAATTCCCTAAATTGCTCAGCAGCTGTGTAGAAACAAACGATACAATATGACAAATACAAACTCAGTAACTGTTATAATATCAGTGTGTATAGCTACATAATAAATACACAGCTGTCACATGGAATACTACAGTTATAATAATAAAATGTGTACTTTAAAGTGTGACCATTGAGAATATATAGTACAGATATATTAAATTATATTTCTCTAACGTCCTAGTGGATGCTGGGGACTCCGTCAGGACCATGGGGAATAGCGGCTCCGCAGGAGACTGGGCACAAAGTAAAAGCTTTAGGACTAGCTGGTGTGCACTGGCTCCTCCCCCTATGACCCTCCTCCAAGCCTCAGTTAAGTTAAGTTAAGTTAAGATTTTGTGCCCGAACGAGAAGGGTGCAATCTAGGTGGCTCTCCTGAGCTGCTTAGAGTAAAAGTTTAAATAGGTTTTTTATTTTCAGTGAGACCTGCTGGCAACAGGCTCACTGCATCGAGGGACTAAGCGGAGAGAAACGAACTCACCTGCGTGCAGAGTGGATTGGGTTTCTTAGGCTACTGGACATTAGCTCCAGAGGGACGATCACAGGCCCAGCCATGGATGGGTCCCGGAGCCGCGCCGCCGGCCCCCTTACAGATGCTGAAGCAATAAGAGGTCCATAAATCGGCGGCAGAAGACTTTCCTGTCTTCATAAGGTAGCGCACAGCACTGCAGCTGTGCGCCATTGCTCTCAGCACACTTCACACTCCGGTCACTGAGGGTGCAGGACGCTGGGGGGGGGCGTCCTGGGAAGCAATGAATTTACCTTAGTTGGCAAAAAATACATCACATATAGCTCCTGGGCTATATGGATGTATTTAACCCCTGCCAGTTTTCCAGAAAAAAGCGGGAGAAGAGCCCGCCGTGAAGGGGGCGGGGCCTATCTCCTCAGCACACAGCGCCATTTTTCCCACACAGCTCCGCTGGTAGGAAGGCTCCCAGAATCTCCCCTGCATCCTGCAACTACAGAAACAGGGTAAAAAAGAGAGGGGGGCACTTATTTGGCAAAATAACAGATATAAGCAGCTATAAGGGATAGACACTTATTGTAAGGTTGTCCCTATACATATATAGCGCTCTGGTGTGTGCTGGCAAACTCTCCCTCTGTCTCCCCAAGGGGCTAAGTGGGTCCTGTCCTCTATCAGAGCATTCCCTGTGTGTGTGCTGGGTGTCGGTACGTGTGTGTCGACATGTATAAGGAGGAAAATGATGTGGAGGCGGAGCAGAGTGTCTGTAACAGTGATGTCACCCCCTAGGGGGTCGACACCTGAGTGGATGTACTGTTGAAAATTACGTGACAGTGTCAGCTCTATATAAAAAAACAGTGGTTGACATGAGACAGCCGGCTACTCAGCTTGTGCCTGTCCAGACGTCTCATAGGCCGTCAGGCAGATGGCAGATACAGACGCCGACACGGATACTGACTCCTGTGTCGACGGTGAAGAGACAACCGTGAGTTCCAGTAGGGCCACACGTTACATGATTGAGACAATGGAAAATGTTTTATACATTTCTGATAATACGAGTACCACCAAAAAAGGGGTATTATGTTCGGTGAGGGAAAAACTACCTGTAGTTTTCCTGAATCTGAGAAATAAAATGAGGTGTGTGATGATGCGTGGGTTTCCCCCCGATAACAATTAATAATTTCTTAAAAAGTATTGGCTGCATACCCTTTCCCGCCAGAGGTTAGGATGCATTGGGAAACACCCCCTAGGGGGGATAAGGCGCTCACACGCTTGTAAGAACAAGGGCTCTACCCTCTCATGAGATGGCCGCCCTTAAGGATCCTGCTGATAGAAAGCAGGAGGGTATCCAAAAAAAGGTATTTACACACATACTGGTGTTATACTGCGACCAGCTATCGCCTCAGCCTGGAGGTGCAGTGCTGTGTTGGCATGGTCGGATTCCCTGACTGGAAATATTGATATCCTAGATAAGGATAGTATATTATTGCCTATAGAGCATTTAAAAGATGCATTTCTATATATGCATGATGCACAGCGGAATAATTGCCGACTGGCATCAAGTATAAGTGCGTTGTCCAATTCTACCAGTAAAATGGTCAGGTGATGCGGATTCCAAACGGCATTTGGAAGTATTGCCTTTGAAAGGGGACATTTGGGGTCGGTCTTTTAGACCTGGTGGCCACGGCAACAGCTGGGAAATCCACGTTTGTACCCCAGGTCGCCTCTCAAAATAAGACGCCGTATTATCAGGCGCAGTCCTTTGTTGGCAAGCGGACAAAAG